>NC_069503.1:538438727-538756227 GCF_027579735.1 Bombina bombina
GTTGAGTAATCAAGATCTCTTGGAGCTGTGTCTGTCATTGCTCTAACCAATGCATTTAACATGTTGATTGAAGGAGATGGTGGAGACTGTTGAGATGGTTCTTGTTGCAAAGGACTCTTCGGTTTGGAAGGCAGCCGACCTCTTCGTCCTTTAAGACTATCAGTACGTACCACTGAATTAATAAATAAATTAAGAAATGACTGTATAAAATGTTTTAATGTATTAATATATACAGCTACCCCTTTTAAATGTAAGAATGCATTTTAATAAAAAATCAATTTATTTTAAACAAACATAACTAAAGAATTTCAATAACAACTATTAATAAAAAAATTGCATTAGTTAAACTAGTTAACTTCATTTGTGTTCTTATCTAAAAAGCAAAGCTTTTTTTAAATTATTTTATTTTATTATTCGTAGCTTTATATAATGTATAAAAATAAAACAAGCTATAAAATATGTAAGGTTCCTAAACAAATTGTTGACTTTCCTATTATGTGATACATTTCAACATATATCTTACCTTCTTTAACCATGCCAACACTTAGACATTTTTGAAATCTGCAGTACTGGCAACGATTTCGCCGTCTTTTGTCCACTGGGCAGTTTTTATTTGCCAAACAAACATATTTGGCATTTTTTTGTACTGTTCTCTGAAAAATACATCAAATAATACATTTTCAAGAGACTTATAACTGACAAACCCTATTTTAATTGCAATGTGATAAGCGACAGTGCAATTCGTATAATTAGATAAAATTAATTTCCTAACACACTTGCCTGCAGGAAAAACAATTTTATTAGTGTTAGCTTGCTGACATTGGAAATTATCTAGACTGGTTCTGAAGGAAGTCTCAAGAGACAACCAAGTTTGAATGATAAAATCATATCTGAAATTACCAGGTCATTGAATTATACCGTTTGGAATTATAGAATTTCTTTCTATTATCCCTTTGGGAACAATTTTCTTCTTGGCTCATTTACTTGATTACTTCTACACACTTTAATATAAGAAACATACATATAGGGTGTTGTTTCCTTGTAATGATTATCATTATTTTGTAATTTGCCATGAATTAAAAATCATAACAGGTAAAATATAAATTTCTCATTTTTCTGTTTATGCACAATGTGTAACAATATATTTAGAGAGTCAAAATTTAATTAATATTTTCTACAAGTAGAACTGAAGTAAAAAAATTTTTAAGGTAAATGCAAAACACAAAAAAGAGTAAAATAATAAAGTAAGCTACTGTACAAATTTAAAAACAAACAAAAAACAGCACCACAATTCCCGTAAATGCTAACTTTCTTTTAGGTATTTGCTAGATCTTTATGTTAAATATATTATTCCATGTAAATAACAACTACTTGCTTAATAAAATTAATACTGCTTTTCAGAGTTCCTTTTTTAGTTATTTTTTAATCACAATTTAAAGTAGAAGCATTTTTATTTCATAAAAAATGGTTTAAATAATTTGTAATCAGGATATCAATATAATTAGCTATATGAATATTACAATCTTACCTTAAAGAAACCTTTACATCCTTCACATGTCCTAACCCCATAATGTTGACATGCTGCGTTATCTCCACACACCGCACATGTTCCTTCTCCAGATGATGAGCTCCTACTAGAGGGTGATGGAAGGCTTCCCTCTCCCACCATACTAACAGTTTGGCTAGTTGCAGGTGGGGGAAAAACAATATTAGATCCTTTAGTAAGTGGCAAATTGTATGATAGGGAGTCCATTGGTACCTGCACTGATACTCTTTCAGGGCCTACTGGTATATTATGAGAAGGATTGTAGCACATTTGTGAAGTATGTGGAGGAGAGTGCTTGAAGTGAAAAAGTGGAAACCGTGAAGGAGCAGTTTTAAGTGAAGCTTCCATCAAATGGCCAGTGGTCATACATGACTGTGTAGATCCCATGGTATGTGGCTCATCCCATAAGGTTGGATGATGAGTTGGAAATCCAGGTGTTGTTGGAGTTGATGGGGGTGATTGTTTAAAATACATTGATGTGCTGGGCATAATATCTTCTGCTTGCTGTGGAACTGGACTCTGGTAGCTGTGTGCATGAGGGTTTTCCATCTTTATCAGAGGTCTCTGGCTGGAAGTTTGCATTTGATACAAGCAGGATGGCTTAAGTTCATAGCTTCCTGAATATCCTTCCATAAAAGTGCTAAAGCTTGGCAAGGATGTGGTTGCTGAAGCTGTAATTTCTGTGCTGGTCAGGTCCATACTAAATTTTGTACAGCTCGGATTCATTGCTTCAGTACTAAATTCTGAGCCATGGGCATACGTCTGAGTTACATAACTGGAACCAGGTGGTGTGGGACTATACTGTGCTTGTACACAGGGCATATCTGCGAATAAAAATACATTTTTATTTTTACATATGTATATTGTGCTTTTGCTATATTAATACACATTACTGTCTATTTTAACAGTGCTACACATATCTTAGTAGTCCTGATTACTTCAAAGCTCTTTGAAAATGTTCTAATAGGTAACAGATATTCTATTAATATTGAAATTTTGTGCTGAAAAAAAATCCAGACAATGTCTGTGATTCAAAATTTTTATTTATTTAACCAAAAAGTAGAACTTAATTATAGTGTAAGGAACAATGGTAATATATTCGTCTGTATACCAAGACACAAAGAAGTTGATCGCAATAATTTAGGAAAACTTATCTAATGATTTTCAGCTGAAAACCCTCATTAAAGTATTTTTTTGCAGATAAATCATTAGATACATTTCTCTTAAAGATTGGGATCGATCACGTAGGGCTCCATTTACCAAGCTGCGTATGCATCTTTGGAGAGCCTTCGATGCATGAGCGAGCCTGCAGCTGATAATTAACTGCTGCTTTCTAACCTGTACGCCAGCTTTTAGCTTGCGGATTAATTGACAGTCCCTACTTGCACGACATTCGCCTAGCGTGAGCCAAGTGCTGCATTGCACAAGCAGATGCTTGTGAAATGTTAAATGTGTCAGCGTACTACTGCCCACTTGATGAGATCCCTAGGCAGACATATTCGCGGAAACAATCCATGTCTGTCTGGGCTTTGTTAAATGGGGCCCTAAGTGTTAATAAAACAAAGGAAAAGCAAAAAGTAAACAAGTCCAGTTCTCTTTATTAGTTAATCTTCTAAGTCTTATTTTATCGTCAATGATCATGTTTTGAACTACAGGTGCCCCCTAAAATATCAATGTATCATGAGTATGTATTAAAATATTCTATATCACATGGTTAGATTAACTACACATTGCATTATACATTAGGTCACAAAATTGCATGTTTTTTTAATATATAATATGAAACATTAATTAGCAAAGAACTCCTTTCAAATTGATCCATTCAATATTCATTAGTATATTACTTTGTGTTTAAGAGTAGTTCTCATTTAAATTACATGTTTTTTATTACATTTACACAATCTTTAAATAGGCAACAATGAGAGCAATATAAATAATGACAAACATTGGTAATCCATTATCACCTTTTTCATATATTTAAGTTATCCTACAGCTATTTTCTAAAAATATTTAAACTGTACTAACAAATATATTATAAATATATATATATTTCCAGTAAAGGGTCAGATAATAATTAACCAAAACAATTAAAGAGACATAAAACCCAAATTTGTTATTTCATGATTCAGATAGAGAATACCATTTTAAACAACTTTCTAATTTACTTCTATTATCTAATTTGTTTCATTATCTTGGTATCATATGTTGAAGGAGCAGCAATGCATTACTGGTTTCTAACCGAACACATGGGTGAGCCAGTCACAATTGATATATATATGCAGCCACCAATCAACAGCTAGAACCTAGGTTCTCTGCTGCTACTGAGCTTGCCTAGATAAACCTTTCAGCAAAGGATAACAAGAGAAGGAAGCAAATTAAATGATAGAAGTAAATTGGAAAGTTGTTTAAAATTGTATTCTCTATCTGAATCATGAATGAAATATTTTGGGTTTCATGTCCCTTTAAGCCCCATTAAAAAGAAATAAAATATATATATATATATATATATATATATATATATATATATATATATATATATATATATATATAAATATACACACACACACATATATATATATATATATATATATATATATATATATATATATACATACACACAACAATAAATGACTTAAAAGAGAATTTTGAGTTTGTTTGATTGATATGTGAAAGTATTATGACTTCAGCACCCCTAGCTGATTGGATTATAGTTGGAGTGCACCCTGAAAAGAAGATATATGCATACAGGCTATTATTATGAAGTGCAGAGTTACCTGGAGGGTATCTTTCTCGCTGAATGGTGGAGACGTTTGGCTGGCTGGTATGAGTCGGATGTTGAAGAGGAACAAAATCAGTGTCTGATTGGAGAGAAGTGTGAATGATGTCAGAGCTTTTCAGTGGTCGCTCCTTCGACCTACACTCTGGCAAAAAAACAAAAACAAACAAACCATAAAATATTTGGATAAATCAGAGAGATGCCATTTGTAGTGAAATCTTAGTATGGAGACATAAACATAACTATAAATTAAGAAATGGAGAAAAACATGAAAACATGGAAATATTTAGAGTCAAAATAGTTTGCCATAACACTGTGAACCATCAAACTTTTTAAATTATACAACAGTATTGGAAATTATCTCCTTGATAATAACTAACAATATTTTAAAAATTCAGCCAACAACCTTGTATGGTTGAGCTCAACAAGAATGTTAAAATTCCACATTAAAGCAAATTATTTAAGGGACACTGAACCCAAATTTTGTCTTTCGTGATTCAGATAGAGCATGCAATTTTAAGCAACTTTCTAATTTACTCCTATTATCATTTTTTCTTCGTTGTCTTGCTATCTTTATCTGAAAAAGAATGCATCTCAGCTTTTTTTTGCTCAGAACTCTGGATTTATCCACCAATCAGCAAGAACAACCCAGGTTGTTCACCAAAAATGGGCCGGCATCTAAACTTACATTCTTGCATTTCAAATGAAGATACCAAGAGAATTAAGAAAATTTGATAATAGGAGTAAATTAGAAAGTTACTTAAAATTTCATGCTCTATCTGAATCACGAAAGAAAAAAATTTGGGTTCAGTGTCCCTTTAAACGAAGCTTCAAACTATGTGTCATTATTGCACATTAAACTTAAAAGATGATAAAGATTGTATATTTTTGCAAATAGTAATAAGGCTACAAGTCAATAAACATATGAAATGGTTGCTGAGCACTTCTCATCTAGTAAAAACATTTAAAATTCCTTATTCAAAGACATTGAGAAACAAGTGTGTAAATTAAATTTATTATTATTAATAAATAAATCCTCAAGGAAAAAAATACAACCATTATATATATATATATATATATATATATATATATATATATATATATATATATATATATATATATATATATATATCTTGTTTTTCCTACATAATTGTATCACAATATTTTTTAATAATGTACTGTGTATATATATATATATATATATATATATATATATATATATATATATATATATATATATATATATATATATATATATATATATATATAAATAAAATATAAACCTATGAACGCCTCAATCTGCTTTTTTATATATTGATACATATAGCATTCTATATGCCTCCCAAACTATTTAAAAAAGAGTAAAGAAAAATCACCAGCCATTTATGAGATGCTCCCTGACCATTATTCTATGTTATTGTTCTTTTTAAAGCTTATGGTTGTGTATTTATTTTTCTTTGTTGAAATGAACTTTTATGTGTCCTCAATGTCTTAACGTTCTAAAAATGATGTAATGAGATTTTGACAAAAAAAAATATGAATGGATTTTATTTTAAGATTTACCTCTCCAGCCTGGCTCTTCAAAGGCTGCTTCTCACTCACTGAGCTAAGCGTACTGCTGGCTTGTCGTCCGCTGAAGCAGCGATCAAATCACTTGGTTACCTAAGGAACAGTCAATGGGCCTTTAAACATCCACCTAATTACTGCTGCAGCCCCCACTTTGCCCCCACCAAAACTCTAATCAGCTCTGCCAGGCTGTGTATTCATCAAATAGCTGAATAGATCCTCAAGTGCTGTAAATTAGTGAGGGGTAACTACCCTTGTTCATGACTCTTTTATTTGTATTCCAACTTTTTACACAGAAACAAATAAAACCAAGGGAATGTGGAAAAACATGAAAATATGTGGCCTGTTATACGTTGTCATTTATGTGGCGTTCTGATTCATTTGAAGAGAGGAGAATCTTGCAATAATTTAATGACTGGACTGAACTGATCAGTATTAGTATTTAAAAAGGTAACCCGTAAGAATGTATTCGCTGTGACTAATGAGATTTATAGAATAGTATTCAGACAAAAGACACCTTAAACTAAGACTAGAAAAATACAGAGTTACTTCGGACTATGGAGTATCTCAGATTACAGAAAGGTTTAAAAACCACACTTGTCACATGATACTCTATTGCTGCCTGGCTGTTCTGTGTTTATCGTTTGGCTGGTTACGTTAAATTTACGCATTATACAATTTTGATTTTAGAATGTCACATGACACATAACGTTAGCTTTTAACCTTACAGAAACAAACAAAAAAAATGAATATCCAATAGCAATGCTTTTTAAGCTATAACAAAACTATCTGCTCATATTAAAAAAAAAAATCTACTTCAAATAAAACAACATGAAACAGACTTAGATAACAATAGTAGAACGTTTTAATTTTCTACAATATTGCATTTGCCATACGTGGATAAAGGCTAAATTATTAAATTAAAGTGAATTACCAGCAAAGTAAAAACTGCACATCCCTAGCTAACAGAGAATTTTATAGCATTTAATTGCTTTGCATGCTATTACATCAATTATCTGATTTTCACAAGGCATACTGTCATTCCCCCAAAGCAATATCAGTTTAACCCAGGCTGATTTGTACATCGCTAACTTGTACAAACAAAAGCTCTCGTTTTCAAGCATACTTAAAAGGAGATACAAATTACTGCCATTCATCACTGGAACTGTGAAGTCCTAGCAAACAGCATCATTACCATGGCAACTGCTCAGAATGCCTTAGTATTGCCTTGTACAAATCCAACTCTTCTGCTTAAATTAAAAAGTCTTGCTGCAAATCACATATCTAAATTATCTAACTTCAGTCTGAAACTTTTTTCCTATGTAATTAATAATAAAACATATTTTTGTGTAGATCAAAAAATCACAAAAATACATATTTATATATTAATAATAATAATAATAAAAATAATAATAATAATGTAATATATTTTGCAAACAATTTCATTATACTAATATTTTTTTTTCCTTATTAGTAAATCCTATATATGTGACAATTATTTTAATATAAACAAAATCAAGTAAATTGTTATTCATCACTATAATAATCTATAATAAAAAAGGCTGATGTTCCACCTTCTACAACTTCTAAAGAAGTGATATATTCCTCCATACGTACTTGGTTCCTGTGATGATTCCGTCTTTACACTTTGTAAAAAATAAAAATAAAATAAAGAAAAAATATAAATAAATAAAAAGTTGTGATCAGTTCTTTTTTTTTTTTTTTTTAGCAAAAGTCTTTCTTGGTTTCTGTAAAGCAGGTCAACATCATTATCCAGGTTAGAATAGAATAAATTAAATAAAAAAATACAACAATAAAGTATTAAACTATTATCATGTTCATCCTTTTCTTCATGCAGTAAGACAGACTGGAGTAAATGTATTCTGACTGAGCGCAGCTGTATAGTAGCTTTCCCTCACTCTCTCTCTCTGTGTGAACATCATTTATGAGACAGGCTTCCATAGAGTGGCTGGAATGTGGAGACGTCAGTAATGACACTATGGGAGGATGACGTCACTGCTGGCATCCCTCCCCTTTATTCCCCGCGTGTCTGCTGCTTTATAAATTTACTGTGTGTGTGTTCCAAAAGAGGAACTGATATACAGTAGCATTACAGCTCTACAGTGCCATCATCTGCCCAGACCCTTAAATTTTTAGATTGTTGAAAGGAGATTTGTGGAAATCAAAAGAGGGAGGATAGTTTAAATAAATGGTTCCCTGTGCTTTGTGACTTCCCTGCCTCAAATGTTATATTATAACTGCCTATCATAATAGCTTGAATACTGAAACATGGGATTATAAATGTGTCATTAGCATAAAACCAAAACAAAAAGACAATTGTGTGCAAAGCATTATATGCATCTTGTTGTATTTCCTAAAAATCAATTAGTTATTCTCAAGTCCTCAAGTCACATTTATATTTGGTGACAATTTTTTTTTTCTAGGGCTGTGACACACTAGTGGAAAATCTTCATAACTGTATGCACTGGATATTGTATTTTATCATGATGGAATAAAAGTTGGATACCAGGCGGAATAAAAGCTTTTAGAATACAAATTTTTGTGTGTTTTCCTTAAAGGGCCATTATCATAGTAGAATAGAATAATCAATAAATGCATAATAATGAGACAATGCAAAATCAATTAGTTTGAATTTCAAATTATGTGTAATAGATTTTTTTCGGACGAATGTCAAAGTTAGTTACATTTTCCGTTCTAATGCATCATGTGACAGCCACCTGCCAATCACAAAATGCATATACATATATCTTGTAAATCTTGCACATGCTCAATAGGAGCTGGTGGTTCAGAAAGTGTGAATATAAAAAGATTGTGCACATTTAGATAATGGATATGAATTGGAAAGTTGTTTACAATTGTGTGCTCTATCTGAATCATGAAAGTTTAATTTTTTATTTGACTGTCCCTTTAAAAAAATCAAACATAATATACGTGGTAATTTATAGCTGGCTTTCAACAGACTATGTCTAAAATATCTAAAAAGCTTACAGTGACATAAATTCACTTAAGAACTCTAATTTCTATAGAGGTGAATAACTAAAGTATGAAACTCACCTAGTTGGTGATATTGTTGTACAGAAAAAAAGTAGCAATTCAAGAATGATGTTGTTTAAGTAAGATTTATCAATACTTTAATGGCAATAAACTTTGAGGTACAAATAAAGCAATAAGCCGTTTATCTTCATTGTTAAAAAAAATAATATATATATATATTGTAACTCCCATTTGTTATTGTCTTAAAGACAACCCCATATGAAATTGAATATCTTTGGTGAAATGTTTTTATTATGCATAGTAAAAAGAACATCAACTTTGCAATTCACGCATAATTTATTTTTCTTAATTTGTCTGTAATTTGACTTCAGAAAGTATTTAGTTGTAATGACCCTGCAACATGCCACACACAATGATTGCTTCATAATTGTAAGTGCTGATTTACATCTATCCTTAAAGGCACAGTATACACCAATTTTCATATAACTGTATGTAATAGACACTACTATAAAGTAGAATATGCACAGATATTGATATAAAAATCCAGTTTCAAAACTTACTTAGAAGCTCCCAGTTTAGCACTGTTGATGAGGTTAGGTTGCATATGAAAATACAGATTATACAAACAGGAACCTGTAGACATCAGTATGCATCTAAAACTTTGGGGCTTGGGTAGGAGTCTGATAATCAGCACAATGTTCTTAAAAAAATAAGCAAAACTATACATTGTTCCAAAAACACTCCCAGATGGGCTATTTAAATATATCATCTACAAAACATTTATTCAAAGAAAAATCTAGTGTATAATGTCCCTTTAAGTGGCTTCAGCCAAGGTGATAAGATAAAAGAGGTTAATTGCTGATATATTGTATGAATATATATAATGGGTTTAATGTGAATTTAAAATCCTTAACACATGGCTAACATTATACAACAAACAATTTGCACTTACTAGTTGTACTATGCAAATGTAAAGTCAAAATTACATTTTCATGATTCAGGTAGAGCATGTCATTTTAAAATAACGTTTCAATGTATTTCTGTTATCAAATTTTCTTCATTTTCTTAGTATCCTTTTTGAAGAAGCAATACACTACTGGGATCTAGCTGGCAATTGGTGGCTGCATTTATATGCCTTTTGTCATTGGCTTAACTAATGTGCTCAGCTAGCTCCCAGTAGCTTATTGTTGTTCTGGAGCTGACTTTTCAGCAATGGATACAAAAAAAAAAAAACAAATTTGATAAAAGAAATAAAATGGAAAATTGTTTCAAATTTCCTGTTCTGTCTGAATCATAAAAGTTTAATTTTGAGTTTACTGTCCCTTTAAGTTCTAGTGAGTGATTCAAAATAAGTTGCGTACAGGAAAGTAATGACAACGGACAAATTGCCTGTTACGCTCAGATACATAGAACAATCTGCAACGCACCTAGCAATAGCATGAATTGTGACATACAGCAAACAAGATTTGATGCAATAGGCAATCCTCTTTCTCATGGTTTAGCTTTCTGCTACTTATAGTGCCTATATTTATAGGTAGATAATGTATGAGGGGGGGGGGGGGGGGGTGGGGGGGAGGTTATAGCTTTAGAAGAAGCTGTCATTACTCCTTAAAAAATTGCAATTTCTTATTGTAAATATTTATTGATATAAAGAAGTTATTGTAAAGTGATGTTTCTATAAATGCACATGAAATGCAACATTTGTCTTTCATGATTCAGATACAGCATACAATTTAAACAACTTTCCAATGTACTTCTGTTATCAGAATTGCATCTTTCTTTTGGTATCTTTTGTTGAAAGAGCAGCAATGCACTACTGTGAGCTAGCTGAACACATCTGGAGAGCTAATGACAAGAGGTATATATATGCAGCCACCATTTAGCAGCTAGCTCCCAGTAGTGCACCTACCTATGTATGTTTTTCAACAAAGGATAATAAAAGTATATTGGAAAGTTGTTTAAAATTGCCTGCTCTATCTGAATCATGAATGTTTAAAGGGACACTGAACCCAAATTTTTTCTTTTGTGATTCAGATAGAGCATGAAATTTGAATCAACTTTCTAATTTACTCCTATTATCACATTTTCTTCATTCTCTTGGTATCTTTATTGGAAATGCAAGAATGTAAGTTTAGATGCCGGCCCATTTTTGGTGAACAACATGGGTTGTTCTTGCTGATTGGTGGATAAATTCATCCACCAATAAAAAAGTGCTGTCCAGAGTCTGAACCAAAAAAGCTTAGATACCTTCTTTTTCAAATAAAGATAGCAAGAGCACAAAGAAAAATTGATAATAGGAGTAAATTAGAAAGTTGCTTAAAATTGCATGCTCTATCTGAAACATGAAAGAAAAAAATTGGGGTTAGTGTCCCTTTAATTTTGATTGAGTGTATTTATTTTTTAGTCTAATTTTAACATTATATTATGGCTTTATTAACCATTTAATAGTACTTTTTGTAAAGTTTGAGAACTGAACTACGCAATGGGCTAGATTCACATAGGCTGCTGAGGGATATCGTTGTTTAAGTGAGATCATGTTCCAGATTAATTGAGGCTATTTTCTAGTTTATCACCATTTCCATTAACATATAAGTTATAGTTATGTTAAAGGGACAGTCAAAACTAAATTAAACTTTCATGATTCAGATAGGGCATGAGATTTTAAACAACTTTCCAATTTACTTTTATCATCAAATTTGCTTTCTTCTCTTGGTATTCTTTGTTGAAAGCTAAACCTAGGTAGGCTCATTAACTTCTAAGCCGTTGAAGGCCGACTCTTATCTCAGTTCATTTTGACAGTTATTGACAGTTAGAGATAACATTATGCTAACGCCCGTGGAATTATTTATAAGTCAACACTGATTGGTTAAAATGCATGTCTATGAGAAGAACTGACATAAGGGGGCAGTCTGTAGAGGCTTAGATAGAAGGTAATCATAAAGGTAAAAAGTGTATTAATATAAGTATTGGTTATGCAAAACTGCGGAATGGGTAATAAAGTGATTATCTGTCTTTTTAAACAGCAACATTTTTCAAGAAGAATGTCCCTTTAAATCACCCAGTGAATTATATCTCGTACAGCAAACAAGAACCTTAGCAATGCAGAGAAATAAAAATGGCAACCACGAATGGGTAAATGTCTAATTGTCAATATATTTGCATGTCTGTTTTGTTAAACTAGTTTTGCTGGAGAGAACAATGTTTGTCTTAGCAAACTCGCAGACACAAAAAAGGGGCTGACTTTTGGGTGTTCATTTAAACCTCAGCTCAGCATGCAGGTAGGGCCAGTGTTCTGTCAGATTTTGCTCCCTCGTCAAGATTTGCTACCTGGATGTGTGCATGCTCAGAATTAAAGGGACACTGAACCCAAATTTTTTCTTTCGTGATTCAGATAGAGCATGCGATTTTAAGCAACTTTCTAATTTACTCCTGTTATCAATTTTTCTTTGTTCTCTTGTTATCTTTATTTGAAATGCAAGAATGTAAGTTTAGATGCCGGCCCATTTTTGGTGAACAACCTGGGTTGTTCTTGCTGATTGGTGGATACATTCATCCACCAATGAACAAGTGCTATCCAGCGTCCTGAACCAAACAAATGGCATAGATGCCTTATTTTTCAAATAAAGATAGCAAGAGAACAAAGAAAAAATTATATTAGACATAAATTAGAAAGTTACTTAAATTTGCATGCTCTATCTGAATCATGAAAGAAAAAATTTGGGTTCAGTGTCCCTTTAAGTAATTGAACTCCATATATGTTTGAAAAGAATGTGTGGAATGCGATTACGTAATTATTATTATTATTATTATTATCAGGTATTTGTAGAGCGCCAACAGATTCCGCAGCGCTGTTATGAAGGAATAAGTTTGATACCTTTCCAGAAACAAAAGGGTAATGACAAACATGCGCATATGGAGGTAGCAAATTTCAATGCAGACACAGGCATGCGCACTTGAAGATGCTAGGAAATTTTCACTTTGTCATATGTTATGGAAATACACCCCCATATGTAAATAAAATTAACTAAATGTCATCATAATAAAAGCTTACTCTTAAATTTATTAAAGGGATAGTAAACTCCAAAAATGATATTGTTTAAAAAGATAGATAATCCCTTTATTTACTATTTCACAGTTTTCCATAACCAACAGAGTTATATTGATATACGTTTTACCTCTTTGATTACCTTGTATCTAAGCTTCTGCTGACTGCCTCCTTATCTCAGATCTTTTGACAGGCTTGCATTTCAGGCAATTAGTGCTGACTCTTAAATAACTTCACGTGCGTGAGCACAGTGTTATCTCTATGAAACACATGAACTAACGCCCTCTAGCTGTGAAAAACTGAGGCGGCCTTCAAGGGCTTAGAAATTAGCATATGAGTCTACCTAGGTTTAGCTTTCAACTAAGAATAACAAGAGAACAAAGCAAATTTGATGATAAAAATAAATTAGAAAGTTGTTTAAAATTGCATGCCCTGTCTGAATCATGAAAGTTAAAGTGAAGGTAAAGTTACGATCTTCACTATCAACTATCACATCAAATGATTAAATCAAACATAAGTTTCATTCATCGTTTTCTATAATTTTATATATAAACATAGTTATAAGTGCAAGATTCTTAGCGTCTTTTATTCATCCTGTTTTTTTTGTTGTTTTTTTACATTTTTGTCACGTGTTTCGATCCTCCTGTTGAAATTTAGGCCATTAGGCGGCCGTCACTCTGTCTTCCGCCCACTAAATAAACAGCGCATGCGTGATTTCCTTTTTCATGCTATTGAACACCATGCGCACTTCCGTGTTACGCATGCGTGGTTTTCACAATTGGGAATCCCTTATAGCGGCATCGGGTAAATGATATGAACGAGTGCATCGCATCACTGTATTTAAAACATAATACTTAATTATGTCTTAATATATTTATAACCTGCTGTACTTTAATGAAATTACTGGGTAATGATGATAGCTGGCTAATGATTAAGCACGGGAGCGAGCATAGAGTGGTGACGTAGGGAGCAGGTGGGACCGCCCTCTAGTTTACTGAGTTATCGGAGCAGGAAGTAACAGATGGTAGGAGCGACTACCGGTAAAATAGAGGATTTTATACATTAAAATATTTTCTTCACAAACATATTATACTTTTAAAAACTTAGCGATTAAGCTAAAAAATGGACAGACTGCCTAGAGATTGCTAGTTAACAGCTAAACTTTACCATCACTTTAATTTGGACTTTACTATCCCTTTAACTGTATGCTACAGGAGCTCATCAAGCAGACGAGATTACACAGCGTAAAATAATAAATTTAGGAGTATGTTTTTATTGTGATGACATTTAGTTAATTTTATTTACATATGTGGCGTGCCCGATCAAAAACGTGTGTATTTCAATATTATATGACAGCGTGAAAATTTCCTTACATCTTTAAGTGCACATGCCTGTGTCCGCTAACCCCACAGCACAGGGACCAAAGCTATTTTTATATTTCTGCGGTGTTTGTGTTTAGCTGTAATTTTCCTCTTACTCATTTACTGTACCCACACATATTATATACCGTTTTTCTCGCCATTAAACAGACTTTCTAAAGATACCATTATTTTCATCATATCTTATAACTTACTATAAAAAAAACACCCATGTTAAATAATTTCTAAATTTTGTCCTGAGTTTAGAAATACCCAATGTTTACATGTTCTTTGCTTTTTTTGCAAGTTGTAGGGCGATAAATACAAGTAGCACTTTGCTATTTCTTAACTTTTTTTTTTTCAAAATTAGTGATAGTTACATTTGAACACTGATATCTGTCAGGAATCCCTGAATATCCCTTGACATGTATATATTATTTTTTAGAAGACAACCCAAAGTATTGGTATATTTCATGCCACCATTTCACCACCTAATGCGATCAAATAAAAAAACTTGTTAACTTTTTCACAAACTTTAGGTTTCTCACTGAAATTATTTACATACAGCTTGTGCAATTATGGCACAAATGGTTGTAAATTCTTCTCTGGGATCCCCTTTGTGTTGCTTTTTGGCAATTAGAATGCTGCTAAATGATGCTGCGCACCACACTTGTTTTATGCCCAGCAGTGAAGGGGTTAATAAGTTAGCATGTAGGGAGCTTGCAGGGTTACTTTTAGCTTTAGTGTAGAGATCAGCCTCCCACCTGACACATCACACCCTCTGATCCTTACCAAACAGCTCTCTTCCCTCCCCCACCCCACAATTGTCCCTGCCATCTTAAGTACTGGCAGAAAGTCTGCCAGTACTAAAATAAGTTTTTTTTGTTTGTTTTTTAAACCATATTCTGCTGTGTAGGATCCCCCCTTAGCCCCCAACCTCCCTGATCCCCCCCCCCCAAACAGCTCTCTAACCCTCCCCCTCTACCTTATTGTGCGCCATCTTGGGTACTGGAAGCTGCGGAGGAGGTAAGAGAGTAACTCTGCACCTCCACGGCAGTTCCCGGATCCAAGCGCGATTGGCACATGTTTGGAGTGTGCGGGCGCACACTCCAAAAGCCATCCGCGAACCTCAGGAGGATGCTCACGACCCTCATTTGAGTTGCGACTATTAGTTTGGGCACCACTGCTGTAAAGGAATTGGTGTGTCAGACATTTATGTTGTCTTACTATACAATATCATATCTGACAGATCTAAACATTTTTAAAACAAATTAACATCTTGTTTGCTGCATTTGTTTTTCAGTACCCACACTCCATGTACCTCCATGTACGACTTTGCTGTGTAGCTAGTGCTGCTGATTGGATCAGCAGCGGTTTCTGGTCCTGAGCGGTACTTCCACTGTGCATTTAACCCCTTTCGTGGGGTTAAACATACAGTAATGCAGGGTCACTAGTCTTAACATTACAAACTACAGTATATCAATTAGAGCATGTAAACTATTATGGCCATTTAATGATGTTCTTTAAATGGTCTATGCTATGCTTAAATTAGCATGTTTACTAAGCAAAATCTTTTTATCTCCTAATACACATATCATATACTGTAAAACACATTGTCAGTTTCACATGATGTCATTATTGGCATAGAGGGCATATTTCATATTTGCACACCTTTGCAGCTTATCAGAAACAAAGTCTGCAGCGCACGTGTGTGTGTGTTGGGGGGGGGGGGTGGAATAAACTACAATATAGCTACTTAATACATAATACATTAATACAGTAACAAGTTTTGAAAAATCATTCATAGACTATGATACTAAAACTTTATTACTGTATTTAGTTCAGTGCAGCCACAAGTAGCCCTCTGTGCGATTTTTGTGTGTGCCATTAGCACTACTGGGGAAAAGCAGACATAAGAATTTGCTAGAAAAAAAAACAGTTCCACACTTGACAACAGTAATGGCTCTGTTTTTGTAACATTATGTAAATATGAGTAGTATATACAGTTATATTAGTTATAGGGATAGAAAATGCCTTCTTCAGACAGAGCATGCCATTTTTCATTTGAAGACATTTAAATTAAAGGGACAGTTTACTCAAAAATGTTCTCCACTCTAATTTGTTCCCAATGATCCATTTTACCTGCTGGAGTGTATTAAATTGTTTACTGGTGTTTCCATTACACTTATATTGGCATTTAAAATAGTTGATTTAGCCTGTGGTATCCCACCTATTCTGAAAGTTTTTGGCCTTAAAAGGACACTGAACCCAATTTATTTCTTTTGTGATTCAGATAGAGCATGGAATTTTAAACAACTTTCTAATTTACTCCTATTATCGAATTTTCTTTATTTTCTTGGTATCTTTATTTGAAATGCAAGAATGTAAGTTTAGATGCCGACCCATTTTTGGTGAATTGGTGGATAAATTCATCAACCGATAAAAAAAGTGCTGTCCAGAATTCTGAAAAAAAAAAAAGCTTAGATGCCTTCTTTTTCAAATAAAGATAGCAAGAGAACAAAGAAAATTGATAATAGGAGTAAATTAGAAAGTTGCTTAAAATTGCATGCTCTATCTGAATCACGAAAGAATACATTTGGGTTCAGTGTCCCTTTAAGGCCAAGCTGTGTTAACACAGCCAGTAGAAGAAATTACACTCACAGTGGGGTATAGAAGAGATAAGGTAATAAAATGTTAATTTTACCTTGTTCCCTCTCCAAGTATTGGTGATTAGTTTATGGATAGATATAAGATAAAGAAGCAGGTATATTTACACAATGTGATAAAGTAATTAGAACTGATTATACATACAAGCTCAAACCATTTTAGTAGGTTGTGGCTTCAAAACACAAAATCAGCTATTTAATATACCCAAATAAACCTTAAAAAGCAAATCTGATACATTTTATACTCTGCAGATGCTAAAAAAGGTAATTGGAAACACATTAAGGGAAAAACACTTTATGGTATACTGTCCCTTTAACTTCTATAATCAAATGTACTGTGTTTTCTTGGTATCCTTTGTTGCAATAGACTATTTACATATCCTACTGTGTGCAATCTCTCTTGTCAGATTTATATTAAAGCAATAGTAAAATAATAACATGCTCAACCATATTATTTTCTTTTTGCACTTTTATATTTCTTTAACTATTGTCATATGTCATTTTTAATTAAAACTGTGATATTATGTGTCAGAATGATATTGCCAATGCCAAAACCAATGCTAACTACTATGCAACTGTGTTTATCACAGATAATAAAAAAAAATGTTTCCTGTTTATGCTGAACACAAGTATGGCTTGTGCTTAAGCATTAAAATTGCTGGATGTAAATAGAAACACTGAAAGTGCAAACTACTTCTGTATATAAAAAAAAAAGACATAGGCGATGGGGGTAAACACAAAATTAACTGCAAGAAGTCACGCCCTTTGTCCAATAACAGATCACACACATAGACCATGTGATACCATCCTGTTGTCACAGGATCCAATCCTGATACGGAATGTATTGTAATCTGTTCCAGGGGCGGAATAGAGTGAACCCCAGTGCTTACGCAGGTAAACACGTGATTGACGTAGATGATGTTGCTAAAATTAGCTCTCTGGGATTGAGATAGCACAGATCCCATTCACTACAAGACGGACGGGTTTATTTTAGAAAGCAGATTGTGATCCAGCCAAACCAAATATAGTTGTAGACAAGTATTTTTAGAACAGGATATACTCATAATATCCATAGCGTTCTAAGTTTGATTCAGCCTCTCTCCTTTGTGTTACCTAATGTTCCATCAGAGGAAGTACCACTGCTGATTAAATTACATGTGTATCTTTTTTAGATGAAATTACCCAAGTTTCAAAATTAGTAACACTATCAGAATAGGTGTGTGTGTGTGTTTTGTATTTAGCACTTACTTCAAAACATAATAGCATATTTAAGTAGCAAAAGTGAGTGAGAGATGAATCTAATATATATTGTCTCTCATTAGGAAGACGTTACTGTGTTAAATACTATTAACTATTTATGGCTCACATTTATCCTTCTGAAAGGGAAACTATATCGTATAAAAGTTAAGTTGCATGTTTTCAACACTCCTATAAAAGGATATTGTTTAAAGAACTTACTTAGATATGCTTTCAGTAATATTGTGTGTGTGGATGTATGTCTATCTATCTATCTATCTATCTATCTATCTATCTATCTATCTATCTATCTATCTATCTATCTATCTATCATCACTATCATCTATCTATAGATGGAACCAAGTGTAAACAATATCTTATGTCATTTAGGCAATATTTACATGTCATAATACAGCTTATACTTGTAACCTAAAGGTAGTTTTATATAACTTTTAATACTTTTGTATATATAGTACCCTCAAAAAGATAGTACAGTACTTTAATCAGAAAATGTAATATTTATTGTTTTAAATAAATATAGAAAAATCTTTGCATATTAGAAGGGAAAAAAACTGAATCCCCCACCAAAGACACAAGTAGATAATATTGTGACTTACAGGCAAAGAAAATATACATTTGTGATTCAGAATAAATTTGGATTTATGGAAAAAGTTACTAGTCCACTCAATGTTAAAGGGTCAGTAAACCTTAAAAATAATGTTATATAATTCTGCACATAGTGCAGAATTATATAACATTACATTAGCCAAACTTTTTAAATCATAATATTGCCTTTTTATTTTGAAAAAATATCGCCGTTTTACAGACCCGCTCTCTGGGCTCTGCTGAGCGGGTCTGTTGTTTTTACTGAGCGCATCGGGCCTGCTGTATAGTCACAGCCCGGCCCGACCGCGCCATTAGACACAGTGCAGCTCGCTCCTGCTCTGTCTGACAGCGGGAGCGAGCTGCACTGTGTCTAATGGCGCGGTCGGGCCGGGCTGTGACTATACAGCTGGCCCGATGCGCTCAGTAAAAACAACAGACCCGCTCAGCAGAGCCCAGAGAGCGGGTCTGTAAAACAGCGATATTTTTTCAAAATAAAAAGGCAATATTATGATTTAAAAAGTTTGGCTAATGTAATGTTATATAATTCTGCACTATGTGCAGAATTATATAACATTATTTTTAAGGTTTACTGTCCCTTTAAAGATAGGAAAAGTCAATTTTTTTACTGATCTGCTACAATGTGTTTCATCCAGGACTAGAGGACTATGTATATATATATATATTCAGAGGCATAACTAGACACCATCGGGCCCAGGTGCAAGAATCTGAGAAGGGCCCCCCCACCCCAAAAATGTGAATTTGATACATATAATTTTTTTTTAATTTTTTTTTTTAACATTTAACACAAAAAAAAATGTGAATCAGATTACATATCTGCAAAAGGAGGTACCATGTGCCCACAGTCTGTGAGATGGTCTGACCCCCTATTACTGTATATAGTGACACTGTTTAACCCACCAGTACTGTATATAGTGAGTCAGTGACACAGTCTGTAATCTGCTGGTGAGAATGCTGGCCTGACCCTACCCGCTCCAGTAGTTTATAAAGTGACCACAGTAGTCTGTGAGATGGTCCAGCCCCCCTGTACTCTATATAGTGGAACTGTATAGTAACACTGTTTACCCCCGCCCCCCATGCTGTAGTAACAAGGTCTGTATTTTGCTGGTTCCACAAACATACAGACACATACATGTATAAATATACACACAGTCACATACATACATACACACACGCACATAAACACCAATGGGTAAAACAGAAACACTAACCCCTGTAGTCAGAGACACTAGTGAAGCATCACATCACACTCACATGATATCAGTGCAGGCAGGTCAACATTTTTTTTTTTTTTTTTAGAAGCTGGGGCCCCACCCTTGGTGGCCCAGTAGTAATTGCGTGCTCTGCACCCCCTGTAGTTTCATCCCTGATATATATATATATATTTATACAGTATATATATATATATATATATATATATATATATATATATATATATATATATATATATATATATATATATATATATATATACACAGGATAAAGCTTCTATTCCTAAATTGGGACCTGTGTTCTGCTGTCCCTCTCTAAACTCTTTATGTCCCTATTTCTCTCCTTAAAGGGATAGTCAAAATTAAACTTGCATGACTCAAATAGAGCATGCAATTTTATGCAACTTTCTAATTTACTCCTATTATCATTTTCTTTCTTCTTTTGGAATCTTTATTTGAAAAGGCTGGAATGTAAAGCTTAGGAGCCAGCCCATTTTTTGGTTCAGCACCTGGGTAGCGCTTGCTGATTGGTGGCTACATTTAGACAAAGAAAAATTGATAATAGGAGTAAATTAGAAAGTTGCTTAAAATTGCATTCTCTATCTGAATCATGAAAGTTTAATTTTGACTGGATTATCCATTTAACCCTGGCAATGGTTTAGATGGCAAAAGTGTTTATTTTTTATGTTGTTTTTAAAAAAAAACCAAAAAAACATGTGATACAACTTAGCCTGCGGCATCATGGAACTTAGGGGTTTCCCAGGTTTGTGACATCACTGAATGCCCAGATTTCCCTGGTAATGACGAACATACTTGACCACCTCATAGCTGCCTGGGGTGCAGTGGGGCAACTATTAGCTCAGAAAGCTCCTCTCCTTCTACAGATGGACAACAAATAGTCGTCATAACTCTAGGCATTATGCAGATAACAACTTTGTGTTGTTCCACACACTTAAAGGGATAGGAAAGTCACAATTAAACTTGCCTGATTCAGATAGAGCATGACATTTTAAGACACTTTTAAATTCACTTCTAAATTCAGATGTGCTTCGTTCTCTTGGTCTCCCTTGTTGAAAAAGAATATGCACATATCCTACACTTGTGGGAGCTAGCTGCTGATTGGTGCCTGCACACATTTGTCTTTTGTGATTAGATAACTAAATGTTTTCAGCTAGCTGCCAGCAGTGCAATGCTGTTCCTTCAAAATGGATAACAAGATAATTAATTAAATTTGATAATAGAAGTAAATTGGAAAGTTGTTTGAAATGGCATGTTCTATCTGAATCATAAACAAAAAATTTTGAGGTTTCCTGTCCCTTTAAGAGGGTTTAAGAGAATTCCCAATGAATATGCTTTGTGTAAGCCTTCCTCAATATGCACACATGAAAAGGATCAAGATTTGAACAAAGAATGCCAAATGAAAGAGGTAAATTTGATCATAAACATAATTTCTTTTTCTTTTTAATTGTACACTATAAATCATTAAAATTGAATTTTAAATTCTGTGCCTTTTTAAGGGCAATTAAAAGCTTTTTTTCATACACTTTAACAACAGAATAACATTAGTTTGTAGACTGGACAGACAATATTTTTTTTTTTTCTAAAACATAATTAGGCACTGGGATCTAAATATTAACACAGTAGGTGATTATATTGAAAATTATTTACTTCATTATAGAACTATCTATATTTCACATGTGTGATGTAGCCCAAATATGGAATGTCATGCATCAGGATGGAATGGATATATGCTGGGCAGGGCCGGTGCTATGATTTTTGGCTACATAGGCGACAACACAATTTGCTGCCCTTTCAAAACAATTTTGATATACCCTGTATAATGATGATAATGAACATTTATACACTAATAAACACAATACTCTGCACTATATGGTAATAAATGCTGCACTGTATAATTAATGCAGAGTACCAATACACTTATAACATATATGCTGCACTGTATAATTAATGCAGAATACCAATGCATTGATAACATAACATATATGCTGCACTGTATAATTAATGCAGAGTACCAATGCACTGATAACATATATGCTGCACTGTATAATTAATGCAGAGTACCAATACACTTATAACATATATACTGCACTGTATAATTAATGCAGAGTACCAATACACTGATAACATAACATATATGCTGCAGTGTATAAATATTGCAGAGTACCAATGCACTGATAACATATATGCTGCACTGTATAATTAATGCAAAATACCAATACACTGATAACATATATGCTGCACTGTATAATTAATGCAGAATACCAATACACTGATAACATATATGCTGCACTGTATAATTAATGCAGAGCACCAATACATTGATAACATATATGCTGCACTGTATAATTATTGCAGAGTACCAATACGCTGATAACATATATGCTGCACTGTATAATTATTGCAGAGTACCAATACACTGATAACATATATGCTGCACTGTATAATTAATGCAGAGTACCAATACACTGATAACATATATGATGCACTGTATAATTAATGCAGAATACCAATGCACTGATAACATATATGCTGCACTGTATAATTAATGCAGAGTACCAATACACTGATAACATATATGCTGCACTGTATAATTAATGCAGAATACCAATACACTGATAACATATATGCTGCACTGTATAATTAATGCAGAGTACCAATACACTGATAACATATATGATGCACTGTATAATTAATGCAGAATACCAATGCACTGATAACATATATGCTGCACTGTATAATTAATGCAGAGCACCAATACACTGATAACATATATGCTGCACTGTATAATTAAGGCAGAATACCAATACACTGATAACATATATGCTGCACTGTATAGTTAATGCAGAGTACCAATACACTGATAACATATATGATGCACTGTATAATTAATGCAGAATACCAATGCACTGATAACATATATGCTGCACTGTATAATTAATGCAGAGTACCAATACACTGATAACATATATGCTGCACTGTATAATTAATGCAGAGTACCAATACACTGATAACATATATGCTGCACTGTATAATTAATGCAGAATACCAATACACTGATAACATATATGCTGCACTGTATAATTAATGCAGAGTACCAATACACTGATAACATATATGCTGCACTGTATAATTAATGCAGAGTACCAATACACTGATAACATATATGCTGCACTGTATAATTAATGCAGAATACCAATGCACTGATAACATATATGCTGCACTGTATAATTAATGCAGAATACCAATACACTGATAACATATATGCTGCAGTGTATAATTAATGCAGAGTACCAATACACTGATAACATATATGCTGCACTGTATAATTAATGCAGAATACCAATGCACTGATAACATATATGCTGCACTGTATAATTAATGCAGAATACCAATAGACTGATAACATATATGCTGCACTGTATAATTAACGCAGAATACCTTCTGTATACACTTATAACATATATACTGCACTGTATAATTAATGTAGAGTACCTGTACACTGATAACATACAGTATATATATATATATACTGCACTGTATAATTAGAGCAGAGTACCTATACAGTTATAACATACAGTATCTCACAAAAGTGAGTACACCCCTCACATATTTGTAAATATTTTATTATATCTTTTCATGTGACAACACTGAAGAAATGCTACAATGTAAAGTAGTGAGTGTACAGCCTGTATAACCGTGTAAATATGCTGTCCCTTCAAAGTAACTCAACATACAGCCATTAATGTCTAAACCGTTGGCAATAAAAGTGAGTACACCCCTAAGTGGAAATGTCCAAATTGGGCCCAATTAGCCATTTTCCCTCCCCGGTGTCATGTGACTCGTTAGTGTTACAAGGTCTCAGGTGTGAATGGGGAGCAGGTGTGTTAAATTTGGTGTTATCACTCTTCATACTGGTCACTAGAAGTTCAACATGGCACTTCATGGCAAAGAACTCTCTGAGGATCTGAAAAAAAGAATTGTTGCTCTACATAAAGATGGCCTAAGCTATAAGAAGATTGCCAAGACCCTGAAACTGAGCTGCAGCACGGTGGGCAAGAACATACAGCGATTTCACAGGACAGGCTCCAATCAGAACAGGCCTCGCCAACCTGAACTGTATAATTAACGTAGAGTACTAATACATTGATAACATATATGCTGCACTGTATAATTAATGCAGAGTACCTATACTCTGATAACATATATGCTGCACTGTATAATTAATGTAGAGTACGTGGACACTGATAACATATATGCTGCACTGTATAATTATTGCAGAGTACCAATACACTGATAACATATATGCTGCACTATATAATTAATGCAGAATACCAATACACTGATAACATATATGCTGCACTGTATAATTAATGCAGAGCACCAATACACTGATAACATATATGCTGCACTGTATAATTATTGCAGAATACCAATACACTGATAACATATATGCTGCACTGTATAATTAATGCAGAGCACCAATACACTGATAACATATATGCTGCACTGTATAATTATTGCAGAATACCAATACACTGATAACATATATGCTGCACTGTATAATTAATGCAGAGCACCAATACATTGATAACATATATGCTGCACTGTATAATTATTGCAGAGTACCAATACGCTGATAACATATATGCTGCACTGTATAATTATTGCAGAGTACCAATACACTGATAACATATATGCTGCACTATATAATTAATATAGAGTACCAATACATTGATAACATATATGCTGCACTGTATAATTAATGCAGAGTACCAATACAATGATAACATATATGCTGCACTATATAATTACTGCAGAGTACCAATACACTGATAACATATATACTGCACTGTATAATTAATGTAGAGTACCAATACACTGATATAATTAATGTAGAGTACCAATACACTGATGACATATATACTGCACTGTATAATTAATATAGAGTACCTGTACATTGATAACATATATGCTGCACTGTATAATTAATGTAGAGTACCAATACGTTGATAACATATATGCTGCACTATATAATTACTGCAGAGTACCAATACACTGATAACATATATACTGCACTGTATAATTAATATAGAGTACCTGTACACTGATAACATATATAACATACTGTATATGCTGCACTGTATAATGATGTTAAGGGTCCATACACTAAAAAACAGACAGGCTGCCCTGTATAATGATTCTGAACATTAATACACTGGGGGGGGAATGAACACACTGTATAATTATGACAAGTATCGATAGTGCACTGATATCTAGCAGTATATAGAGGATTATCAATGCTCCTACGAGTGCCCATCAGCCCCAGTAACACCCATTAGGCTGTGGGTGGAGTCCCCTTGCTGTTATTGGCTACACCATCTTCAATAAAGTTTTGCAGAAAGCGCAGGGCCTGTGCAGTGAGGTATTTCAGCCAGATGCTTCCAGCTGTTCTGGCTGCCCTGCCTCTCTATATTTCAGAGGAGTCTCCTCCCATACTAGCCGTTATGCCACCACTTATGGCCCCTAATATACATATTAAAACAAATATGTCATGCACCAAATTTCTGCAAAGTATCTGCGACTCAGCTCTATATCTTTTTTTTGTTGTTGTCCTTTATAGCTATGTATGTTTTGCACAATTTCATAGTATAAAAATATAAAATATATTATACTGTTCACGGATAACTTTTAATAAACCTTGTTTCTGAATTTAGTTTGTAGAATAAAAAAAAAAAATGTATTTCCATGAAGGCAAAAATAAAGTTTTTTTTATTTTTGTTTGAGTGTTTTATGACTACAACTATATATAAGACAAATAACAGTGTGGATTTAACATCCCTTTTAACATTAAATGGACATGAAACCCATTATTTAGATAGAGCTTGCAAGTTTAAACAACTTTCAAATGTATTTGTATTATCTAATTTGCTTCATTCTCTTACTATCCTTTGTTGAAAAGCATATATATATATATTTGATATATATAGGTTCAGTAGCTGCTGATTGGTGGCTGGACATATATACCTCGTGTGATTGGCTCACCCATGTGCATTGCTATTTCTTCATCAAAGGATATCTAAAGAATGAAACAAATTAGATAAAAGAAGTAAATTGGAATGCTGCTTAACCCCTTAATGACCAAGGATGTGCCAGGCACGTCCTCCATAGGATGTCACTTAACGACCAAGGATGTGCCTGGCACATCATCTGGGGTTTGAAGCTCTGGAAGCGATCCTGCAGCTTTTAAGGTATTGCAGTGATGCCTCGATATTGAAGCATCACTGCAATACTTTTTTTGGCACACTGATGCAGAGAGATGCAGAGAGAGCAACTCTGTGGCCCTCTCTCTGCATCGGCCAGTGATGGTGCCGATCGTTGGTGGGTGGGAGCAGCTGCAGGGAGTCGGGTGGGCGGTCCATCACTGGCAATCTTCCGGCCAGCAGTCGGAAACTATTGTCGGGTGCGCGCAGGAGCTGCCAGTACACAAAATGGTGGAAAATAGTTAGTGGGGGGAGGGTTAGAGAGCTCTTTCGGGGGGATCAATGAGGTTGGGAGCTAAGGTGGGGATCCTACACAGCAGAATATATATATATATATATATATATTTAAAAACAAAAATGAAAAGAAGCCTTTTATTTTAGTACTGAATTTCTGCCAGTACTTAAGATGGCGGGACAATGGCCTCCTAATTACTAAAAAGCAATGCCAAAGCCATATATGTCTGCTATTTCTGAACAAAGGGGATCTCAGAGAAGCATTTACAACCATTTGTGCCATAATTGCACAAGTTGCTTGTAAATAATTTTAGTGAGAAACCCAAAGTTAGTGAAAAGTTAACTTCTTTTTTTTATTTGATCGAATTTGAAATATATCAAAATGGGCCTAGATCAATACTTTGGGTTGTCTACTACACTACACTAAAGCTGAAATTAACCCTACAAGCTCCCAAATTAACCCCTTCGCTGCTGGGCCTAATACAAGTGTGGTGCGCAGCAGCATTTAGCAGCCTTCTAATTACCAAAAAGTAATGCCACAGCCATAAATGTCTCCTATTTCTGAACAAAGGGGATCCCAGAGAAGCATTTGCAACCATTTGTGCCATAATTGCACAAGTTGTTTGTAAATAATTTCAGTGAGAAACCTAAAGTTTGTGAAAAAGTTAAACAAATGTTTTATTTGCTCGCATTTGGCGGTGAAATGGTGGTATGAAATATACCAAAATGGGCCTAGATCAATACTTTGGGTTGTCTACTAAACAAAAATATATACATGTCAAGGGATATTCAGGGATTCCTGACAGATATCAGTGTTCCAATGTAACTTTTGAAAAAAAATGTTTTGGAATTAGCAAAGTGCTACTTGTACTTATGGCCCTATAACTTGCAAAAAAAGCAAAGAACATGTAAATATTGGGTATTTCTAAACTTAAGACAAAGTTTAGAAACTATTTAGCATGGGTGTTTTTTAGTGGTTGTAGATGTGTAGATTTTGGGGGTCAATGTTAGAAAAAGTGTGTTTTCTTTCCATTTTTCATCATATTTTATAATATTTTTTATAGTAAATTATAAGATAAGATGAAAATAATGATATCTTTAGAAAGTCCATTTAATTGTGAGAAAAACGGTATATAATATGTGTGGGTACAGTAAATGAGTAAGAGGAAAATTATAGCTAAACACAAACACTGCAGAAATGAAAAAATAGCCTTGTTCCCAAACAGTCAACAAATGGAAAAGTGATCTGGTCACTAAGGGGTTAAAATTGTATTCTCTATCTGAATCACACAAAAAATATTTTGGGTTTCATGTCACTTTAAAGGGACACTGAACCCAAATTTTTTCTTTCGTGATTCAGATAGAGCATGCAATTTTAAACAACTTTCTTCTTCATTCTCTTGGTATCTTTATTTGAAAAGCAAGAAAGTTTAGATGCCGGCCCATTTTTGGTGAACAACCTGGGTTGTTCTTGATGATTGGTGGATAAATTCACCCACCAATAAACAAGTGGTGTCCAGGGTCTGAACTAAAAATTGTCTGGCTCCTTAGCTTAGATGCCTTCTTTTTCAAATAAAGGTAGCAAGAGAACGAAGAAAAATTGATAATAGGAGTAAATTAGAAAGTTGCTTAAAATTGCATGCCCTATCTGAATCACAAAAGAAAAAATGTGGGTTCAGTGTCCCTTTAAAGGGACATGAAACCCAAACTTTTTCTTTCATGATTCAGACAGAGCACACAAATTTAAGACAACTTTCCAATGTACTTCTTTTATCTAATTTACTTTGATCTCTTGGTATGCTTTGTTAAAAAGCATATCTAGATAGATTCAGAAGCTGGGAGTTAGCTACTGATTGGTGGATGCACATATATGCCTCTTGTGATTGTCTTACCAATGTGTTTAGCTAGTTCCCAGTAGTGCATTGCTGCTCATTCAACAAAAGGGTTACAACAGAATTAAGCAAAATTGATAATAGAAGTAAATTGGAAATTTGTTAACCTATGTATGCTCTGTCTAAATCATGAAAGAAAATATTTGTGTTTAATGTCCCTTTAAGTTTCAGTTTGTAACCCTTTGAACTTGTTTTTTTTATGTTGCTGTCACTCTTGCATGTTCACTCCTATTCCAAATCCCTTCTCATAGTGTTTGTTCAACCCAAGGCACACTCTTCTCTGGAGGCTCTTTATTCCCTCCTATAGGTTGGAGAAGCAGTCTGTACTCCATGGATCTTCTGGATTGTAGTGTACTTCAGAAGGAATGGGCAACCAACATAGGCCTATATTACAAGTGGAACACAAGCATTAGCGCAAGGTGCACTGTCCAAACTGCAACCCTGCAATACAAATAGTGCAGAATCTAGTATTACAAGTGAATGGTAAAAACAAAAATTTAACAGAGAATCTTAATGTGGCTGACAGTCTTTTAGCGCACCTAATACTTTCAATGGATAGTGCAGAGTGTAATATAATTGCTCATATTACAAGTGTTGCACTTGAGTGCAACACATAACTCACCATTTGTAATATGAGTAGCACTGGAAAATGTAGAGTTCTTGGAGACCTGAATATTAGAGGGACAGTATACACCAATTTTAATATAAGTGCAAGTAATAGACACTACTATAATAAAGAATATGCACAGATACTGATCTAAAAATCCAGTAGAAAACCTTTTAAAAACTTACTTAGAAGCTCTAAGTTTAGCACTGTTAATGAGGTTAGTTGGAACATCCAGTGAAATGGGCTGGGAGCAGACCCCCCTTCCCTGCATATGAAAAGACAGATTAGACAAACAGGAACCTGTAGACATCAGTGTGCATCTAAAACTTTGGGGCTTGGTTAGGAGTCTGAAAATCAGCACAATGTTATAAAAAAATAAGCAAAACTATACATTGTTACAAAAACACTACCAGATGGGCTATATAAATGGATCATCTACAAAACATTTATGCAAAGTAAAATCTAGTGTACAATGTCCCCTTAAGGTCCCGGTATGCCCAAAGGCCAGTCCAGGCCTGGGCTAAGGTGAATATAAAAAAAGTCACAGTTTTAATGTACACAATATAAAACACAAATCAAGCTAAAATTCATGGATCCATGATTTACAAGATAAAAACAGCATGTAAACAGTAAGGGGCCTATCTATCAAGCTACGATGGCCCGTGTTTCTGGCGAGTCTTCAGACTCGCCAGAAACAGCAGTTATGAAGCAGCGGTCCAAAGACCACTGCTCCATAACCCTGTCCGACAGGAATCGCAGCAATTCTATAATATATATCTATAATCTGCATCATTAACTTTGTATGTATAATAATCCATTTATAGCGCCAATCCTGGTTATTTTTGTTTTATATATATATATATTAGTATTTTGCAAATAGAGCGTCCAAGAGAATGTCTGGATTTGTCAGGGTGTTTTGCCTTTTCCCTTTTTAAATGTTCCCAAAGATGTTCAAAGGGGTTGAGGTCTGCTGATTTTTTGTAGGCATGGTACAGCTTTAATATGTGCATTGTTGTCCTGTTGGAAAATAAATCCTCTTCCACACAACTTTAAACACTAAGGGATGGCATGGTGTTATATAATACCTCAGAATTTCATTATCTTATTTAGTTTTATTTATATTTTCCACAGACTTAATATTACTCTCAAAAATTCTGCATTAACAAAATAGTCTTGAGTTTCTAGTTTCTTTCTTTCTTTTACATTTATTTTTATAATGTAGTTTAGGAGTGGGGCTTTTTGTAATTATGTTCTACACAAAATGAATTAAATCTGAATTTTGATTACATAATACACAATACATTATTCAGGAATTCTAAGACTGTATGGGACATTCACAGAAGCTCAAAGTTCTCACATGCTCACTGCCTAGTACATTAAGTTATGGGCCTGCCTTTCTTTCCAGAGGGGTTACTTGCAAAACAGGTGACTCCAGGTTTGGGTACAATGCTTGGTTGCCTACACACATGCCCCTTAGTCAGACTTGATCAGTGACTGAGTGCATATTTAGTGTACTGAAGTCCTGGTTACAGTGGCTAAACCATTCTTGTGTTGCTTTTACAGTACTCTCTCCAAGGCATTTTATATAATCGTAGTGTGGTTATCTTTATAACATGGCACAGTGTCATAGCCTTCTGGGTGAACCTTGACTTGATGAGCTGGATCATCCAACAGGGTGAGATGAGGTAGTAGGGGAAGCCAGGTTTGAGATATACATGAGTTGTATATTATAAATAATAATAATAAAAAAGTTAGACAGATTATAATATTGTCTTTATTTTAAGCCAGGAGTGCATTTTTTCTTCACAGTGTTCACTCTAATTTTAGGTACAGCAATTGCGATTTTAGAATGTTTGATAACATTTTTAGGGAAACATCTTTTATATTTTATAAATTGGAATATGCACCTCAGATACAAAATGGGCATGCGTAGACCATGCAATACAGTGATTGACTATATAAGAGCACAAGTTTATTTTTCCCAAAAGTGACCAAGTAAAGATTCTCAAAACTGGTTTGGACTTGTAAAACTTTGGAAATTTTGCTAGAAATAATAGTTTTACATTTTTAAAAAAATATTATTTTATATGTATTTAAGTAAAGGCAAAAATAAAGATATATCAACTTTTTAATTTAGTTCTATTATCAAATTTGCTTTGTTCCCTTTTTCCTGAAAAGCATACTGGGAGCTAGCTGGTGATTGGTAGCTGCACGTGTATGCCTCTTGTCAGTGGCTCAACTAATTTGTTCAGCTAGCTCCCAGTGATGTACTGCTGCTCTTGTGCTTACCTCTTCAATAAAGCACATTAAGAGAACAAAACACATTTGACAATAGAACTTAAATGAAAAAAGATGTTTAAAAATGTAATTTCTATCTGAATTTATTGTCCCTTTATATTGCTGTATACTAAGGTTCAATTAAGAAAATGGAAATGTTTACTCTACACTGACTTTTTAAATCCAAACTTTAAATAGCCTTGGTGTGCACAGTTGGCCTGAAGGAATTCTTAGAGATTTGCCATTTTTTGCATGTTTGCACATTATGTGTATATATGCTTAGGGTATGAAAAGAATGTTCACAAAAACAGCAGTGAACAAACTAATACACCTATGTCACAGGTAAACTACATATATAAAACATTGTAAAATTATTTCTGAAAATTACACATTTAAGTACCTAACTATGCTGTTTTCAAAAAGGTTATTTTTATTACTAAAATTTTAAAGCATGTGCATAATCAGTTACATCAATGGTTGCGTAAAAAGTATGTTGCTAATATTCCTAGACCTGCCTTCCTTTCATGTTTAAAAAAAACAAAAAAAAACATACGTTACAGGGTTGTTCTTCAATCACAACCTATTCAATTGCGACATTCACTTTAACGTAGCGAGCTACTGTGCTGAATAAAGCTGTGAGTTGCTTTATCCAGCATAGGAGCACGCTACATTGAAGTGTATGTGAAGATTGAGCGGTCTGTGATTTTGATTAACAAACGAAACCTGCAAACCTTTTTATTTATTAAAAAATAACAAAAAAAAAACAAAAAAAAAACGCTGCACCAGGAAAGAGTTTGTGGGATATTAGCAAATTATTTTTCAGAGCAGCAAAATAAATATATCTTTATTTTACAAGGTGAAGGTATCATTGATGTAATTAATTGTGTCCATGCTGCACAATTATAGTAAAACATTTTTTTTTATTTTTAAGGTAGAATAAAGGTTGCATTATTATTATGATTTTTAATATTCTGGGCACCATGTACGAAGCAGCGTAGCCTACTTCCAGCAATATAAGAAGCAGCGGTTAATAGACTGCTGCTTCTCACACTCTTCGCCACCTCTGAGAGAAATCCCACTGAACTCGCTCACTACATTTAGCTACCAATCAGCAAGCGCTACCCAGGTTCTGAACCAAAAAGGAGGCGGCTCCTAAGCTTATTTCCCTGCTTTTCAAATAAATATACCAAGAGAACGAATAAAAATGGATTATAGGAGTAAATTAGAAAGTTGCTTAACATTGCATGCTCTATCTGAATCATGAAAGAAAAAATGTGGGTTTCATATCCATTTAAAGTCCCTTTACAAAGGAATGTAAATACTTAAGAATGTTTGAGGTAAAATATCTTCCTTTTTTAAAAAGAGATGTTCAGGTGATATTTTCTAGTCAGCTTTTTACAGCTATGCTGCATCACTTTCAAGTGCTTCCGCATTTGGGTATCATGGCCCTTTAAGTCTGAAAATTGTGGGTTTCCCACTTTTGCAAATTGGAAGTGCAAACTACAGAAACAGAAGCAGAACAGGCACTCTGCAGTACTTGCAAAAGGCAGAAGCTGAGCAAAAACGGATGAGAAGAGAAATAACAAATCCAGGAGTAACAGATGGATGATGTGTTCCTGAAAGCTGTGGAAACAGCCAGGCCGATAAATTAACAAAGAAACAGCTGGATGTTCCTAACTATGTAAAGAACAAAGTATTTTCATGCTTCCAAATATGCATTAATTAAATAATATGAAGAAATTAATTAACCCGTTAACAGTGCTGGTCTTTTAATGGGCCTTGTTATTTTAAGAGGCCTGCAGGAGAGAGGTAGGTCATAATAGCGTGGTCTTGCCACTGGCAGGGACACCCGCACTATTACTCTTGAAATACCCTTAATGACCAATGATGTACAGGGTACGTCGTGGTCGTTAAGGGATTAAAAAAACTTTATTGTTGCATTTGACACATAAAATAAGAGTAAATTGTGCATTAGATTTAGAAGGTAAAAAAGTCATAGATGCTTATTTTATAAATTGACTGTTTGGATTATTGGAATCAGGTGATCAAACGTATAGAATCTTCTCTAGGATGCTCTATTAAATTATCCCCATGAATTTTTATTCTTAATTACTACCCTTGATAAAATGAAAATTTATTATTACTCTGTTCAAGATTATGTTTAATTGTGCCAAACGCCTAATCCCACGGTATTGGAAACAAACAAAGTGTCTTATTTCTGAATGGAAACAAATAGTAACGAGAACACTTAAGTTGGGGAAAAAAAACATATATTAAAGTGGGCAAATGAGACTTCTTCCTAAACATGAAGTCCTATTGGAGTGGTAGTCGCTAAGGACAATGTAGCTGACGATGATAGCCATATTGCATAGTATATTACTCGAGCGTAGTACACCTTATATCTTCTTATTTCTCCTGGTGTGTTATCAACAAAGTTATTTTATATTGCAGTGTTGCAGTGGATTTCTCCAATTAATTAATTGCATACAGTAAATTTAGTACAGCTATGTCTGTTAGCATAGGCTTTGTGGATTGTTTAATATGTGTACTCTTTATTTTTTTGTTTTGAGTCCTATGTTAAACCAGTATCACTGTTTTTGTATAAGCTTACAGTACAGTGCTGTGTGAATTCTGATGTTATTATTTGTTAAAAATTCAATTAAAAAAATGACACTAAAAAAATTGACTGCTTAGATGGTATGACGAGATCTTTATCTGTTATGAATCTTTCATGATTCAGATAGAGAATACAATTTCAAACAACATTCCAAATTACTTCTATTATCTAATTTTCTTCATTCTTTATGTTTACTTTGTTGAAGAAATAGCAACATGGGTGAGCCAATCACGAGGCATCTATGTGCAGTCACCCATCAGCAGCTACTTGCCCTATTTAGATATGAATTTTATCAAAGGATATCAATAAAATGAAGCACATTAGATAATAGAAGTAAATTGGAAAGTTGTTTAAAATTGCATTTTCTTTCTAAATCATGAAAGAAAAACTTTGGGTTTCATGTCCCTGCAACAAATTTGTAGCTTGCACTTGCGTAATTATTTTTTCTTTTATGTTTTACTCACCAGCCTTCCTGGTGGATGATGTATCCTCCAGCATTTCTTCCCACTCATTGAAGACATTTTTACTTTGAGAATCTCAACCTATTTTCTGAGCTAACTATTGCTATGTGTGACGCACTCAGTTTGCCTTTTATGACCTAACACTGCATGTCTCACCTCTAATTTGAGTTCAAGTTAAAATGGAAAGTTTTACTCCTCCCTGAATGTTAATCCTCAAGATAAAAAAATATCTTTGCTCTCCACTTTTGGCCCGAAGGAAACATATGAGATTTACTTTTTTGCCCGAGTTTACTCATAAGGTAAGTATATGTTTAGGGAATGTGAAGAATGTAGACTTGCTCACAAAAATGACAGAAAACTACGAGACTACAAATGATAAATTACAAGATATCGTAAAGTTCTTATTATGAATCACACATGCCCAAATCAAGCTTAGGTGTTCTGGAAGGGTGAATTGATTCACAGTTAAAGGAACATTAACAAAATTCAGATAGGGCATGCAATTTTGAAACATCTTTCCAATTTACTTTTATTATCTAATTTGCCTCATTCTCTTGGTATCATTTGTTGAAAATCATACCTAGATAGGCTCATGAGCAGCATTCCACTACTGGGAGATAGCTGCAGATTGGTGGCTGTACATATATGCCTCTTGCCATTGGCTCACGTGATGTGCTCAGCTAGCTCTCAGTAGTGCATTGCTGCTCCTTCAACAAAGGATACCAAGAAAAATAAGCAAATTTGATAATAGAAGTAAATTGGAAAGTTGTTCAAAATTGTATGTCCTGTCTAAATATTGAAAACAAAAAATGGGTTTCATGTCTCTTTAAAATTAGAATAAAGTTACTATTTAATTCATTTGTAAAACGAATGCCGAATATGTTGCACTTTCACTCGAATAAATCCGGCGTTGAAAATAGTGGAATGCTGCTGCCTACAGCCATATTCGTTTCACAAACAAATGAACAAATGCAGGTGCCTAATCATGTAAAAAGCTGGGGAATGCATGGCTTTATGTAATCCCCCAAATACAAAGAACAGGAAAATTCCAAAACAAGGTGATATTGTCTATGACATCATAAGTTGCATCATTGTTCTGCTACACTTACATACAGTATATACTTATATTTACACTTAGCGTTTTCATATTTGAGGGTTTGTAGTTACTTTTATGAAATGTTTTTTATCTGCTTTTGAAAAAGACAATGTATTGTTGGAATGCGTTGACCTACATGATACTTCAACAGAGCTTTTAATCCTTCTGATTTTATATCTGTGGATCTAAAATAAATTTTCTGAAATCGGCCCTCAACTCCCTGTGAGTATTTTTGTTTTTGTGCCAGTCCAATCTGATACCTGCTACACTACTGTAATTCCTTATACACAGTACTCTACTAGAAAGCTGATAATAAGTGAGATTTGATCCCCTCTACATCAGCACCCCAAAGAAAAGCATTGGTGTTTTGTGGTCCTGCAAGAGACTAAGGGAGGCAGTTTAGTTTATATTAGACATGTGCAACTCGTTTTGGCCGAACTTAGTTTTTGGCCGATTCGAAGATTTTAATGAATCCGAATTTCAGAATCGGCACCATAACTAAAATTCTGAAAATTAATAAACCAGTTTCAGAATTTTCAGATCCATTCTTTATTCATATTCGGAATTTTTCATTGTTCTAATCTAAACCGCAGTTCCTCGACACTAACTAAAACACTAAATAAAGCTATTAACTCCTAAACTGCCGTTCCCCAAAATCTCCGACACTAACTAAACCTATTAACCTCTAAACCGCAGTTCCCAAACATCGCTGACACAAACTAAACCTATTAACCTCTAAACTGCCATTCCCCGACATTAACTAAAACACTAAATAAAGCTATTAACCACTAAACCGCCGTTCCCCGACACTAACTAAACCTATTTTCCTCTAAACCGCAGTTCCCAAAGATCGCCGCCACAAACTAAACCTATTAACCTCTAAACCGTCATTCCCCGACATCTCCGACACTAACTAAACCTATTAACCTCTAAACCGCAGTTCCCAAACATCGCTGACACAACCTAAACCTATTGACCTCTAAACTGCCATTCCCCAATATCGCCGACACTAACTAAAACACTAACTAAAGCTATTAACCATTAAACCGCCGTTCCCCCGACATCGCCAACACAAACTAAACCTATTAACCTCTAAACCATCATTCCCCGACATCGCCGACACTAACTTAAACACTAAACCTATTAACCTCTAAACCGCCATTACCCGACATCGCCGACACTAACTAAAACACTAAATAAAGCTATTAACCCCTAAACCGCCGTTCCCCGACATCGCAGACACTAACTAAACCTATTAACCCCTAAACCGCCATACACCCACATCGCCAACACTAACTAAAACACTATCTAAAACTATTACCCCTAAACTGCCGCCCCCACATCGCAACTACCTAATTTAAACTATATTAACCACTAAACCTAACACCCCCTAACTTTAACATAATTAAAATAGACCTAAACTAAAGTTACAATTATTTAACGCCTAGATTACGAGTTTTGCGGTAACAGGGGTGCGGTGCTAACGAGCCTTTTTTTTTAACGCTACCTTAAGACAACGCTGGTATTACAGGTTTTTTCAACCCGGCATTAGCCACAAAAAAGTGAGCTTAGAGCAGAATTTAGCTCCACATCTCACTGTAATACCAGCGCTGCTTACGGTAGCGGTAAGCTGGCTAAACGTGCTTGTGCACGATTTCCCCATAGAAAACAATGGGGCTGAGCCTGCAAAAAAGCAGCGTTCAGCTCCTAACGCAGCCCCATTGTTTCCTATGGGGAAAGGAATTTTATGTCTACACCTAACACCCTAACATGAACCCCGAGTCTAAACACCCCTAATAATTAAATTAATTACCTAAACTACCTACAATTAAATACAATTAAATTAAATAAACTAAAGTACGAAAAACAACAAACACTAAATTACAGACAATAAAAAAATAATTACAAAAGTTTTAAACTAATTACACCTACTCTAATCCCCCTAATAAAATAAAAAAGCACCCCAAAATAAAAAAATTCCCTACCCTATACTAATTTACAAATAGCCCTTAAAAGGGCCTTTTGCGGGGCATTGCCCCAAAGTAATCAGCTGTTTTACCTGTAAAGAAAAATACAATACCCCCCCAACATTAAAACCCACCACCCACACACCCAACCCTACTCTAAAACCCACCCAATCCCCCCTTAATAAAACCTAACACTACCCCCTTGAAGATCTCCCTACCTTGAGCTGTCTTCACCCAGCCGGGCACAAGTGGACCTCCAGAGGGGCAGAAGTCTTCATACGATCCGGCCAGAAGAGGACATCCAGACCGGCAGAAGTCTTCATTCAGGCAGCATCTTCTATCTTCTTCCATACGGAGCAGAGCGGGTCCATCTTGAATACATCCGAAGCTGAGTATCCTCTTCCATCCAACGGCGACTGAAGAATGATGGTTCCTTTAAGTGACGTCATCCAAGATAGCGTCCTTTCAATTCCGATTGGCTGATAGAATCCTATCAGCCAATCGGAATTAAGGTAGGAAAAATCCTATTGGCTGATGCAATCAGCCAATAGAATTGAGCTTGCATTCTATTGGCTGATTGGAACAGCCAATAGAATGCAAGCTCAAACCTATTGGATGATTGGATCAGCCAATAGGATTGAACTTCAATCCTATTGGCTGATTGCATCAGCCAATAGGATTTTTCCTACCTTAATTCCGATTGGCTGATAGAATCCTATCAGCCAATCGGAATTGAAGGGACGCCATCTTGGATGACGTCACTTAAAGGAACCTTCATTCTTCAGTCGCCGTCGGATGGAAGAGGATGCTCCGTGTCGGATGTCTTCAAGATGGACCCGCTCCGCTCCGGATGGAAGAAGATAGAAGATGATGCCTGGATGAAGACTTCTGCCGGTCTGGATGTCCTCTTCTGGCCTGATCGGATGAAGACTTCTGCCCCTCTGGAGGTCCACTTGTGCCCGGCTTGGGGGAAGACAACTCAAGGTAGGGAGATCTTCAAGGGGGTAGTGTTAGGTTTTATTAAGGGGGGATTGAGTGGGTTTTAGAGTAGGGTTGGGTGTGTGGGTGGTGGGTTTTAATGTTGGGGGGGTATTGTATTTTTCTTTACAGGTAAAACAGCTGATTACTTTGGGGCAATGCCCCGCAAAAGGCCCTTTTAAGGGCTATTTGTAATTTAGTATAGGGTAGGGAATTTTTTTATTTTGGGGGGCTTTTTTTATTTTATTAGGGGGATTAGAGTAGGTGTAATTAGTTTAAAACTTTTGTAATAATTTTTTTATTTTCTGTAATTTAGTGTTTGTTGTTTTTCGTACTTTAGTTTATTTAATTTAATTGTAGGTAGTTTAGGTAATTCATTTAATTATAGTGGTAGTGTTAGGTGTAATTGTAACTTAGGTTAGGTTTTATTTTACAGGTACTTTTGTATTAATTTTAGCTAGGTAGTTATTAAATAGTTAATAACTATTTAATAACTATTGTACCTAGTTAAAATAAATGCAAAGTTGCCTGTAAAATAAAAATAAATCCTAAGATAGCTACAATGTAACTATTAGTTATATTGTAGCTAGCTTAGGGTTTATTTTATAGGTAAGTATTTAGTTTTAAATAGGAATCATTTATTTAATTGTAGTAATTTTATTTTGTTTTAAGTAAATTATATTTAAGTTAGGAGGGGTTAGACTTAGGGTTAGACTTAGGTTTAGGGGTTAATAAATTTAAAATAGTAGCGGTGACGTTGGGGGCGGCAGATAAGGGGTTAATAAATGTAGATAGGTGTCGGCGATGTTAGGGACGGCAGATTTGGGATTAATACAATGTAACTAGTGTTTGCAAGGCGGGAGTGCGGCGGTTTAGGGGTTAATATATTTATTAAAGTGGCGGCGATGTCCGGTCGGCAGATTAGGGGTAAAATAATTTATTAAAGAGTTTGAGATGTGCGGGGGGCCTCGGTTTAGGGGTTAATAGGTAGTTTATGGGTGTTAGTGTACTTTGTAGCACTTTAGTTAAGAGTTTTATGTTACGGCGTTAGCCCATAAAACTATTAACTACTGACTTTTAAATGCGGTATCAGTCTTGACAGGAGAGGCTGTGGCGCTCACTTCTTCCAAGACTCGCAATACCAGCGTTAGGCAAATCCCATTAAAAAGATAGGATACGCAATTGACGTAAGGGGATTTGCGGTAAGCTCGAGTCGCGGAAGAAAAGTGAGCGTTACACCTGTACCTGCCAGACTTTTTAAGGCTAACACAAGACTTGTAATCTAGCCGTAACTATTTAAAAATAAATACAAAAACTTACCTGTGCTACAATATAACTATTTACTAAATACCTATTTAAAATAAATACAAACTTACCTGTGAAATAAAAATAAGACCTAAGCTTAACCTAATAAAACTTAACATTACTAAAAATAAAAAAAAATAACATTACAAAAAAAGGAAAACTACAATTACAAAAAATAATGAGCACTAAAATTACAAAAAAATATAAAAAAACTACCATTACAAAAAAATAACAAACGATATTATCCAAAATAATAAAAAATATTCCTATTCAGCCAATAGGAATGAGAGCTGAAGAAATCCTACTGGCTGTTCAAATCAGCCAATAGGATTTAAGCAGCTTTCATTCCTATTGGCTGATTTTATTTTTTCAGCCAATAGGAATGCAACGGTACCCCAATATAAAAGGGGTATCTTGCATTGAATCCTCAGTGTGCGGCAGACGATCGCATAAAGAGGACCTTCACATCGCATCCACCGACCGCTCCGCCTCCGCAGGGATGAGGAAGATAGAAGATGCCGGTGACGCGATGGATGAAGATGGAGTCGCCTGGATGAAGATACTTCGTCGCTGGGATGAAGATCTTTCGCTGGACTTCAGCAACTGTGAGTACCGATTTTGGGGTTAGTGTTAGGTTTTTTTGTTGTTTTTTTTGGGGTGTTTTTTTTTTAGATTACAGCGTTTTTTATTTTAATGGGCCGAAAAAGAGCTTAATGCCAATGCCCATACAAATGCCCTTTTCAGGGCAATGGGTAGATTAGGCTTTTTTTAGTTAGGTTTTTTTATTTTGTGGGTTTGGGGGCGTGGGGGTTTGTTTTAATTTTTTGCAAAAGAGCTGTTAACTTTAGGGCAATGCCCTACAAAAGGCCCTTTATTTATTATAGATTAGGGGGTTTTATTTTGGGGTGTTTTGTTTTTTTTTTAAACGGGGTATTACAATAGGAATAATTTTTATTATTTTGGATAATTTTCGGCTAGATTACGAGTCTTGAGAGGTCCCAACGCTGCTTTTTAACGCACGCTGGTATTAGAGTCTTGAAATGACAGGCATACCGCTCACTTTTTTGGCCAGACTCGCAAATACCGCAAATCCACTTACGTCAATTGCGTATCCTATATTTTCAATGGGACTTGCAGAATGCCGGTATTACGAGTCTAACCAAAAGTGAGCGGTACAGCCTCTCCTGTCAAGACTGATACTGCATTTCAAAGTCAGTAGTTGAGAGTTTTACACTACAACGCCGTAGCATAAAACTCTTAACTAAAGTGCTTAAAAGAACACCCATAAACTACCTATTAACCCCTAAACAGAGGCCCCCCCCCACATCGCAAACACTAAAATATTTTTTTTAACCCCTAATCTGCCGAACCGGACATCGCCGCCACTATAATAAATATATTAACCCCTAAACCGCCGCACTCCCGCATCGCAAACACTAGGTAAATATTATTAACCCCTAATCTGCCTGCTCTAACATCGCCGACACCTACCTACATTTATTAACCCCTAATCTGCCGCCCCCAACGTCGCCACCACTATAATAAAGTTATTAACCCCTAAACCGAAGTCTAACCCTAACACCCCCTAACTGAAATATAATTTTAATAAATCTAAATAAAATTACTATCATTAACTAAATTATTCCTATTTAAAAATAAATACTTACCTATAAAATAAACCCTAAGATAGCTAAAATATAACTAATAGTTACATTGTAGATAGCTTAGGGTTTATTTTTATTTTACAGGAAACTTTGTATTTATTTTAATTAGGTAGAATAGTTATTAAATAGTTATTAACTATTTAATAGCTACCTAGTTAAAATAAAGACAAATTTACCTGTAAAATAAAACCTAACCTATGTTACAATTATACCTAACACTACACTATAATTAAATTAATTCCCTAAACTAAATACAATTAAAAAATAATTATCTAAAGTACGAAAAAAAACCCCACTAAATTACAGAAAATAATAAAATAATTACAAGTTTTTTAAACTAATTACACCTAATCTAATCCCCCTAATAAAATAAAAAAAACCCCAAAATAATAAAAAGCCCTACCCTATACTAAATTACAAATAGCCCTTAAAAAGGGCCTTTTGCGGGGCATTGCCCCAAAGTTATCAGCTCTTTTACCTTTAAAAAAAAGTACAATACCCCCCAACATTAAAACCCACCACCCACACACCCAACCCTACTCTAAAACCCACCCAATACCCCCTTAATAAAACCTAACACTAACCCCTTGAAGATCACCCTAACTTGAGAAGTCTTCACCCAACTCGGCCGAAGTCCTCAACGAAGCCGGGCGAAGTGGTCCTCCAGATGGGCAGAAGTCTTCATCCAAGCCGGGAAGAAGAGGTCCTCCAGATGGGCAGAAGTCTTCATCCAGGCGGCATCTTCTATCTTCATCCATCCGGTGCTGAGCGGCTCCATCTTCAAGACATCCGACGCGGAGCATCCTCTTCAAATGACGTCCAACTGAAGAATGAAGGTTCCTTTAAATGATGTCATCCAAGATGGTGTCCCTTCAATTCCGACTGGCTGATAGAATTCTATCAGCCAATCGGAATTAAGGTAGAAAAAAATCCTATTGGCTGATTGCATCAGCCAATAGGATTGAGCTCACATTCTATTGGCTGATTGGATCAGCCAATAGAATGCAAGCTCAATCCTATTGGCTGATTGAAGGGATGCCATCTTGGATGACGTCATTTAAAGACTCTTCCCACTGATTCCTATGGGGAAATCGTGCACGAATACGTTTTGCCAGCTCACCGCTAACGTAAGCAGTGCTGGTATTGAGGTGAGATGTGGAGCAAAATTTTGCTCTACTCTCACTTTTCTGCGGCTAACGCCGGGTTTCTAAAGACCCGTAATACCAGCGCTGTCTGCAAGTGAGCGGTGAAGGAAAACTGCTCGTTAGCACCGCTCCCCTGTTAACGCAAAACTCGGAATCTAGGTGATTGTTTGTTATTTTTTTGTAATGGGAATTTTTTTATTTTTGGGGTGTTTTTTTTAGATTAGGGCTTTTTTATTTTTAAGGGGCTTTAAAAGAGCTGAATGCCCTTTTAAGGGCAATGCCCATACAAATGCCCTTTACGGGGCAATGGGTAGATAAGGTTCTTTTTTATTTTGTGGGTTTGGGGGGGGTGGGGGTTTCTAATGTTAGGGGGTGTTTGTTTTTATTTTTTTGCAAAAGAGCTGTTAACTTTTTTATTTTTAGTAATGTTAGGTTTTATTAGTTTAATTTTTTTTTAGGTTTTATTTTTATTTCACAGGTAAGTTTGTATTTATTTTACCTTGGTAGTTAGTAAATAGTTATATTGTAGCTAGCTTAGGTTTTATTTTTATTTCACAGGTAAGTTTGTATTTATTTTTAAATAGGTAGTTAGTAATTGTAACTTAAGGGGTGTTAGGTTTAGGGGTTAATATAGTTTAATTTAGCAAGTTGCGATGTGGGGGGCGATGTTTATAGGTTAATAGCTTTATTTTGGGTTTTATTTAGTGTCTGCGATTTTGGGGAACTGCGCTTTAGAGGTTAATAGGTTTAGTTTGTGTTGGCAATGTTTGGGAACTGCGGTTTAGAGGTTAATAGGTTTAGTTTCTGTCGGCGATGTTTGTGAACTGTGGTTTAGAGGTTAATAGCTTTATTTAGTGTCAGCGATGTGGGTGACGGCGGTTTTAGATCATTTTGTTTCGACAATCGGCGGGAAATTAGTTATGTTAAGTTAAATTGTTTTTTCGGATCCATTCTTTATTCATATGCATTATTCTATTCTGAAGTTTAGAATAGAATAATGAATATGAATAAAGAACAAATCTGAAATAAAGAACAGATCAGAAAAAACAATTTAACTTAACATAACTAATTTGCCAAAACAATTTTTTTTTTAAACTAAACTAATTTGCCAAAACGAAAATAAATTTTTACTGTTGCACATGTCTAGTTTATATTGTTTCTTCTGTAATACATATTTATTATGTTTTCTATTGTTGTTTGAAACTAAAATCTGACAGTTGGCTGAACTACTGTGATTTTATAATATATTACATCAATACAAACATAAGGAGAGGACCGTACAAAAGAAATTGTGACATGGAAGGCACTCAATCCTTATCTCGTATGTTTAACCCCTTTACAACCGTTAATTTCATAGAAAAACCTGCACAGGTACTGGATAATTTTTGCTATCACTCTGTTTAAACAGAAATAGAGCCTTTTTTATTTTATTTTATTTATTTATATATGAAAAATATATATATTTGTAATGTAGAAATACCAAATGTATTAACCCAGGAACATTTTGCTATATTTGATGCCTCTATTTCTCTGGCAAATACGATCATAGAATAAAAAAATTGTTAACTTTTTAGTAAACCTTGGGTTTCTCTTTGAAATTATTTACACACGACTACTGCAGTCATAACACAAATGGTTGTAAAAGCTTCTCTGGGATCCCAATTGTTCAGAAACAGCTGGCATACATGGGTTTGCAATTGTTTTTTGGCAATAAGGCTGCTAATTACAGCTGCGCACCACACTTCTGAAATTGTCAGCAGTGAAGGGGTTAATCAGTTAGCTTGTAAGGTTCATTTTCGCTGTAGTACTGAGATTACCCTACCACCTGATGGCTCCCACCCCCTGATCCCTCCCAAAAAACTCTCCTCCCCCCCCCCCCACCGGTCACCACCATCTTAGGTGCTGGCAGACAGTCTGCCAGTATGAAGTTTAGAGCCTTTTTTAAAAAAACAAAAACAAAACTGAATTTATGCTTACCTGATAAATTTCTTTCTCTTCTGATGTATCGAGTCCACGGATTCATCCATACTTGTGGGATATTCTCCTTCCCAACAGGAAGTGGCAGAGAGAGCACCCACAGCAGAGCTGTCTATATAGCTCCTCCCTTAGCTCCACCCCCCAGTCATTCGAGCGAAGGCTAGGAAGAAAAAGGAGAAACTATAGAGTGCAGTGGTGACTGAAGTTTTTTTAAATAAAAATATACTACCTGTCTTAAATAGACAGGCCAGGCCGTGGACTCGATACATCACAAGAGAAAGAAATTTATCAGGTAAGCATAAATTCTGTTTTCTCTTGTAAGATGTATCGAGTCCACGGATTCATCCATACTTGTGGGATACCTATACCAAAGCTTTAGGACACGGATGAAGGGAGGGACAAGACAGGTACCTTAAACGGAAGGCACCACTGCTTGTAGAACCTTTCTCCCAAAAATAGTCTTGTAAAGTAAATGAATTAGATGCACTAGAGGTACTTGGCATCACTTGTGCGGGCGTTACTGGTTGTGACACTTGGGGAGAGCTAGTTGCTAAACCCTCATTTCCTTCTAGCTGAGAATCATCTATTGCAATATATTTAAGTGCTAAAATATGCTCTTTATAATTTATAGACATATCAGTGCAAGTGGGACACATTTTAAGAGGGGGTTCCACTAAAATTTTTGTCACCACACTCACTTTGCCCTTCCTAGCAGTTAAGCAGGCAGAGAGAATGACTGGTGGTGGAGCTAAGGGAGGAGCTATATAGACAGCTCTGCTGTGGGTGCTCTCTCTGCCACTTCCTGTTGGGAAGGAGAATATCCCACAAGTATGGATGAATCAGTGGACTCGATAAATCTTACAAGAGAATAAATCCAACAGCTCTCTTAACCTCCCACTGCCATATTTGTTACTGGCAGCCAGCCTGCCACTAACAAATTACTCTTTTTTGTTTATTTTTTTTCTGTGGTGTAGAGGCCCTCCCTCACCCTCCAAGATCAACTTTTTTTTCTGTAGTGTAGAGTCCCCGCTCACATCGATATTGATTAATAGTGTAGGCCTCATCCCTTCCTCTAACTTGCCTAACATTTTTCCGTAGCATAGGGAACCTACTGGGCTGCCCACTCACCTCCCTCCTTCACTTCCACCAGCACCAACGGAGTATGATTACACAGTGAAACAGACAATATCATCAGATGTAATGAGCAGCGATCTGGCTTCATATGTTAAGGGAGTATGATCAGTGCTCCCTTACCATATTAAGGAACATGCCTTCTGCTAGCAGCATGTACCTCTGTTAGATGTACTGTAGGTACTACATCAACACGGTATGCTTGGCATAGTACTGTGTGTGACGTTGTACCTTTTTTTATAAAAAAAACAAACACAGATTTTTACCAAAAAGTGGTAGGTATGCTTTGTTTTATTGGGTGTAGATATTAAAAGTTTTAGAATGTAAGAACTATATGTGCAATATAACCTCTGTATACTAATGTTTTTGCAAATATTTAATTATAGGCAAAACAGTGAATTTCTCATGAGCCAGTTATATTTTAAGTATATATATTTTTTTTTTTTAAAGAAATAATCAATCTGTTATACTGTGCTCTGTTGATATTCCTACATTTATTGGTTTGTGTAAATTACTTTCAGATTTATCCCCAAAACAGTGGTTCTAATCACTAATCCCCAAACAGGTACAAAGATTAGCACAGAAAAAAGTCAATTTCTCAGGGATTAATCACTCAGCACAGATAAAAATAGCACAATTGTGATGCTGAAAATCTACTGACTGATTACCAAATGTAGTAGTCTAAAAATAATAATTACATTTAATAACTATATGTGTATTACATTTATGCTGCTTTTTTAGGCTAAAGTTAAAAATATGACTGTATTTTATTTGTTTTATAAACTTTAGCAAGTTTGTGCCCAGGAATTTGTGACATTTACATTATCTCAAAAAACTTTTCATTCTTGTTGTCATGCCAAACACCCTCAGCAACTGGATCTTTTCGTATGTGTAGTCTCCTATTGTAGCCTTGAAATGCATTTATTGTTAGGCAGTCTGATTACTCCCTGAGTGATTTGGCAATGAAAACTTTTTTTTTTTTTTATCTGAGTACAAGAAAATCATTGAACAACTTTGTGACTCTTTACCAGCACCATGGGCTGTTTCCTATTACTCAAATTATTACTGAATGCGTCATGGGCTGAAAGTGGACCTTTTCACAACAATATAGGGATGCCCTAGTTTACGTCATTCCTCCTCCAGTAAAGTAGGTTGGTCTCTTCAGGCCCAGAGGCTTTATACTGAATAGAACATTTAAAACCTAGTGGAAAAAAAAAATAGATTAATCTCAATGACTGTTTTAAGAAACGCTAGACTTTAAAGGGACACGAACCCCAAATTTCTTCTTTCATGATATAGAAAAAGCATGCAATTTTAAACAACTTTCCAAATTTCAGCTATCTTATTTGCTTCATTCTTTTGATATCCTTTGTTGAAAAGCATATAAAAATAGGTTCAGTAGCTGGTGATTGGTGGCTGCACATAGATGCCTCGTATGATTGGCTTACCCATGTGCATTACTATTTCTTTAACAAAGATACCTAAATAATGAAGCAAATTAGATAATAGAAGTAAATTGGAATGCTATTTAAAATTGTATTCTCTATCTGAATCATGAAATAAAAATTTTGGGTTTCATGTCCCTTTAATGGTAACCATAAGTGAAAGCAGGGGTGTTAATGACAATAAATGATTATTTTACTTTTGTTGTTCTACAGATCCTGAAACTCTGGTCTAATAATTGCTAAAAACAAGAGACAGTCATATTTAAATAGCTATAGAAGAAAAACAGGCATGCAAAATACTGAGTATATGTGTGTGTTTATTATAGCAATCAGACAGTTCCCTCTGGTCCTGGAACTGTGCCCACTAGCCATGCCCATGGCACTCCCGGCACAAATGGTAGTTACTTCAGTGACTTACTTCTCCTCTGGAACCACAGTAAACTGAACATATCATCCAATATTTTATAGTTGGCGATCTACTCACCCAGACACAACCTTGGAAAATTTCAGTATTTACTACATTTTTTTTATTATAAATGCTTTGCCTTTATAGCTTAAATAAATTATCCTATACTAAACTAACCACTCTTTGTTTGGCACCTTCATCTTCTCTTTCACCTGTGCACTATGGGACTCCCACTGTATGTGCAGCAAACTTAATTCTAACCTCTTCATCTTTCAACCCCCCCCCCCCCCGCTATCTTTCATTTTGACCTCTAACAGTCCTGATTCCTGACCTCATTCTTGGTGATCTTTTTAACAGTCCTAGTTCCAGCAGACCTTATTAATTATTATTATTATTATCGGCTATTTGTAGAGCGCCAACAGATTCTGCAGCGCTATAAACATAGGCGGTATACAAGGTAGCAATTATTGGGATCAAATAGGTAGAGGGCCCTGCCTAGAGTCACACTGTAGTAGTCAGCTCTTGTGAAGGTCATCTGCAAGCAGTTGGGCTCTTAGGCTTACATTCTAAGGAGGTTCATGGCGGATAGCAATGGAGGAGAGGAACTGGTATTAGCAAAGGTTAGTGTAGGTTGTATGCATCCCTGAACAGAAGAGTCTTTAGGGAGTTCTTGAAGCTTTCAAAACTAGGGGAGAGTCTTGTGGAGCGAGGCAGAGGGTTTCACAAGATGGGAGCCAGTCTGAAGAAGTCCTGTAAATGGTGGCAACAAGAGAGGAGAGTAGGAGGTCATGAGCAGAGAGAAGGGGACGGGAGGGAGAGTATCTGGAGACAAGGTCAAGGATATAGAGGGGAGCAGTGCAGTTGAGGGATTTGTATGTCAGAGTCAGAATTTTGTGTTTAATCCTGGAGGGAAGAGGAAGCCAGTGAAGGGATTGGCATAGAGGTGCAGTAGATGAAGAGTGACGTGTAAGGAAGATGAGCCTGGCAGAGGCATTAATTATGGAATGTAAGGCAGCTGTCACGCTGCACCACTCTAGTCGTTGCTAGGGATGCGGCGTGACCTGTATGCTCGTTGCCTAGGGGGAAGTCGGCTCCTCTCTGCGTGCGGCGGTGACATAATCGCCGGACACTTTTTCCCTCAGAAGCCGGTTAGGATCTCCTGTGGCGCGAATCCTGCGCCTATGTAAGTAACTCAGTCATACCTATCACTGCCCAAGTATAGGTGTTACTTAATGTTCTCCTGGGTTGTGCTTATTTGTATGCTGGACTGTTATATTGTTGCTGAACCTTGCCTGTCTGAACACTCTGCCTGTTTAACCATTAAACTGCTGGATTGATATACTGCTGCTAAACCTTGCTTGTCTGACCACTCTGCCTGTTTAACCCTTAAACTGCTGGATTGATATACTGCTGCTGAACCTTGCTTGTCTGACCACTCTGCCTGTTTAACCCTTAACTGCTGGATAGATTTACTGTTGCCAAACTCTGCCTGCCTGACCATCCTAGTGGTTTACCCCTGAACTAGCTTTCTCTGGTTTCCTGTCTGTTGCCGCCAAGGACTGTCCTGCCTGTGGTAAGTGCCACTTATCTCATCTTGCAAACTTTCTCTGCTCTGGGATATTCCCTATCATTCCGGCTCGTTGCCAGGATAACAAGACTACTGGCCAAGTTCGGTCTGATAGAGGAGTATCCCACGAGCATTACAGGAGCTAGATGGCAGCTAGGGAGACCAGAGAGGACGGAATTGCAATAATCAAGGCGGGAAAGGATGAGAGAGTGGATTAAAATCTTAGTTGTGTCTTGTGTAAGGAAATGTCTAATTTTGGGATGTTTTTAAGGTGGAAGCAGGAGGATTTAGCCATGGCCTGAATGTGAGGAGTGAAAGAAAGATCTGAGTCAAGTGTGACCCAAGACATCGGGCATGCGGGGTAGGGGTAATAATGGATTTGTCGACAGTTAAAGAGAGATGGGGGTGGAGATTTTAGAAGAAGGGGGAAAATAAGGAGCTCCGTTAATGGTTATTTCCAACTGAAATATAGGGATTGGGAAGCTCTACTCATTGTAGCTGGATCCTGACTAAACTGCTTCACACCCAAAAGTCCTACAAATAAAATCAACCCCACATCAAAATTACCTGAGCTGGTGGTTCTAATTACCACTTGATGATGCAACCCTATGCCCTATTCAAGGAAATTACTTTGTCTCTACCTATAATTAAAACCCACCCACAAAATATCAGATAATAAAAACACCACCCAAAAAAAAATAAATATATATATATATATATAAAATCGCAAGCACAAAAAAGGCACTCACTGGTCAGATAAAACTTAACATTTAATAAGTTATATTAAAAATAGCATGACGTTTCGGAGGTATTACACCCCCTTTCTCAAATGCATGATACAACTTAGGAAATCACAAAAGCAGTATACCCCATCGTTTACCCCATCACCTTAAATACATGCGTGTAGCTCCATTAGACGCCGAGCAGCAAATGTGGCCCGTGTGCAGTGCCAGGGTGGAAGTGACGTAGTCGGCGTGCATCACGCTCAGACGTCAGTAACGTCAGTAATAACCAATAGCATGGCACGGATATCTGTTTACAAACAAAGTGGGCCAATTACTCTTTACGCACAATAGTCAGTGTGTATAATATCTGAAATCAGGCACTGCTTAATGGATGCTAGCAAAAAGTTAAAAACATATTAAAAACAAAGATCTAATTACATCTACGGAGGACAAATAAAAACACTATCAGGACATAATTAATATAAGGTATAAGATTAGATGAAGCATCAGCTATGTGACAGGAGTGGGAAAATCCTTATATATAATATACCATAATTCTAACCAACTCCTGTGCTTTGTCATCAATCTAGTATATATCCCTATAAGTCATGCATCCTATAGTATGGCAGAAACAAAGATACCAGAGGTCATGAACAAGAATTCTGAAAGAGATGGTGCGGTACATGTAGCAAGGCGATGTCACGTCAAGTGCTGCATACAAACTTAGTTGAAGTCATTCAGATAAATGCAGAGAGTCTGTAACCAAATTGATGTTTTATTTAGGATTCCATGTAGAATGGTGAAAAATCCAGCATACTGTTCAGCCCCTTTGGTGTTAGGGTGTCCAGCATGTATATCCATCTGGTCTCAAGTCTGAGAAGTCGATTGCCCCTATTGCCTCCCCTTGTTAATGGTGGCACATGGTCTATAAGCATAGTTCTAAGACTTGAGACACTATGCTTACACCGGGCAAAATGGCGAGCTACTGGCTGATCGGAGTCACCCTTCTGCAGGGCATCTCTAATCGCACAGCGATGATTGGCCATACGTTCCCGGAATGTATTGACCGTTTTGCCTATGTAGACAAGGGAGCATGGGCAAATCAACATATAAATTACATAGATACTCATGCATGAGAGTCTATAGTTGATTCTATAGCGCTTGTTGGTATGTGGGTGTTGGAATGTGTCTCCTTTCAACATGCTGTCACAGGTCACACAATCCCCACATTTAAAGCAACCTTTCTTATTTGACTTCAGCCAGGTGTTACCCTCATAACACCTAATAGGGTCAATTTTTACTAATAGGTCCCGCAGGTTTTTGGCTCGGCAGTAGACTACCCTAGGAGGTTGTTTGTGCAGAAATGGTAGTGTTTTGTCAGTATTAATCAAGTCCCAATGTTTGGAAACTGTATCCTTTACTTTTTGGTGCATGGGATCAAAGGTAGTGATGAAGTTGAGACATTCATCTGTTGTAGTGCTGTCCTTTGTGGCGACTATTGCGCCCTCTGACCGTTTCATCACTTTGTCTCTAATTTCTCCCACCAATTCCTTGTCATAGCCACGTGAGATTAACCTATTAGACATCTCCTCCAATTGAATTTCTCTGTTACATGCCTCGGTATTATTACATAGGACCCGAGAGAGCTGAGAGGCAATTATCCCATTTTTTTTTATGTGTGGGATGATAGCTATGAGCTTCCAATAGGGAGTTTCTGTCCGTAGGCTTGGTATATAGAGATGTACCAAATCTACAGACACTTTCATTTACCACTTTAAAGATGTTGAGGTCCAAAAAATGGACTATATCAGCATCATATTCCAATTTAAATTTAATTGGAAGTGTCAGACTGTTTAATCCATTAACCCAGGAATTCAGGCTGTCAGAGGTACCACGCCAGATCAAAAAAATATCATCTATATACCTGGTGTAATATACCACCTCTAACATGTCCTGGGGTGGCATGACAAACTGCTCATACCAGGACATGTAGAGGTTGGCATATGTGGGGGCCATATTTGACCCCATGGCAGTCCCCGAGATCTGCAGATAGAAGTCTCTTTCGAATTTGAAATAATTTTTCTCTAAACAAATCTGCAGGAGTTCTAAGAGAAACTCAATAGGAGGACCATTATATTGCTGAGATCCCACCACCATGGACCTGACAGCCTGCACACCCCCCACATGTGGAATGGAGGTGTACAGGCTGTCAACGTCCATGGTGACCAGGATGTCTCCAACCTGCAAACGATCAAATGTGGTCAAAAATTTTATAAGACTAGGTGAGTCTTTCAAATAGGCATACGTATCCCTTACCACTGGTTATAAGTGGTGGTCAATGTATTTTGCAATATTAGAAAATAACGAACCCCTGGCAGAAACAATTGGTCTGCCAGGGGGGTTGGAAAGTGTCTTATGGACCTTGGGCAGTAAATATAGGACTGGTATTATCGGAAAATCAACAGTAAGAAAAGCAAATTCATTATTATTCAAAATACATGCCTCCACTGCAGATCTCAGGGACTGATCAACTTGTTTTTTAAACATTGTTGTGGGGTTACCTCTTAGGCGTGTATAGACCCTTTAATCTGCAAGTTGGCGTTTGGCCTCTTGGCGGTAATCGTCATAATTCATAATGACGATTCCGCCACCTTTGTCCGCCGGACGTATAATGATTGTTTGATCTTCACTAAGATCTTTAATGGCTTTGAATTCTTTAGATGTTAAATTGGGAAAGTTCGGTCTCTCATGATCGTTATCTATATCATGGCATACCATGCGTGTGTAACCTTTTATAGAAGAATGTGTATTGGCAGGTTCAAAAGTGGATCTAGGTCTAAATGCATGTTCAGTGGAAGTATTTTGTTCTTTGTCTTTAAAGAAATCCTTCAATTTCAACTTCCTTTGTAAATTGTGTGTATCAACAATTTTATGAAATTTATCATGGTTAGGGGTTGGTATGAAAGACAGGCCACGATTAAGTACATCATGCTCAACCTCAGTAAGATGTCTGTCACTGAGGTTGAACACAATGTCTATTTTTTCTTGTTGAAACTTCGCTTTTTTGCTGTATCCCCCCCTTCTGATGTGGGGTCTTTTATTTCTCTGTCTATGTTTGGCATCAGTGGCGGTTTGGCGGCTGCTCTGGTCACAACACCAGAAAAAGAAGCCGTATTAGACTTAGGGGCTTGTGTACTACTTGAATCATCAGCTAAGTCCCCTTCAGAGGAGTCCCCACCACTGGTGTCAATAGTGCCAACAATATTTTTGGGTTTAATGTATCTACGTCTAGTTCTAGGTGCATCATGGTCCTTGCCATATAACCATCTATAGATACGTTTTTCTCTACCTATAATTAAAACCCACCCACAAAATATCAGATAATAAAAACACCACCCAAAAAATAAATAAAAAATAAATATACATACAGGGGTGGAAAAATATCACTATGGTTTACTAGTCAGGGGTTAAAAGCTACTAGGCCAGAGGTAAAATGTTAGTAGTCCACTCATTGTTAAAGACAGGAAAAAGTCAAATGTATAAGTTGTCTGGGACCACTGGAAATATCAAGCCCTGTGTGTATATATACACGTTACGCCGACGCTTGTCGTCTGGTGTTTTCTTTCAAACAGCTGTGTTTACAGGAACTTGGCAAATATACCGACGAGGCATTAACTGGAGACACACTATACTACCAACGAAGGTGTGGTGAAACCGGTAAGCCTAGGTATTAGACCATTTTATGCACAGATATTACGATTGAACTTTGCTTTTATCATTTTGCAAGCCTGAGGGGGATATTTGTGGACAGCAAACAAGCCTGATGATTTTGCACCTCTAAATCTGCAATACCGTGCCTGCACCTTATCTCATTTGATTGAGGGTTTCTTTGTGAGTACCCATCTGTTTGGGAATTTTATTGTATATACATACATTATTTTGTAATAAATTTTATTGCACTATGAGAAGTGCTTTTGTGCGATTGATTTTCTAGATTACAATCACTACTGGACTTGGATTTTACACCTGAGGGGTTCTTTGTCAAGCAGCCAGTACTTCTTGTGGAACATCATTTAAAACAAGAGGAAAGACTCTATTTTTTAACTTGACTGTTGTTTTAGATAAGTAAATCACCTTATTTCAGTGACTTTATAATCTTTTATAGTTGTAAGTTTTGTTTCTTTATTGTGTAGTGTGCGCAGCTATTATCGGTGGGGAACTTAGTTCTTCTACCGAATATATATATATATATATATATATATATATATATATATATATATATATATATATATATATATATATATATATATATATATATATGAAAAAAGATGGGTGTAGGTATGGCGCTGGAGAACCGCCCTATCAATACTTCTAACCTAGAGTGTGTTGCTGGCTGCCTGCGAATGTCTATCCAGTGTGAATTGTACCCCCAAGTACTCTTCACCTGTTAGATAAAATATGAAAAAAATGGTTGGGGAAAGGGAAAGGGGATAAATTCGGATGGCGCCACACTCTGGAATAAAGCTCAATATGTAATTAAAAATATGGCTGTGATGAAGATAATAATATATATAACGATGTTTCGATTCAATGAAACATAAGTGGTATATATATACTAGTGATAATTATAATACTGTTGTTATTGGTAATGCCACAGGATTACTAAAATAAAATAAATTAAAATAAAGATGGTGTGTCATATGGTTACACACAATACTGACCCATGTATAGCTAATAGTGTGAATATACAATCACATTGCCGTTATATTAATAATGCTCAGGGTCTCAAAATGTAAGAAACAATATTGGTAGTACAAAAAATTCGTAAATTGGGGTCACAGTAGACAATGTTACTAAAAAATAAGATATTAATTACAAATCCTGAATAAGAAATAAATACAGAGTAAAAAAGGATCACCTAATATCGTAATAACCTGATATTGGATACACAATAAAAATGATATGTGTTGAACGTCCTAATTGACAAAATAAAACTACTATGAGTGAGTGATATTATAGTCCATATCAAATGTGCAGTACTTCAACTTGATAATGCTTCAATCCACAACGTTCCCGTTGGGAGCTTACTTACACTCCTTCACCTCAATCTCATGAGGTAAGTGCCGCGTAGTGTACAGATAAGTCTCCTTCCCGGTATCGGCTGTAGGTTTGAGATGTGTTGTCTTTTCAATACTGTTCTCTCCTCTCACCGCTCTTTCCCCACAGTGCATGCAATCATATAAGAAAAAGGACATACAATAGTGCAACACTGTTTCAAAATGACACACTATTTATTAATGTATAACGATGTATGCTTACATCAAGGACCCTCAATATTATGAGGTAAATTAAAACTTAAAACTTTAAAATCCTTTTGCTGTATTGCGGGGGCACGGTGCTGGTCACATATGCACACAGTGCAAACTTAGCATAAGGTAAGACACAATCCTGACGCGTTTCGAAGGGACACAAGCAATTCAGCCCTTCTTCCTCAGAGGTATTTACCAAATGCTTAGATGACTCGGTATTTAAAGCTTGTTGGAGGGCGGCGGCACGCCCTCTCGTTGCAATATGTTTCTAATTGGTTTCTTAAGATCACATGTAAGTTAATTGAATCTATTGGTTGATAGCCTGGGAGTAAATGCATCATGTGATGCTTACTTAAACCTATTGAACCTAAAAAACAACAGCTCCGTTTCCATGGTTTCTGTTGTGAAAGGTGTGTGTATTAGTTTCTGCCTGTTATATACACTGCTATGTGATTCGTAATACTACACTTATTATGATCTTCTATGTCGTGTTTATTGTGTTTATTATGTACCCTTGCCATAGCGGATACCAATATTTTAATTTGGAAATTGCATAACCCCAATACTCAATGTGAACAATTATATTCCAGAGTGTGACGTGATGTTATTTGGGCTAAAGAGTTAGTCTATGATAACTTGTTAATCTGAAGATAGAGATACTCTACGGTGTATTAAACTCGATTATGCTATAGGAATATATCTATGAGCGCTTATTAGTCGTTAGGTTAAGAAACTAAAAAATGTATTAGTAATGTATTAGAATAATAGTTGGCGTTAATTCAACTGTAGATAATACTTTGGAAGTGTATCTAAAAAAGCCAAATGCTCCATTCAAGTAAAAACATCCAAATGCTCAATTCAAATAGACACATCAAAAAATTGGCATATGTAGATAATAGTAATAGTAGTGACCTTGGCTGAAAACAAATATATGTTTAAACACTATTAAGTGTAGCATAATAGCTGTTTCAGGGTCTAATGCTAATATATGAGACCCTTCTCGCTTTGTGTTTAAAATTGGATTAGAATTAGTAGGGAAAGGATAATATCTAGCTTTAGTGCAGAGGTTTGTAAAAATGAAGATGTAACAAATTTTGCTGTAGAGGGAAATGGAAAGCACTCTCATTGAGAAGATAGAAATATTTTCCCCCCCATATATAAAAAGAACTGTACTGATAAGATTAAGTTGAGATAAAGTTATTAACACAACGTGTGGCTAGTAGTGGTGGAAAAACAAAAGCTCCACTATATGGGAAACTGTGGCCCACAAGCGACCAATTGTGTGTAAATATGCGTATTATAAAATCCAGGTTAATAAGATTGGTTTTATTAATATTATTATTATTATCAATCTATGAAAGGAAAAAAAAATACTAAGGGGTATAGTACATAAATGTTGAGTGTGTGAAAATATTGCATTCTGAATGTCCACTCTAAAAGAAAATTGAAATATGCTGTGTGGGAATTGAGCATAGAAAATAAAAGGAATTTATATAGAAACATTGGGTTCCTTTAGTAGATCTGAATGTGCCAAATTGATGTGGTTATGTCTATAGACTATATTTTCACATGGGGATACATTTAAATATACGTGATATTGGATATTGTAAGCCCTCATTATAGTTGTGGGAAGATATGCTGTATATATCCATAACTTTATGTTAGATAAGCTGCAAGATCGATGTCTTTGTTGAGTCCCTTGGGGGCTAATGTTTGGAGAGTGTAGATCCAGAAAGTTTCTCTCTTCCGGATTTCCAATTCTCTGTCACCCCCTCTTTTGTTCTCAGGTATGTATTCGAGAATGGATCCTTTTAGACACCCTGGATCTTTATTGTGTTTTTTAAGATAGTGGGCAGAGAGATTGTGGTTTTTTTCCCCTATTTCTATGTTATTGAGATGTTCCAATAATCTTTTTTTATAAGGTCTAGTGGTGCGGCCTATATATTGTAGGCCACACCCACATTCTAGTATGTATACTACATTTTCGGTACGACAGTTACATAGTGTATTAATTTCGTAGCTCTTTTTAGTAACAAATGAAGTAACTATCCTTGTCGGTTTGTTTTTCCCCAGATGGTGTTCGCAAGCTACGCAATTGCGTCTATTACATTTAAAGAATCCGATAGTAGACTTCTTTAACCAGTTTTTATTAATGTCTGGTTTTTCTTTTAGCTTGCTGGGTGCTAGAATGTTTTTTAAATTTCGATTTTTTCTAAATATTACTTTAGGAGCTGTTTCTGTAATAGGTTTTAGTAAGTCGTCTTGTTTAAGAATCTCCCAGTGTTTCATAATGATGTTTCTGATTTCCCTTGATCCTTCATTATAAGTGGTTATGAAATTTACTGTGTTCGAATTAATGTTGGTGTCAGATTGTGGTTGTTCTTTCTTCCCTGTATTCAATAGGGACTCTCTGTCCATCAGATTCACCTTCTGGAGTGTATTCTTAAGTTTATATTTATTGTACCCCCTTGCTAAAAATCTCTCTGTTAGATTACTAGCCTCCTGATCAAAATCTTGCTTCCTGGAACAATTCCTTTTAATTCTTTGGTATTGTCCCATAGGAATGTTGTTGATCCATTTTGGATTGTGGCTACTGGAGGCATGGAGATAGCCATTGCTATCTGTGTCTTTCTTGAAGAGCTTGGTCTGTATTTTTTGATTCTCGTGAAAAAATACAATGTCTAAAAAATCTATTTCCAAGGTATTTCGTTTACCTGTAAATGTAAGGTTATATTCATTAGTATTTAGTCGTTCGATGAAGGCATCCAATGAAGTATCAGTGCCATTCCAGATGAAGATAATATCATCAATATATCTCCCCCAAATGACAATATGGGGGAGATCTTTGTTGTTGTGCCAGATAGTTTCCTCCTCCCATGCCCCCATGTATAGATTGGCATAGCTGGGGGCAAATTTTGTCCCCATCGCTGTGCCATTTTGCTGGAGGTAATATTTATCTTCAAACAAGAAGTAGTTTTTTTCCAGAGTGAATTTAACTGATTCCAGAATAAAATTTTGGTGGTTCCTTGATAGGACAGTCTTTTCTTTCAGCCAATAGTCTATCGTTTTTAGGCCTTTATCATGGGGTATATTAGTATAGAGGGCACTTACATCGAGTGTTACCCAGATGTAGCCCTCCTCCCAAACAATTTTACCTAATTTGTCAATTGTATCTGGGGTGTCTCTCAAATAAGATTTCATTTCAGACACCAAAGGTTGAAGGAATATATCTATATACTCTGACAACCTGGATGTAAGGGAATCTATACCGGATACTATTGGTCTTCCAGGGGGGTTTAAAAGATCCTTATGGACCTTAGGCAAATGGTACAATATTGCCGTTGTGGGTGTATCTTTTTTGAGATATTGAAATTCTTCTTTATTGATCACACCCTGATGTCTAGCATTATCCAAGAGATGACTATATTCAATTTGATATTTATTTGTCGGATTACCTGTTAGTTTGTGATAGGTTTTTGTATCACCTAGCATCCGATATGCCTCCTTTAAATAGTCTTCCCTATTTTGTATTACCATGCCTCCTCCCTTGTCCGCTTCTCGGATGATGATGTTATTGTCCTTTTCTAGAGTCTTAATAAACGCCTTTTCTGTTTTATCCAGATTATCTTTTTTGATTTTGTAATTTTTACATAGCGTGTCAAAATCTTCCTGAACTAATATAGAAAATACCGGAATATGGTTACCCTTTGATTGAACTGGAAAAAAAGTTGATTTGGGTTTCAAATGTGTAAATGTTTGTTTCCCTTGTTTGTCTCCATCTTCTATTGTTTCAGACCATTCTCTGTTCTCCTTCTCAAGGGCAATTAATATATCAAGAGTGTTTATATCACTCTCTTGTGACATTCCTATGCATTCTGAGCTAGCTCCACCTATTTGATCTTCATTTTTATTTTTAATTTTTTCAAAATGCCGTTTGAGGGTCAGATTTCTCGTAAACTTATTTAAATCTAGGAACAGCTTTTTAAAGTTTTAAGTTTTAATTTACCTCATAATATTGAGGGTCCTGATGTAAGCATACATCGTTATACATTAATAAATAGTGTGTCATTTTGAAACAGTGTTGCACTATTGTATGTCCTTTTTCTTATATGATTGCATGCACTGTGGGGAAAGAGCGGTGAGAGGAGAGAACAGTATTGAAAAGACAACACATCTCAAACCTACAGCCGATACCGGGAAGGAGACTTATCTGTACACTACGCGGCACTTACCTCATGAGATTGAGGTGAAGGAGTGTAAGTAAGCTCCCAACGGGAACGTTGTGGATTGAAGCATTATCAAGTTGAAGTACTGCACATTTGATATGGACTATAATATCACTCACTCATAGTAGTTTTATTTTGTCAATTAGGACGTTCAACACATATCATTTTTATTGTGTATCCAATATCAGGTTATTACGATATTAGGTGATCCTTTTTTACTCTGTATTTATTTCTTATTCAGGATTTGTAATTAATATCTTATTTTTTAGTAACATTGTCTACTGTGACCCCAATTTACGAATTTTTTGTACTACCAATATTGTTTCTTACATTTTGAGACCCTGAGCATTATTAATATAACGGCAATGTGATTGTATATTCACACTATTAGCTATACATGGGTCAGTATTGTGTGTAACCATATGACACACCATCTTTATTTTAATTTATTTTATTTTAGTAATCCTGTGGCATTACCAATAACAACAGTATTATAATTATCACTAGTATATATATACCACTTATGTTTCATTGAATCGAAACATCGTTATATATATTATTATCTTCATCACAGCCATATTTTTAATTACATATTGAGCTTTATTCCAGAGTGTGGCGCCATCCGAATTTATCCCCTTTCCCTTTCCCCAACCATTTTTTTCATATTTTATCTAACAGGTGAAGAGTACTTGGGGGTACAATTCACACTGGATAGACATTCGCAGGCAGCCAGCAACACACTCTAGGTTAGAAGTATTGATAGGGCGGTTCTCCAGCGCCATACCTACACCCATCTTTTTTCATATATTATCTCTATCCCAGTAGGAGGCAGCAGTTGACTCCCTATTCTTATTTCTAATTGTCTTTCTATTCATTTCCTTTTGTATATATCGAAGAACAATCACTACAGGTGGGACTATTACACATCCAGCCACATAGTTGATCCAACACACTATCATATATAGTAATACATTTGAGCAAATTCCTTGGTATACCTTTTTTGGTCTAAACGTATACACTTTATAGAGAAAAATATGTCACTTTCAGTTGAAGAATACGAATATGGGGATTATTTCAATCCCACAAATAGAACTAGGAATTTAACCATAAGTGAAGAAATGACTGAACATCAAGAAATAGTGAGTTCAATAGACCCAAAACAATTATTACTAGATCTGGAAAAACTATGTCGCAAACAAATTTTAAACTGGCACGACAGCAACAATCTAGAGAGGTACAATAAATATAAACTTATACCTAAGGGATTGAAATTGGAGAAAAAACCGATAATGGATAGCACAGAAGTTGAACTACTAACGGAGTGGGACAATGCACTGGAAGAGTGCTCGTACAAATTTATTGACATTCTGATTAGATTCAGAAACAAAAAAGTACGGATTTTGGGAGAACAAATCAAAGAGATACGTGAACAACTTAATCCCTTCAAGGGAGATATTTACTATAGTGAACTAGATAAGGACAACAAGACTAAGATGGAAAGATTTGATAAGGTCATAGAAACCAAAAAATTAAATAGATTTTACAGGGATTTTAATCAAAACAAAAAAGAAAAAGAACAAAACGAAGAAATGGATATCTGGCAAAATAATACACCAATTACTGCTAATGGTGAAGACGATGTATTCAACTGGCTCCAAATAGATTCACCTAACTTTTCTGTGAATCAACAGTATAGGGAACTAAATGAAAGTCTATCCAATCCGTCCCAACAGAGTAAAACAACTAAAGACATCAAAAGGGTAGACTTTAAACAGCTACATCGTACAAATAGAGATGATGGAACTAGAGATGATGGAATCAATAGAATAAAAAATAATAAGAATAACTATGAGCATAAGGGAGAGTATAGGAGACCATCATTCAGGAATCAACAACATTGGAGACAACAGCAACCACGTGGAAACTATTATCAAGACCATTTTAATAGAAGGAACTCTAGGGAGGAGGTATATCATAGAAACCAAAGAGTAAGTACAGGCAATGAGAGGACTCACCATGCCAATTACCAACAAAGGCGAGAGTATGGTACCAATAATTATTATTACAACCATAATCCAAATTATTCAAGGGGACGAGACTATAGAACCCACTATAGACGAGATGATAACTCCAACTGGGGTAACAATAGAGTAGGGGGACTGGACAAAAGGGAACATTACAAAAACCCAGGTTTAAAAGAAAGACACCCAGAGAATAAAAATTGTCATTTTTTAGAGAAGAGCTCGGGAAAAATAGAAAGGAACAAGGAGCCAAATACTCAAATACCCCCAGAAACCCCGCAATGGAGATCGAGGGGAATAAAGAGAGGCAACGAAGATATAGAGGGTGCAGAGGAAGGGGAAAAACTAGGAGCAAAAAGGAAAAAACAAACTTTGGTTCTACAAACAAAGATGTAGAAACAAAAATATTTAATTTGTCCGACAAAACCTTTTCAACAAAAGAAATAAAGGTTTTACAAAAAGGACTCTCTTTCGCACCTACAAAAGGACCAAATCCTTTTCAGCTGTTCCTAGATTTAAATAAGTTTACGAGAAATCTGACCCTCAAACGGCATTTTGAAAAAATCAAAAATAAAAATGAAGATCAAATAGGTGGAGCTAGCTCAGAATGCATAGGAATGTCACAAGAGAGTGATATAAACACTCTTGATATATTAATTGCCCTTGAGAAGGAGAACAGAGAATGGTCTGAAACAATAGAAGATGGAGACAAACAAGGGAAACAAACATTTACACATTTGAAACCCAAATCAACTTTTTTTCCAGTTCAATCAAAGGGTAACCATATTCCGGTATTTTCTAAATTAGTTCAGGAAGATTTTGACACGCTATGTAAAAATTACAAAATCAAAAAAGATAATCTGGATAAAACAGAAAAGGCGTTTATTAAGACTCTAGAAAAGGACAATAACATCATCATCCGAGAAGCGGACAAGGGAGGAGGCATGGTAATACAAAATAGGGAAGACTATTTAAAGGAGGCATATCGGATGCTAGGTGATACAAAAACCTATCACAAACTAACAGGTAATCCGACAAATAAATATCAAATTGAATATAGTCATCTCTTGGATAATGCTAGACATCAGGGTGTGATCAATAAAGAAGAATTTCAATATCTCAAAAAAGATACACCCACAACGGCAATATTGTACCATTTGCCTAAGGTCCATAAGGATCTTTTAAACCCCCCTGGAAGACCAATAGTATCCGGTATAGATTCCCTTACATCCAGGTTGTCAGAGTATATAGATATATTCCTTCAACCTTTGGTGTCTGAAATGAAATCTTATTTGAGAGACACCCCAGATACAATTGACAAATTAGGTAAAATTGTTTGGGAGGAGGGCTACATCTGGGTAACACTCGATGTAAGTGCCCTCTATACTAATATACCCCATGATAAAGGCCTAAAAACGATAGACTATTGGCTGAAAGAAAAGACTGTCCTATCAAGGAACCACCAAAATTTTATTCTGGAATCAGTTAAATTCACTCTGGAAAAAAACTACTTCTTGTTTGAAGATAAATATTACCTCCAGCAAAATGGCACAGCGATGGGGACAAAATTTGCCCCCAGCTATGCCAATCTATACATGGGGGCATGGGAGGAGGAAACTATCTGGCACAACAACAAAGATCTCCCCCATATTGTCATTTGGGGGAGATATATTGATGATATTATCTTCATCTGGAATGGCACTGATACTTCATTGGATGCCTTCATCGAACGACTAAATACTAATGAATATAACCTTACATTTACAGGTAAACGAAATACCTTGGAAATAGATTTTTTAGACATTGTATTTTTTCACGAGAATCAAAAAATACAGACCAAGCTCTTCAAGAAAGACACAGATAGCAATGGCTATCTCCATGCCTCCAGTAGCCACAATCCAAAATGGATCAACAACATTCCTATGGGACAATACCAAAGAATTAAAAGGAATTGTTCCAGGAAGCAAGATTTTGATCAGGAGGCTAGTAATCTAACAGAGAGATTTTTAGCAAGGGGGTACAATAAATATAAACTTAAGAATACACTCCAGAAGGTGAATCTGATGGACAGAGAGTCCCTATTGAATACAGGGAAGAAAGAACAACCACAATCTGACACCAACATTAATTCGAACACAGTAAATTTCATAACCACTTATAATGAAGGATCAAGGGAAATCAGAAACATCATTATGAAACACTGGGAGATTCTTAAACAAGACGACTTACTAAAACCTATTACAGAAACAGCTCCTAAAGTAATATTTAGAAAAAAATCGAAATTTAAAAAACATTCTAGCACCCAGCAAGCTAAAAGAAAAACCAGACATTAATAAAAACTGGTTAAAGAAGTCTACTATCGGATTCTTTAAATGTAATAGACGCAATTGCGTAGCTTGCGAACACCATCTGGGGAAAAACAAACCGACAAGGATAGTTACTTCATTTGTTACTAAAAAGAGCTACGAAATTAATACACTATGTAACTGTCGTACCGAAAATGTAGTATACATACTAGAATGTGGGTGTGGCCTACAATATATAGGCCGCACCACTAGACCTTATAAAAAAAGATTATTGGAACATCTCAATAACATAGAAATAGGGGGAAAAAACCACAATCTCTCTGCCCACTATCTTAAAAAACACAATAAAGATCCAGGGTGTCTAAAAGGATCCATTCTCGAATACATACCTGAGAACAAAAGAGGGGGTGACAGAGAATTGGAAATCCGGAAGAGAGAAACTTTCTGGATCTACACTCTCCAAACATTAGCCCCCAAGGGACTCAACAAAGACATCGATCTTGCAGCTTATCTAACATAAAGTTATGGATATATACAGCATATCTTCCCACAACTATAATGAGGGCTTACAATATCCAATATCACGTATATTTAAATGTATCCCCATGTGAAAATATAGTCTATAGACATAACCACATCAATTTGGCACATTCAGATCTACTAAAGGAACCCAATGTTTCTATATAAATTCCTTTTATTTTCTATGCTCAATTCCCACACAGCATATTTCAATTTTCTTTTAGAGTGGACATTCAGAATGCAATATTTTCACACACTCAACATTTATGTACTATACCCCTTAGTATTTTTTTTTCCTTTCATAGATTGATAATAATAATAATATTAATAAAACCAATCTTATTAACCTGGATTTTATAATACGCATATTTACACACAATTGGTCGCTTGTGGGCCACAGTTTCCCATATAGTGGAGCTTTTGTTTTTCCACCACTACTAGCCACACGTTGTGTTAATAACTTTATCTCAACTTAATCTTATCAGTACAGTTCTTTTTATATATGGGGGGGAAAATATTTCTATCTTCTCAATGAGAGTGCTTTCCATTTCCCTCTACAGCAAAATTTGTTACATCTTCATTTTTACAAACCTCTGCACTAAAGCTAGATATTATCCTTTCCCTACTAATTCTAATCCAATTTTAAACACAAAGCGAGAAGGGTCTCATATATTAGCATTAGACCCTGAAACAGCTATTATGCTACACTTAATAGTGTTTAAACATATATTTGTTTTCAGCCAAGGTCACTACTATTACTATTATCTACATATGCCAATTTTTTGATGTGTCTATTTGAATTGAGCATTTGGATGTTTTTACTTGAATGGAGCATTTGGCTTTTTTAGATACACTTCCAAAGTATTATCTACAGTTGAATTAACGCCAACTATTATTCTAATACATTACTAATACATTTTTTAGTTTCTTAACCTAACGACTAATAAGCGCTCATAGATATATTCCTATAGCATAATCGAGTTTAATACACCGTAGAGTATCTCTATCTTCAGATTAACAAGTTATCATAGACTAACTCTTTAGCCCAAATAACATCACGTCACACTCTGGAATATAATTGTTCACATTGAGTATTGGGGTTATGCAATTTCCAAATTAAAATATTGGTATCCACTATGGCAAGCGTACATAATAAACACAATAAACACGACATAGAAGATCATAATAAGTGTAGTATTACGAATCACATAGCAGTGTATATAACAGGCAGAAACTAATACACACACCTTTCACAACAGAAACCATGGAAACGGAGCTGTTGTTTTTTAGGTTCAATAGGTTTAAGTAAGCATCACATGATGCATTTACTCCCAGGCTATCAACCAATAGATTCAATTAACTTACATGTGATCTTAAGAAACCAATTAGAAACATATTGCAACGAGAGGGCGTGCCGCCGCCCTCCAACAAGCTTTAAATACCGAGTCATCTAAGCATTTGGTAAATACCTCTGAGGAAGAAGGGCTGAATTGCTTGTGTCCCTTCGAAACGCGTCAGGATTGTGTCTTACCTTATGCTAAGTTTGCACTGTGTGCATATGTGACCAGCACCGTGCCCCCGCAATACAGCAAAAGGATTTTAAAGTTTTAAGTTTTAATTTACCTCATAATATTGAGGGTCCTTGATGTAAGCATACATCGTTATACATTAATAAATAGTGTGTCATTTTGAAACAGTGTTGCACTATTGTATGTCCTTTTTCTTATATGATTGCATGCACTGTGGGGAAAGAGCGGTGAGAGGAGAGAACAGTATTGAAAAGACAACACATCTCAAACCTACAGCCGATACCGGGAAGGAGACTTATCTGTACACTACGCGGCACTTACCTCATGAGATTGAGGTGAAGGAGTGTAAGTAAGCTCCCAACGGGAACGTTGTGGATTGAAGCATTATCAAGTTGAAGTACTGCACATTTGATATGGACTATAATATCACTCACTCATAGTAGTTTTATTTTGTCAATTAGGACGTTCAACACATATCATTTTTATTGTGTATCCAATATCAGGTTATTACGATATTAGGTGATCCTTTTTTACTCTGTATTTATTTCTTATTCAGGATTTGTAATTAATATCTTATTTTTTAGTAACATTGTCTACTGTGACCCCAATTTACGAATTTTTTGTACTACCAATATTGTTTCTTACATTTTGAGACCCTGAGCATTATTAATATAACGGCAATGTGATTGTATATTCACACTATTAGCTATACATGGGTCAGTATTGTGTGTAACCATATGACACACCATCTTTATTTTAATTTATTTTATTTTAGTAATCCTGTGGCATTACCAATAACAACAGTATTATAATTATCACTAGTATATATATACCACTTATGTTTCATTGAATCGAAACATCGTTATATATATTATTATCTTCATCACAGCCATATTTTTAATTACATATTGAGCTTTATTCCAGAGTGTGGCGCCATCCGAATTTATCCCCTTTCCCTTTCCCCAACCATTTTTTTCATATATATATATATATATATATATATATATATATATATATATATATATATATATATATATATATATATATATATATATATATATATATCAGACGTTTACCTTTTCACCCATGAATTAATTTGCAGGCTGGTATCCATAACCAGCTGTAAACTTTTTTTCAGGGGTCAATCTGGGCATACACATCCACTTCCATTTGATTATGTCTAACCAATTCCCTTCAAAGTAGAAAAACATGAGCTAATAGCAATTAAAGCCAAAAATTAAACCTTCATAAATCAGATACAGCATGAAGTAAATAGACAAAAAAACTTAACAATGTATTTCCATTTTCAAACTATGCAGTCTTCTTATGTGCACACTTTCTGAGGCACTGGCCCCTACTAAGCATGTGCAAGAGTTTATAATATATATATATAGTCAGTGATTGACTGACACATAATACAAAGGACATGAAAATAAAATGAAATAGTAAATGAAAGTGAACTTTAAAAAAAAGTTCTACCCATCTGAAATTTGAAGTGTTATCATTAGTAAGTATTATGCATTTGTTTATTATGCAATTATACTGTATTGAGTGGTTCTTTAAGCAACAAAGAGATGCAACCTGAAATGTAGAACCAAAACCCCTTACCAGACACAATAGTTTTGTAAGAAATAATAAATAAATATAGATAATGAGTCAGACTGACATCTTTAAACCTTAACCCCCTTCATTTCTTTTGTTGGCCAAACCTAATTCTGATATTCCAAATGCTCTATAATAAACCTAAATGATGGCTGTCTTGAATAAAATAAACAGAAAATAAAAATGGCATATTTTCCTAACAACCCCAAATAATTGTTTTAAATTTGAAGAAATGAGAAAATCTTTGACATAAAAAATTCTAATGCAACTCAACTTTCAAGCCATTTTGGTGGGCACTAACTAAAAGTCAAATATGTTACAAATTATACCCACTAGCTGCATTCTTGGCTTATGAATGATTGATAGACAATTACAGTCGTCCAAAAAAAAAACACAAAACACATATATCCTTTTAAATATTATATCTTAAATTACCTTCTTAGGAGAAAGATATGATCAGGTCTTGACACAAGAGATGTTACCATCCAAGGAATAAAACAAAAAATCAAGCCAACATGAATGAGGTGACAATCAAAATTGAGCATTCATGGACTATACATGTGTTCAACCAATATACAATTCCCAGTCACACAAGAAAACAAATAAATAATGACCAACTAATTTCAAGCCAAACTGCTTTTTCATCACCTCACACCAATGAGTAAATTATTTTTTCTTTAAAAAGAACAAGTAATGTTGAACAATCAACTGAACATCATCAGAAAAAGCTCAACAAATATCTCATCTCTGAAATGACATCCAAAAAATGGTGTCTCCTCTGGTAAACAGGTAGCGGTCTAAAAGTGGTTTGGATGTCAACCTTGGCCATTTACAACTGTCATCTGACCTAAGTAATTGTGCCACTTTTATCAAAAGATCAATAATAATAAAATTCCAGATCCATATTGTTATTTAATGACAATCCATATGGTTTAGATAAACTATATAAGAATTACGACTTGTTCTTTTTTTTTTCCAGGCCCACTCCCAGTAGTGAATGTTGAGGCTAGACAATGGCAAATTATGTTACTTTCCTCCTCAGTTCAAGGAAGTTTGCTATGAAATTATGTTAGATTTCACTGAATCTCATGAGATAATAGTAAAGCAAAGGGTGATCTCAGCACTGATGAAGCTGATAGATTGATGTTTGTTTATTTCAACATGCAGATGAAAAATAACTGTTCACAGACCACTTACTCTTGTGATATGAAGAAATTTTGAGGTAAAATATCTTTCTTTTTTACCTAGAGATGTTCATGTGATATTTTTTGTCAGCTTTTTACAGTTATGCTGCATCACTGTTAAGTGATTTCGCAAATGTTTATTATGTCCCTTTACTGAATTTCTCCTTTATTATCACAAGAAAGTGGCACACTGAAAAACATACCTTGGTAGGCTCAGGAGCCAGCTGGGAATTGGTGTCTGCACATATTTTTCTCTTGTAATTGGCTTATCCAATGTGCTCAGCTAGCTCCCAGTAGTGCATAGCTACTCCTGAGCCTACCTAGGTATGCTTTTCAACAAAGGATATCAAGAGAACAAACCAAATTTGATAATATGAGTATATTAGAAAGCTGCAGTTTAGGTCTTTTGTGATTTTTTTGTATTTCTGTAGTGTAGGGATCCCTCTTCATGCTCCCATCTGCCTGATCCCCCCAACAGCTCTTTACCCCCCACTGCTCTCTGCCTAATATGCCAGTGACAAATTATTCTAATTTTTAATTTTTATGTTTTATATATATATATATATATATATATATATATATATATATATATATATTTCTGTAGTGTAGTGGCCCTGTCGCCCCTTTATTTTTTTCTGTAGTGTAGTGACTTATCCCTCTCTCTTCCTTCAAAACTAATCTTCCATAGTGTAGGGACCCGCCTCTCCCTCTTGGGCTGCCCACCCTCCTTCCCTCCCATTGGCACCAACAGATGATCGTTACAGACAATGTCACAGAGAATGTTTGGCCAATCTAGCTTCATATAGTAATGGAGCACGATCAGTGCTCCGTTACCATATAAAAAGGCTTTAAAAAAAAAAGGCCCATATAAATGGGCTTTCCAGATGTCAGTTTGGGTGAAGGGGTTAAACAATAAATACATTTCTCGCACCCTCCTCTAATTATGGGTGCTGCCATTTTAAATCCTAGGTTTCACTGCAGGTATCTGAAGGAGAGCTGCTGCACATGTGCAAACACATCAGCTCTGGAATGCAGTGAAAGCTAGATTTCAATATGGTGGCACCCATGACCAGAGGGAGGGAAATAACCTCAATGCTATGCTTATAAAATGTATTTAATATTTAACATTACTTTAATCAAAAATGTCTTGATTGCTAAAATATCCACACATCCTTAATAGACTGCACAACAAATATATTTTTTCTTCAGCTTGTTTACACTTACCCCAAACAACTCGCCATAAAGCTTGTGGATTTCTATAGGCAACACTTTTGAACTCTCAGAAATCCAACTAGTATTAGAACTGTAATAAATACTCCTCCTTACCACCACCACATGATTCTGTGTGTTCTTACCAGATTACTCTGATGGTTGCTTCCTATTTTTATATCTTGTGCTGTACAGCAAAGCCACTATTTTTCAGCTTGTGACTCATCGGTCCCTGAATAGGCCAAATGACTGTAATAGAGGCCTTCCTTACTCTTCTTTTATTTGTTTCATCGTCTACTTAGCAGGGACATCTTTTATGATGAAAGTTCTTGATATACAGCTACCCAATGACTCATCAAAATATGACTTTTCCCTTTCCACCTCATGGTACAATGCAACCTCATATAGAAACTAAACCCAGACTGGGAACTGGTGTTAAAATACATATAATGATAGCTGCCTTATTGTACATTCATAATATTTAGCATTCTACATGTCATTTGGGTCCATTATAATTATTTTGATTTTCTGAATCATGAAATAAAATTTTTTGGTTTCATATCCCTATTGGAATGTATATATACTGAGAGAATAAATTAATAAATAATAATAAAATGATATAGGACTAATGGGACTATATTTCATATTAATAATTATGGAACAGCAATAATTTATTTACTTTGTTAATTTTGAAAATAATTATAATTAAAGCGACCTTATGCACTTGATTTTTCTTGGCATACATGTTTTGTAGATGAGCCATTTATATGGCCCATCTGGGTGTGTTTTTGTAAAAATGAATAGTTTTGCTTATTTTTAAATAACATTGTGCTGATTTTTAGACTCCTAACCAAGTCCCAAAGTTTTAGATGAATACTTATATATACAGACTTCTTCTGTTTGTGTAATGGGTCTTTTCATATGCAGGAGAGGGGAGATGTTCTGCTATCAGCCCCTTTCAGTGGGTGTCCCAGGCTTATCTCATTAACAGTGTTACATTGGGAGCTTCTAAGTAAGTTTATAAAATGTTTTAAACTGGATTTTTAAATCGGTATCTGTGCATAGTAGTGTCTATTACATGCAGTTAAATAAAAATTTGTGTATACTGCCCCTTTAATTATAGTTTCCTCTTTAGTCGCTTATTCATTATATTCATTTGTATATTGTTTCTATATTTTATTTTAAATTAACTAACAGTCAACAGTGCATTGGCAAATGATGCCGTCTCACTGAATTAACCCTTAAATTGTTAGTACGGCTGGAGTATTGTGTAACATGACTTTTTTTTAGCTATATATATACTTTTGGAATTCTGTACAAATAAGTAAATATATCAGTGCATCCAACAGTGCCTTCTTCCTGAAGATGGTTTACTGAATATAATAAATGTTCACAAATTCTCTTTATGATTGAGTTCCTGTGCTGAAATACACAATATCTCTTGGAGTGTTTAAAAATACAGAATCACCTTCTCTAACTTGTTATGCTGAATACTGTGTAGTATATGTATTGGAAGTGCCAAGAAAGCCATCTGTTAAATTCTATTTTTCTGCTTTTCCCTGATCCAGGCAGATGGGTGACTCAACAGTTCAATGTGGATTTTCTTTTCAAGCATTTTTTTAAAGAGAAAGAGAAACAACGTATGTATATAATATAGAATTTGCTGGTAATAGATTAGGAAGTGCCACTGTCTCTATAAGCCAGGTTTCCCCAAAATGTAGATTTTGATCCACCAGTAGCTAAGAACCTACCCAGCAGAGTTTAAATTATTATGACAGATTGACACCAGTTTTGTTGCAATTGTTTTTCGATGGTCATAATTCCCCCACCACGTTCTTTATTTGGAGGAACCAATCTGAACTTGAGTTTGGAGATGGTAGAGCTTGCCACTGTCATTATGTTAACAAAATCTACATAGTTTGGCTTCAGCTGAAAATAAAATAAGATAAACTGCAAATTAGGAAAGACATGTGGCAAGGTTAGGCTTGTGAATTCTGCCATATGCTCTTTCAGGTTTCAAGATTGGAAAATCCACGATTTTAAAATTTTAAAGGGACAGTCAACACCAGATTTTTTGTTTTTTTAAAAAGATAATCTCTTTATTACCCATTCCCTAGTTTTGCATAACGAACACAGTTATAATAATACACTTTTTACCTTTGTGATTACCTTGTATTTAAGCCTCTGCAAACTGCACCCTTATTTCAGTTCTTTTGACAGACTTGCATTTTAGCCAATCAGTGCTTACTCCTAGGTAACTTCACATGCGTGAGCTCAATATTATCTATATGACACACATGAACTAACACCCTCTAGTGGTGAAAAACTTTCAAAATGCATTCACATAAGAGGCGGCCTTCAAGGTCTAAGAAATTAGCATATGAACCTCCTAATAGCTTTCAACTAAGAATACCAAGAGAACAAAGCAAAATTGGTGATAAAAGTAAATAGGAAAGTTGTTTAAAATGGCATGCCCTATTTGAATCATGAAAGTTTATTTTGGACTTGACTGTCCCTTTAAATATAATAAATTATCAGCCAAGTCTAAACATTTTTAAACAAACAAACAAATTAATTTGCTCTAACTGTTTTGAATAGCCAAACTCCACTCACTACTTGTCTTATTTGGAGAAGCCAATTCAGGCTTCCTTCTGAGTAAGACAAGGCTAGCAATGAACATTATGATGGTGTAAAGTTCATTTTTTGTGCAGTTCTTATCTGCCACAGTCAATTAAGGAAATATATGTAGCAGAGTTGGCCTTGAGTAGTGTGCATTTCCAGTTCTAAGAATTCTACATGCTGAATGACAGGGGAAAAAGGCAAAAAAAAAGTTGTTTTACTATGTATAATTAAGTATTTTATAATACAATCTCAAAAGCTTTTTTACTATACCTTTTTAAATTGTGTTTTTTTTTCCTTATTATTTCTACATGAAATGGAAGTGCATTCTCCAGACACCTAATCCTGCTAAAATCTACACTTAGGATTGTTAAAGGAATGTGCTAAAGGGACTTAGGTCCCTTTAGCACATTGGTTTTCAAACCTGTCCTCACGCCTCCCTAACAGGCCACATTTTGAGGATATCTGAACTAGATCACAGGTGAAATAATCAGCTTAGTAACCATGGTGATTTTACCTGCTCTCATCCAAGGTTATCCAGAAAACCTGGACTGTTGGGGAAGCCTGAGGACAGGTTTGAAAACCAGTGCTTTAGTAGCTCATTTATAAATGTTCTTAAAGGGACAGTATACACCAATTTTCATATAACTGCATGTAATAGACACTGCTATAAAGAATAAGATGCACAGATACCGATATAAAAATCCAGTATAAAACTGTTTAAAAACTTACTAAGAACCTCTCAGTTTAGCTCTGTTGAAAAGGTAGCTGGAAAGCCCACTGCAAGTGGGAAATAAGACACTCCCCCCTCCCCCTTCTTTTGCATATGAAAAGACCCTTTACACAAACAGGAGCAAGCTGGAGTAGGTATCTGTAGGTATTCTCCTAAAACTTTGGGGCTTGGTTAGGAGGCTGAAAATCAGTGCAATGTTATTTAAAAATAAGCAAAACGATACATTTAAAAAATGGGCTATATAAATAGATCATCTACAAAACATTTCTGCAAAGAAAAAAAATGAGTGTATAATGTCCCTTTAACTGGCCACATTAAAGCAGAAAAAAATAAAAGTATTTTAACTGGTAAGTAGAAAGTAATTGAAATTTAGCAAATATGTTGAGTTTACATGTCTTTAAACCATTTATTTTGTATGCAGATATGTTATAATTTAGTATTTATGTGCATATATATATATATATAAAAATAAAAATAACGTAATTTTAATATGTACCCAACTATACAGGATGTGACAAGTCACCAAAGTTTTCTTTCTGTGATGACAAAGTGGCACGAAGATGACTGTCTTTTCAAAGGGTAAACAACAACGTATCTTATATAAATGTCAAAAATAATAAAACAAATTTGGGTATCAGCAGTTACATCAATGAGTAGAAAAGATTGATAGATGACTGTACAAAATTGCCATATTATATAAATATATATATATATATATATATATATATATATATATATATATATATATATATATATTAATGACAGGTTAATCTATATTAGAATAGTTACAGCTATACAATTATAGTCTTTAGTCTACAAACATGGAAATATGGTGGGGTAAAACATACATACACATTTCATGCTTAAGATATTAGTTCAAATGAATGTGGAGGAAAAGCAAAATGATGAGCAATTTCTGTTAAGTATGACTCACTAGTAACTTTATGAAAAACTTGATAATTAAGTGATAAGAAGCAGTGTATGCCAAGAGGAAGAGGGAAGCTGTTAAGTTTGTCCTAAAAGGGAGATTCTATCATCCATATGAAAAAGGCACTATCTGAACATGCTTAATTTCTAGACCAAAAATGTGAAGTAAAAGTGATTTAAAAAAGGAACTGAAATAAATATAGCAGTGTTAGTTTTGTTTCTTCCAACTAATGGTCATTGGATGATAGAAGGAAATACCCTGTTAAAGGACCATAATAGTATAAATACTATAATTTGTTGCATGTAATGTTACGACTATCAACCCTACACTATTGTGCGTTTAATCCCAGCAGAAGCTGTTTGCGGCAATCCCCAGCATTACAGGCTAGAGATCATTCGTGGCCGACACTCCTAAACCAGCAATGGGAGTGCCGGTGATGTCGCCACAATCATGTGGTGACATCACAAAGGGGTTTGGTTCACTTGGTAAGGGAGCTGGTGACATCACAAATAAGTGGGCCACTGTAGCTGGTAAGGGAGCTGGATGGGGGAGGTCATTCAAACAACTAGATCTCAGCTCCCTTACCAGCTGCAGATGATCAAGACCCCTCATTTGAAAGAGAATTACCTATTCTTTCAAATGATATGAGTTTTGAAACGTGCCAAGCCTGCTATTAAATGACCACTAAATGGAGTAGAATTGCATAATTAACAAGTGCATAATAAAAAAGGCAATAACACCTACTCTGAATTTCAAATTAGCAGTCATTTTTCTTTTCTGCCGAATTTATTTTTTCTCCCATTTTCTGGCCCACTGTATCATGTGACAGTTATCAGTCAATCACAGACTAGTATATGTATACCCTGTGAGCTTGTGCACATGCTCAGTAAGATCTTGTTCCCCAGAAAGTGTGCATATAAAGATAATTTGATAATGGAAGTAAATTGGAAAGTGTCTTAAAGGACCAGTCAACACATTAGATTTGCATAATCAACAAATGCAAGATAACAAGACAATGCAATAGCACTTAGTCTGAACTTCAAATGAGTAGTAGATTTTTTTATAACAAATTTCAAAGTTATGTATATTTCCACTCCCCTTGAACCATGTGATAGCAATCAGCCAATCACAAATGCATATACGTATAGTCTGTGAATTCTTGCACATGCTCAGTAGGATCTGGTGACTCAAAAATTGTAAATATAAAAGACTGTGCACATTTTTTTTTAATGGAAGTAAATTGGAAAATTGTTTAAAATTACATGCTGTATCTGAATCATGAAAAAAATATTTATAAATATATCTTAACATTTTGTCTGTATAGCCAAGTGATCCCTGTGGTTACAGAGATCACCTGGCAAAAAATGTTTTGCTTTTATGTCTACACTGGCACAAGTGGCCTCCTTGTGCTTTTATTACAACCCCCAAAAGCCAGTATGGAGCCATCATAAAGCTTTAAATATCAATGATAACAATTTAGTAAGACGATCACAGTAGCAACAGTGGTAACCTGGCTATTTCCAATATGAATTACTAAAATTAAAAATATAGTTTGTTGTTGTTTTTTTTATATTTTTGTTGCAGCTATCTTATCCACAATGAGATATAATTGTTTATTCTGAATCTGATGGTCCTGTTGGAAAAAACCCAATACAGGGAGTGCAGAATTATTAGGCAAGTTGTATTTTTGAGGATTAATTTTATTATTGAACAACAACCATGTTCTCAATGAACCCAAAAAACTCATTAATATCAAAGCTGAATATTTTTGGAAGTAGTTTTTAGTTTGTTTTTAGTTATAGCTATTTTAGGGGGATATCTGTGTGTGCAGGTGACTATTACTGTGCATAATTATTAGGCAACTTAACAAAAAACAAATATATACCCATTTCAATTATTTATTTTTACCAGTGAAACCAATCTAACATCTCAACATTCACAAATATACATTTCTGACATTCAAAAACAAAACAAAAACAAATCAGTGACCAATATAGCCACCTTTCTTTGCAAGGACACTCAAAAGCCTGCCATCCATGGATTCTGTCAGTGTTTTGATCTGTTCACCATCAACATTGCGTGCAGCAGCAACCACAGCCTCCCAGACACTGTTCAGAGAGGTGTACTGTTTTCCCTCCTTGTAAATCTCACATTTGATGATGGACCACAGGTTCTCAATGGGGTTCAGATCAGGTGAACAAGGAGGCCATGTCATTAGATTTTCTTCTTTTATACCCTTTCTTGCCAGCCACGCTGTGGAGTACTTGAACGCGTGTGATGGAGCATTGTCCTGCATGAAAATCATGTTTTTCTTGAAGGATGCAGACTTCTTCCTGTACCACTGCTTGAAGAAGGTGTCTTCCAGAAACTGGCAGTAGGACTGGGAGTTGAGCTTGACTCCATCCTCAACCCGAAAAGGCCCCACAAGCTCATCTTTGATGATACCAGCCCAAACCAGTACTCCACCTCCACCTTGCTGGCGTCTGAGTCGGACTGGAGCTCTCTGCCCTTTACCAATCCAGCCACGGGCCCATCCATCTGGCCCATCAAGACTCACTCTCATTTCATCAGTCCATAAAACCTTAGAAAAATCAGTCTTGAGATATTTCTTGGCCCAGTCTTGACGTTTCAGCTTGTGTGTCTTGTTCAGTGGTGGTCGTCTTTCAGCCTTTCTTACCTTGGCCATGTCTCTGAGTATTGCACACCTTGTGCTTTTGGGCACTCCAGTGATGTTGCAGCTCTGAAATATGGCCAAACTGGTGGCAAGTGGCATCTTGGCAGCTGCACGCTTGACTTTTCTCAGTTCATGGGCAGTTATTTTGCGCCTTGGTTTTTCCACACGCTTCTTGCGACCCTGTTGACTATTTTGAATAAAACGCTTGATTGTTTGATGATCACGCTTCAGAAGCTTTGCAATTTTAAGAGTGCTGCATCCCTCTGCAAGATATCTCACTATTTTTGACTTTTCTGAGCCTGTCAAGTCCTTCTTTTGACCCATTTTGCCAAAGGAAAGGAAGTTGCCTAATAATTATGCACACCTGATATAGGGTGTTGATGTCATTAGACCACACCCCTTCTCATTACAGAGATGCACATCACCTAATATGCTTAATTGGTAGTAGGCTTTCGAGCCTATACAGCTTGGAGTAAGACAACATGCATAAAGAGGATGATGTGGTCAAAATACTCATTTGCATTTGTGACAGCCCTCTCATGGTTCTCTTCCTACCTGTCAAACCGTACCTTTAGTGTAGCCTTCTCTGGGGCTTCCTCTGCCCCGTCACCACTTTATGTTGGGGTACCACAAGGCTCTGTCCTTGTTCCCCTTCTCTTCTCAATCTACACGTCATCACTAGGTTCCCTAATAAAGTCCCACGGGTTCCAATATCATTTGTATGCCGACGACACCCAAATCTCCTTCCTAACCTGTGTCACTAACTGTCTTTCTCACATCTCTTCCTGGATGTCACCTCACTACCTTAAAGGGACAGTCTACACCAAAATATTTCTTATTTAAAAAGATACATAATCCCTTTATTACCCATTCCCCGTTTTTGCATAACCAACAGAGTTATATTAATATACTTTTTACCTCTGTGATTACCTTCTATCTAAGCCTTTGCAGACAGCCTCCTTATCTAAGTGCCTTTGATAGACATGCAGTGTAGTCAATCAGTGAAGACTCCGAAATAACTTCACAGGAGTGAGTACAATGTTATCTATATGACACATGTGAATTAGCACAGTCTAACTGTGAAAAACTTTCAAACTGCTCTGAGCTAGGAGGCGGTTTTCAACTGTTTAGAAATCAGTTTAAGCCTAGCTAGGTTTAGCTTTTTTAAAAATACCACTAAGGGAGCAAAGCAAATTTGATGATAAAAGTAAATTGGAAAGTTGTTTAAAATTGCCTGCCCTATCTGAATCATGAAAGTTTAGTTTTGACTTTAATGTCCCTTTAAAAGGGACACTGAACACAAATTTTTTCTTTCGTGATTTAGATAGCTTAGATGCCTTCTTTTTCAAATAAAGATAGCAAGAGAAGGAAGAAAAATTGATAATAGAAGTAAATTAGAAAGTTGCTAAATCACTCCTCACATTCAGTCCTTGGCTAAATCCTGCCGCTTCCACCTTAAAAATATCTCTAAAATTAGACTTTTCCTTACACAAGACACAACTAATATTTGAATCCACTCTCTCATCCTTTCCTACCTCGACTACTGCAATTCTGTCCACTCTGGTCTCCCTAGCTGCCGCCTAGCTCCTTTACAATCCCTTACTCTCCTCCTCTCTTGTTACCTCCTTGCATTCCCGTTTACAGGACTTCTCAAGACTGGCTCCCATCTTGTGGAACTCTCTGCCTCGCTCCACAAGACTCTCCCCTAGTTTTGAAAGCTTCAAGCGCTCCCTAAAGACTCTAATGTTCAGGGAAGCATACAACCTACATTAACCTTTCTTTATACCAGTTCCTCTCCTCCATTACTATCCCCTTTAAAGCTAGCTTGTAAGCCTAAGAGCCCAGCTGTTTGTAGATCACCTTCTTAATTGCTGACTACAACAGTGCAACTCTTGGCAGGACCCTCTACCCATTTGATCCCTATAAATGTTTCCTTGTATACCAACTATGTTTATAGCGCTGCAGAATCTGTTGACGCTCTACAAATAACTGATAATAATCCAGGTAGATTCTGAAAATGGCAGGGTGGTTCCGTTACCACAATAGACTGCCCTCCGGGCAGGCTTAACAAACTAGTGCAATATAAAACAAATATAGAAATAAGGAGAGGCAGAGTTGGCATTGCGGGAAAAAGGCTGATACTAGCTAGAGCTCTTACACCCTCTTGATAAATATGGATCCCCATCTCTGCCTCAACACCCTCATTCCTGCTAGTACACAAATTACCTGTAGCCACAGCAGGGAAAGCTAACTCCTAGTCAAGTTGTAGCAGCTGAACGCACCTGGAGAGACTTAGCATGGAGTGCAAGTTTGTAGCACGCAGTCAGTATTGCGTCACCAGGTACAGAGTGAGCCAGCCCTTACAAATAGCTGATTTTACTAGGACAAGGATTGTTTCTGGTGCCTGGTCAGGTCCTAAACTTGAGTGGATCAGCTGAAAAGACATAATCAGACTCTGCTGCTGCAATGAGGTATGCGGGATCTGTTACATTTTAATTCCTGCAGATTAATCCAACAAATTTTGGAAGAAAATAGGGGAGAGGGGGAATCTTACCCTCATACAAAGGAGGAAAACGGCCCTTTGATAAAGCAAGAGCAAAATGTGCGTCAGGCGTTTTGTGGCATGATTGGGTCCAGGTCAGGGGCCTCTGGTATCACATTTCACTATATTATTGAATGTATTGATGATTTTTTTGATTAGTAGTAATTTTTGATATACCAGCCTAGTACGGGAACACCCAGCTTTCTTAAATAATTATACTGGAGGAAACCGTGAGAATAGCAGATCGCCAATCCCTTTTTGTGGTGCTCCATATGGAGACAAAGGGACACTGAACCCAAATTTATTCTTTCGTGATTCAGATAGAGTATGCAATTTTAAGCAACTTTCTAATTTACTCCTATTATCCAATTTTTCTTCGTTCTCTTGCTATCTTTAATTAAAAAAAAGAAGACATCTAAGCTATTTTTTGGTTCAGAACCCTGAACAGCACTTGTTTATTGGTCAGTTAAATTAATCCACCAATCAGCAAGAACAACCCAGGTACACTAAAAATAGGCCGGCATCTAAACTTACATTCTTGCTTTTCAAATAAAGATACCAAGAGAATGAAGAAAATGTGATAATCGGAGTAAATTAGAAAGTTGCTTAAAATTGCATGCTCTATCTGAATCACAAAAGACATGTTTTTTTGGGTTGTGTACCTTTAATAGTCACTGGTAGACTTTATTTAGAAATCTTTTTGGCTTGTGTTGCCCAATGTAATGGGGATAGTTACCTACCTTGTACTTTTCTGGTATTTTTAACCATTTATTTTAACTCTATCTTTATATTTAAAAGCTAAGTTTTAGTTATCAGTTTTCATTTTTTCCTCATATGTTTGAGGGCGAGAATCCTCCTCTCCCCTTTTCCTTTTGTGTGCTTATGGGATACTTCTCTTTCCATGTTAATAATTAAAATTACTTTTATCCAGCACTACCTGACTGGAGGATTTTTGCTATTCCTCTAGATCAGGGTATATCTATATAGTTTTGATATATATACTCTCCATATCTCTATTCTTAATTCCCACAGATTGTCGGGGGCTGATTGAGCTGCAAAGTCCCTCGGGTACACGCTCCTGTTGGGGCAGGTTTCCTTCATGCCTGTAAGCTTATTGAGGTCTAGTGTTATAGGCTTATCCTGCCTCCTTAAGACTCTCAACAACATCTATGCTAATATTTAATTAAGTGTTCACTTCAGCCTGTTGTGGTGCCCACTCTGCCCGTCAAAGTCACCCTAAATTTCCCCCAGGAGGACATCTCAATTTACTGTAACATTTAAGGGTGGTTCATAACCCACCCATCCAACCAGCTACTGCCCAGCCTGTCAATATATATTGCTGCAACACTAATGCACATTTTCTTCAAGAAGACCAATTGCCCTGCACTAAACTACAGGAGTAGCACCTCCACCACTAAATACCACCAAAGACATTTGTTATTGCTCCAGTCATGGTACTCTTAATAATGCCCACTAACTCCCTAGATAACAAGACAGCCGGATGTACTGGCGATGCCTAACCAGAAATAAAACATGAAAAAAAGAGGCTGCTTCCAGGTGGTAAATCGCCATAGAACTAGCTAATGAGCTGTTTGTTCCTGGTAGAGCACTTCTCTCTTTGTATACAAATTAATATGACCCTGGGGAAGTCTCCCTATGGGTGATGGGGGAAACCAGACGTGGACTCCTTGCCCAGTGTGCTTAGAGGAATGTGGCTGCACCTCACTGACGAGGCCCATAGGAGGCCAAAGCGATCGTCTGGGGTTGTCATGTTCCTTGTTTAGAGGAGAATTGCCTGGTATTTCGGGCTGGACTGACCTTACTTGGCAGGATCAGACTGATATACTTAAGGAAAGTTTTCCTTTGTGAAAAGCACACTGGTCTAAAAGAGGCTGCTTCCGGGTGGCAAATCGCCATAGAACTAGCTAATGAGCTGTTGTTCGTTCCTGGTAGAGCACTTCTCTCTTTGTATGCAAAGAAATAAAAATCATGACAGACAAGGGAGCTAAGTCCAAGAACATGAATCAATATCTCTGCCTATCGATATGCCTCTAAACACTACATCGATACCCTGCATGATCATAGACATATAATTTCGGCTCGGGTTCATCATTCTCCTCCACCTTCATATGTAAACCAAAGGAAGATATAAATGAGGCCATGCTTGAGGTCAGAAACTTGTTTGAAGAATTACATAAATACGTCAACACATTGGACCAAAGAGTTGTGAAAATAGAAGCTAGGCAAGATGGGCAGTCTTTACTCAAACTACAAAATCACACTGACATAGTGCACTACTAGATTGAGTTGAAGACGTGGATAACCGCAGTAGGAGGAGCGACCTGATACTCAGAGGGGTCTCAGAATCAAAAGGTCCATCATCCCTGATGGGTTACCTGCAGGACTTGTTTTGTACCATGAAAAGCACCCCCCTTTTACAAAGATATGATTGAGAGGGCTTACAGGGGGGCTACATCCCTCAATGAAAGCACTGCATTGCAATAACATTAAATTGCTGAACTTTAAGGATGACATTTTAAAATGCTGCAGAGCTAAGTATCCCATCACGCATGCAGGCATAGAACTTCAGATCTTCTCTGGTCTTAACCCAGAAACCTAGCAAAAGCAAAGAGAACTAAAGTTCATAACCACTATCCTCGGGAGCAAAAAAAAAAAAAAAAAAGACACAAAAAACATACAGGTGGGGCTTTCCAATTAGTATAAGTGCCTCAAAAGGAGACAAGACTGCTACCTGCAGAAAAATACACCTTGAAAATGTTTGCAAAGTCCTCCTGGATATCAACATTGCCCCACCCCTCATCAGCAAAGCAAGGCCAAGTGGTTGGTGTGGCCCTTGATGCATCTTCTCCGGATATTTTGATGAACCTGGGTAAACCAGTGATATGGTGGTTTCAACTGTCACTTTTGGCAGCTCAAAATTGTTGAACAGCAGAATAATGTTATTTGTAATATTGGTATGCTGTTTTGTGACATAAAGGAGACATCACACCATACCTTTTCAAAACGTAGTCATTAAAAGACACAGAAGGTGGGTTCCTTTTAAAGACTGGTCTCTTATGGACGGACAATAACCTTAACCAATATTTATTCTCCTAATGTTAATCAGCATCTTTTTTTTCCCCCAAGGACATTGCAAAATAAATTCTAAAATACACCATACAAATGTTGTTCCTGGTTGGAGACTAATATTTCCCTGAATCCAAAAGTGGACACCTTGGGGGTTCCACAAGTTTTCCCAACTGTATAATAAAACTTATAAATTATAAGCTATGGAACTCCATGTAAAAGAACATTGCATCCAACAGACATGGACTACATTTTCTATTCTTACGCTCAAAAAATAGTTGCAAATAGAATACCCGTTTACTGATTCTCAAGGTCTTTCCAGGATAAAACTGTGTTATATTGCCTAAAACATGGAAAAACCATACCCCTGTAATCTGCACCATTATGTGTCACACACTGACGATACCTTTCATGTGGTGCCTAGATGACACTTTAATCAGACAATCCAGTGATTAGAGGTGACAGAATCTATCTTGACAGAGTATTTAACATTCATGATAGTTTGCCAATGACAACCATATAGGAAGCACATGAAAGTATCCTTAGGGAAGAACTAATTAAAGGGATACTAAACCCAAACTTTTCTTTCATGAGTCAGAGCATGCAATTTTAAGCAACTTTCTAATTTACTCCTATTATCAATTTTTCTTCGTTCTCTTGCTATCTTTATTTGAAAAATAAGGCATCTAAGCTAAGGAGCCAGCCAATTTTTGGATCACCACCCTGGACAGCATTTAGCCACCAATCAGCAAAGCACAACCCAGGTTGTGAACCAAAAATGGACCGGCTTCTAAACTTACATTGTTGATTTTCAAATAAAGATAGCAAGAGAATGAAGAAAAATTGATAATAGGAGTAAATTAGAAAGTTGCTTAAAATTGCATGCTCTATCTGAATCATGAAAAATAACATTTGGGTTCAGTGTCCCTTTTAGCAGAAATCCCAACTAATGAAGTCACGCAGAGAAAGGTACGAAAACATGTTAAGGAATATTTTGCAGTATAACACCATAGGAAGAATCCAAATAACACACAAACTGAAATACCTTTGAATCAGGTTAGAAAAGATTTAAAAAATGTATTACAGGAAGAATATCAATGTAAATACCTATTCCTAAGACAAATGTATTATAAGGCCAGGAATAAAGCAGGTAAATTGCTAGCTATGGCATGCAGTTAAAATCTTTTGTACAAACCATTGCAAACAAGCACGATAGGCAATATTCAGCTAGTTTAACAGATTCTTTCTGGTCCTTTTATGCTGGTCTAAGGAGATGGTAGCCTGCACAAGGAAGGGGAGGGAACCCAAGTCAGAAATTGCAAAGTACCTCTCCACTTCTTTATGGAGGTACCTATCCAAAGAAGATGCACATTTTCTAGAGTCCCCCATAGTTGCTGAGGAAATTACAGCAGCGATAAAAGATCTACCCACTGAGAAGAGCCCGAATGAGCTGAGCACCAAATACTAGAAGATCTACACCCGCTTGATTCCACATATGCTTCAAATGTTCAAATAGTTGAAGGAAGTATCCCTGTATCTGCTATGTTGGGGCATATATCACTGTCATCCCAATGCCAGGTAAAACACCCGATAGGCCAGGGAAGTTTTGACCTATATCACTACTCAACACTGACGTTAAAATACTGGCAAAGATATTGGCCAATAGGGTTAACACATTTTTAACTGACCTAATTTCTCCAGATCAAGTAGACTGCATTCTGGGTAGAGAAGCAACGTTTAATACCCTAAAAGTACAGCAGCCGATTGCCTTTTCACAAACTAACTCCATTAGCTTGGCATTAACTTCCGACGCTGAGTAGGCTTTTTATACAGCAGACTTTTTGAAAGCTACCCTATCTACCATGAACTTTGCAAGATTTTTTTTTTTTTTTATAATTATACTGAGATGTTGCCATGTATGCTGATTATCTCTTGCTTACTCTTACTAATGTAGAATCTGATAGAATAGGTTAAAACACTTTATTAAACATTTATGCAAAGACAGACAAATATTCCAAATTGGATTGCACTATAGAAACCGGTAATCACCAAATGTTCCTATATAAAGGTCATATTGAACAATCCAACTAAAAGTTAAAAACAAAAGTTAAAAGTAAGGGCAGTGTGCTCTGGTAGGTACCAGCGTGGTGTGTAATTGAATCAGTGAGAGTTGTGTAGTAAGGGAAATATAATGTTGCAATCAACAGCAAACACACAGGCTATGTGCTCAAAGGCGTCCTCCTACCTGCGTACTGCTGGGATTTAACCCAGTCAGCCGATTTCTTACTAAGTCCCTATATATATACTATCGGCACCATTTACAATTCAAATGTACCCCTGTGAGCCTAAGCGTTATAATGTTGCAAGACACAAACACTGTATAAACAGTGAATATTGCAGTTAATGAGAATTAGTTCGTTTAGTGACGATATGCACTTAGAACTTAATTAAATGTTCTCTAGGCGCATGAAGTATTTATAACATTTTTACCTAGCCTAGCCCCAATACTATAAAGGGCTTAGTGTATACCAACGAGAGACCTTCATTGCAAAGGAGCAATAGAGTGTGACATCACATAGATACACAGTACATGTATGAATGTTGTGTTTATGTATATATAGGGACTTAGTAAGAAATCGGCTGACTGGGTTAAATCCCAGCAGTACGCAGGTAGGACGACACCTTTGAGCGCATAGCCTGTGTGTTTGCCGTTGATTGCAACGTTATATTTCCCTTACTACACAACTCTCACTGATTCAATTACACACCACACTGGTACCTACCAGAGCACACTGCCCTTACTTTTAACTTTTGTTTTTAACTTTTAGTTGGATTGTTCACAATGACCTTTATATAGGAACATTTGGTGATTACCGGTTTCTATAGTGCAATCCAATTTGGAATATTTGTCTGTCTTTGCATAAATGTTTAATAAAGTGTTAATTTTAACCTATTCTAATTATTATAGTGCCTAATTCAGCACTTGACTTCAATGTCACAAATCCTTTGAATTTTCCCTAACCTACCATAATGTAGAATCTTCAATTCCAGCAGTTTTGTAGCAACTCTCAAAATTAACCCCCAAATAAATATATTTATTTAAAATAGACTAGGAACATTTTAGTGTATTTCATGCCACCATTTGGTAGTCAAATACATATAAAAAAATAATTCACAAACTTTCTCACTGATATTGTTTGCACATAACTACTACAATCATTAAAACACATGGTTGTAAAAGCTCCTCTGGGATCCCCTTTTTTCAGAAATAGCAGACATACTTGATCCCACCCAAACAGCTCTAGCTCTCCCACCATATGTGTAACGTTAGAGCAATATATATATATATATATATATATATATACACACACATACTATGTGTGGTTTGGTGTTCCAAGCACTCCCTGTAGTGTTGAGTTACCTGGGTGCTCTCTATGGTATTTATGTAGAAACTTTGGTAAAAGAAGAGGCACTCACAGGTCTTAACCCTTTGAGTGCTAAGCACTTTCCCACCTGGGTGCTACACTGATTTAAGTTTTTTTTTAATTTTTTGAAATATACATTTTTATTATTTTGTTTTTCAGATACCCAAAACTTTGGAAAGGTTAGGCGATTACCTTTCCAACAGTGGGTCTTGGGTGTTTGTAGCTGCTTAGATGCCTGAGATACAGGCTTCTAAGCAGCATGACCCCTTTCCCTATACTTGTTCTAATTTTTAAATAAAGTTGCGCGGTGACGTCATCACGTCATTGCGCGTGACGTCACCACGCAAAACGTAAAGCCCCGGAGATGCCTGTCACTATACAGGCCCGACCGCTGGGGTAGGAGCGGGTGGAAGTCCCCAGATCTCCCTCAAGGTGGGAGAGTGCTAGCGACGGCTCTGAGCCATCGTTAGTACCTCAGTGGGAAACTCTGTGACGGCTCAGAGCCGTAGTTAGCACTCAAGGTGGGACACTGAACCCAAATGTTTTCTTTTGTGATTCAGATAGAGCATGCAGTTTTTAGAAACTTTCTAATTTACTCCTATTTTCATTTTTTCTTTGTTCTCTTGCTATCTTTATTTGAAAAAGTAGGCATTTAAGCTAAGGAGCCAGCAAATTTTTGGTTCAGTACCCTGGACAGCACTTTATTGGTGGGTGAATTTATCCACCAATCAGCAAGAACCCAGGTTGTTCACCAAAAATGGGCCGGCATCTAAACTTACATTCTTGCTTTTCAAATAAAGATAGCAAAAGAACAAAGAAAAATTAATAGGAGTAAATTAGAAAGTTGTTTACATTTGCTTGCGCTATCTGAATCATGAAAGAAAAAAAATTGGGGTTCAGTGTCCCTTTAATAACTTCAAATATTTAGAACTTTATTGTTGCAAATTTTCATCAAAGGGTTCAGTCAACATTTCGGTCCTCGCAGGGACCTTTGTCAAGACTATGTCAATCGTTGTTCAGTCTTGACAAAAGTCCCTGCGAGGACTAAAACGTTGACTGAACCCTATAATGAAAATTTGCAACAATAAAGTTTTAAATATTTGAAATTATTACCTGTGAGTGCCTCTTCTTTTACCAAAGTATTATATATATATATATATATATATATATATATATATACACACATACACACATACATTGAAATGTAGGATCCCTCCTCAAGTAATCACTTTTTTAAGTGTAGGGACCCACCTCCCTCCTCCTAGCCAACAGGTTTTCTGTAGTGTAGGGACCCATCCTTTCCTTTTCCGTTTGCTGTAGTGTAGGACCTGCCCCTCCTTTGATGGGATTACAGTAACAGAAATTTTACTCCCTTACCATATGAAGGCAAATGCCTTCTGCACCTGGAAAGTTGTGGCTTAAGATGTCAAAGCAGACAGCAACCTCCACTTCTGTGCTGGACAAAGGTACTACATCGACACAGTAGGCTTTGCAAAGTACTGTGTGAAATAGTATCTACCTTAAAAAGGTGCAAGGGGTTAGAATTTAATTCTGACGTTCATGTCCCTTTAAATGGGACTTATGTATCCTTGTGCCTAGTTAAGCACAAAGGAATATGAAGTCCTTTAAAGGGACAGTAAAGTCCCTTCATCAGATAGAGTATACAATTTTAAACAACTTTGAAATGTACTATTATCTAATTTGCTTGGTTCCCTTGGTGTTCTTTGTTGAAATACATACCTAGGAAGGCCCAAGAGCACCAATGCACTACTTGGAGCTAGCTGCTGATTGGTGTCTGTGTATATTTGCCTCCTATCACTGGCTCACCATGTGTGTTCAGCTAGCTCCCAGCAATGCATTGTTGCTCCTTCAACAAAGGATACCAATAGAATTAAGCAATTTGATAAGCAAATACTTTTTTTATAAAATGGTATGCGCTGAATCATGAAAGCCAAAAAGTAGTTTCATGTCCCTTTAAAATAATTACAATATTGCTAAGACACTTAGGCCTAGATTTGGAGTTTTGTCGGTAATGACCCGAAAAACTAACGCCGGCTTTTTTCTGGCCGCACCATAAAAATAACTCTGGTATTGAGAGTCCACATAAAGGCTGCGTTAGGCTCCAAAAAAGGAGCGTAGAGCATTTTTAACGCAGCTTCAACTCTCGATACCAGAGTTGCTTACGGACGCGGCCAGCCTCAAAAACGTGCTTGTGCACGATTCCCCCATAGGAAACAATGGGGCTGTTTGAGCTGAAAAAAACCCAAACACCTGCAAAAAATCTGCGTTCAGCTCCTAACGCAGCCCCATTGTTTGCTATGCGGTAACCCTTCCTACGTCTGCACTTAACACTCTAACATGTACCCCGAGTCTAAACACCCCTAACCTTACACTTATTAACCCCTAATCTGCCGCCCCCGCTATCGCTGACCCCTGCATATTATTATTAACCCCTAATCTGCCGCTCCGTAAACCGCCGCTACTTACATTATCCCTATGTACCCCTAATCTGCTGCCCTAACATCGCCGACCCCTATATTATATTTATTAACCCCTAATCTGCCCCCCACAACGTCGCCTCCACCTGCCTACACTTATTAACCCCTAATCTGCCGAGCGGACCTGAGCGCTACTATAATAAAGTTATTAACCCCTAATCCGCCTCACTAACCCTATCATAAATAGTATTAACCCCTAATCTGCCCTCCCTAACATCGCCGACACCTAACTTCAAACATTAACCCCTAATCTGCCGACTGGAGCTCACCGCTATTCTAATAAATGTATTAACCCCTAAAGCTAAGTCTAACCCTAACACTAACACCCCCCTAAGTTAAATCTAATTTAAATCTAACGAAATTAATTAACTCTTATTAAATAAATTATTCCTATTTAAAGCTAAATACTTACCTGTAAAATAAATCCTAATATAGCTACAATATAAATTATAATTATATTATAGCTATTTTAGGATTTATATTTATTTTACAGGTAACTTTGTATTTATTTTAACCAGGTACAATAGCTATTAAATAGTTAAGAACTATTTAATAGCTAAAATAGTTAAAATAATTACAAATATACCTGTAAAAGAAATCCTAACCTAAGTTACAAATAAACCTAACACTAGACTATCAATAAATTAATTAAATAAACTACCTACAATTACCTACAATTAACCTAACACTACACTATCAATAAATTAATTAAATACAATTGCTACAAATAAATACAATTAAATAAACTAGCTAAAGTACAAAAAATAAAAAAGAACTAAGTTACAAAAAATAAAAAAATATTTACAAACATAAGAAAAATATTACAACAATTTTAAACTAATTACACCTACTCTAAGCCCCCTAATAAAATAACAAAGCCCCCCAAAATAAAAAAATGCCCTACCCTATTCTAAATTACTAAAGTTCAAAGCTCTTTTACCTTACCAGCCCTGAACAGGGCCCTTTGCGGGGCATGCCCCAAGAAATACAGCTCTTTTGCCTGTAAAAAAAAACATACAATACCCAAGCCCCCCAACATTACAACCCACCACCCACATACCCCTAATCTAACCCAAACCCCCCTTAAATAAACCTAACACTAAGCCCCTGAAGATCATCCTACCTTGTCTTCACCATACCAGGTTCACCGATCGGTCCAGAAGAGCTCCTCCGATGTCCTGATTCAAGCCCAAGCGGGGGGCTGAAGAGGTCCATGATCCGGCTGAAGTCTTCATCCAAGCGGGGCAGAAGAGGTCTTCCATCCGATTGAAGTCTTCATCCAAGCGGCATCCATCCAGAGCGAAGCGGCAGCATCCTGAAGACCTCCACCGCGGAACATCCATCCTGGCTGACGACTGAACGACGAATGACGGTTCCTTTAAATGACGTCATCCAAGATGGCGTCCCTCGAATTCCGATTGGCTGATAGGATTCTATCAGCCAATCGGAATTAAGGTAGGAATATTCTGATTGGCTGATGGAATCAGCCAATCAGAATCAAGTTCAATCCGATTGGCTGATCCGATCAGCCAATCAGATTGAGCTCGCATTCTATTGGCTGTTCCGATCAGCCAATAGAATGCAAGCTCAATCTGATTGGCTGATCGGATCAGCCAATCGGATTGAACTTGATTCTGATTGGCTGATTCCATCAGCCAATCAGAATATTCCTACCTTAATTCCGATTGGCTGATAGAATCCTATCAGCCAATCGGAATTCGAGGGACGCCATCTTGGATGACGTCATTTAAAGGAACCGTCATTCGTCGTTCAGTCGTCGGCCAGGATGGATGTTCCGCGGTGGAGGTCTTCAGGATGCTGCCGCTTCGCTCCGGATGGATGCCGCTTGGATGAAGACTTCAATCAGATGGAAGACCTCTTCTGCCCCGCTTGGATGAAGACTTCAGCCGGATCATGGACCTCTTCAGCCCCCCGCTTGGGCTTGGATCAGGACATCGGAGGAGCTCTTCTGGACCGATCGGTGAACCTGGTATGGTGAAGACAAGGTAGGATGATCTTCAGGGGCTTAGTGTTAGGTTTATTTAAGGGGGGTTTGGGTTAGATTAGGGGTATGTGGGTGGTGGGTTGTAATGTTGGGGGGCTTGGGTATTGTATGTTTTTTTTTACAGGCAAAAGAGCTGTATTTCTTGGGGCATGCCCCGCAAAGGGCCCTGTTCAGGGCTGGTAAGGTAAAAGAGCTTTGAACTTTAGTAATTTAGAATAGGGTAGGGCATTTTTTTATTTTGGGGGGCTTTGTTATTTTATTAGGGGGCTTAGAGTAGGTGTAATTAGTTTAAAATTGTTGTAATATTTTTCTTATGTTTGTAAATATTTTTTTATTTTTTGTAACTTAGTTCTTTTTTATTTTTTGTACTTTAGCTAGTTTATTTAATTGTATTTATTTGTAGCAATTGTATTTAATTAATTTATTGATAGTGTAGTGTTAGGTTAATTGTAGGTAGTTTATTTAATTAATTTATTGATAGTCTAGTGTTAGGTTTATTTGTAACTTAGGTTAGGATTTCTTTTACAGGTATATTTGTAATTATTTTAACTATTTTAGCTATTAAATAGTTCTTAACTATTTAATAGCTATTGTACCTGGTTAAAATAAATACAAAGTTACCTGTAAAATAAATATAAATCCTAAAATAGCTATAATATAATTATAATTTATATTGTAGCTATATTAGGATTTATTTTACAGGTAAGTATTTAGCTTTAAATAGGAATAATTTATTTAATAAGAGTTAATTAATTTCGTTAGATTTAAATTATATTTAACTTAGGGGGGTGTTAGTATTAGGGTTAGACTTAGCTTTAGGGGTTAATACATTTATTAGAATAGCGGCGAGATTCGGTCAGCAGATTAGGGGTTAATAATTGAAGTTAGGTGTCGGCGATGTTAGGGAGGGCAGATTAGGGGTTAATACTATTTATGATAGGGTTAGTGAGGCGGATTAGGGGTTAATAAGTGTAGGCAGGTGGAGGCGACGTTGAGGGGGGCAGATTAGGGGTTAATAAATATAATACAGGGGTCGGCGGTGTTAGGGGCAGCAGATTAGGGGTACATAAGTATAACGTAGGTGGCGGTCGGCAGATTAGGGGTTAAAAAATTTTTTTCGAGTGTCGGCGATGTGGGGGGAACTCGGTTTAGGGGTACATAGGTAGTTTATGGGTGTTAGTGTACTTTAGAGCACAGTAGTTAAGAGCTTTATAAACCGGCGTTAGCCCAGAAAGCTCTTAACTACTGACTTTTTTCCTGCGGCTGGAGTTTTGTCGTTAGATGTCTAATGCTCACTTCAGAAACGACTCTAAATACCGGAGTTATAAAAATCCCATTGAAAAGATAGGATACGCAATTTACGTAAGGGGATCTGCGGTATGGAAAAGTCGCGGCTGGAAAGTGAGCGTTAGACCTTATTTTGAGTGACTCCAAATACCGGCGGTAGCCTAAAACCAGCGTTAGGAGCCTCTAACGCTGGTTTTCACGGCTACCGCCAAACTCCAAATCTAGGCCTTAGTATTTGACCTTTAAGTTAAAATATCATAGTGTAAACTCCTGATACTGCTCAGAAAGGCTAACTCACACTGGCCATTAGCTGACCTTTTCATGCCAGAATCGCTAGGTCTCCCACACACTGGCATTTCCTTAGAAGCCATTATAAACTTGGACCTACACACAACAGGTATCAATGCTCTTCAAAGGAAATCACATTGACTTTTGTGTAACTGTATTATTGCACTCTGTAAATATTTAGAGAATCAGAATGCCAGGAGGGTTTCATATTGCTGAGTGATGTTAAAAAAAGATCAGAGTTCATTCACGGACTCCACTTGGGGCAGCCAAATCACACTGACCATCAGCTGCCTTCACTATAGACTTACACAAATGTTAGCACCAGTGAAGAAAAATCACTTTCATAATAGCAACCAAATTATTTCAGTATCAAGACAGTGAGGGGTGCTCATGTTTCAGTACATACCCCCCCCCCTTTTTAGATAATACCCCCTCTCTTTTTAGATCATAACCCCCTTTCTCAGATAATGTAAGGCATAACAAAATAATTAATGGTGCTCATGTATCAGTACATAACCCCCTATCTAGATTATAACCCCTTTCTCAGATGGAAGGGAATAAAAAAAATGATGCTGATAAAGTCAATGACTATTTGGGACTTCCCTTCAACAAACTAACAGTTTAGTGTCACTACAATAATAAACATAACAACTTAGTCAATATAGCTCTTTCAAAGTTGGTTAGATTATAGATATTTTAAAAGAAATAGGCACTACTATTATGTAACAAAGTTTCAACTAATCTTTCCTGCTGAGGTAATTAGAGCCAGTTATAAATGGGCTGAAAAGTAACAAATCGGATGTTTAGTGACTCTCTAACGTCAGGTCTCTGTTCGCACCCATCCATTTCAACATAGAAAGTTTAATCGATTAACTTAGGTAACGTGTTAATCTTGTGCTGCATTAGCAATTATTGATCTGAGATTACAGTTTCCATTTCAGTTATACAGAAACCTGTGTTTTAAACATTTTAGCTTTAAAAAATCCAGGACAAATGTTTTGTCCGCTGATATTAAAAAAACAAAAACAAATCGAGATCCCAAGCCGAGGACGGCCAAGTCACAATACCAATCAGCTGACCTCCCTGACACAAGTGTTAATACTAAATTTAATCACGCTGCCCTGGCAAAACCCAAAAATACCCATATTGAAATCATATTCTCTCCCCCTGCTTTTTCCTGCCCCCGCATCCCCCGCCGTCTGTTTTAGGAAACATGCTGTTACGCTAAAAAAATTATAAATAGCCCGTACACGCCCCCGCACGGCCAGCAGCTGACAGCAGCCGCGCCTCTACAATGCACACAAATAGCGAGCGCGCCCCCCTTCCACGTACGGTGACGCACAAGCGAAGGGAGGAAGCGTGCCCACTTTGACGTGTTTGAAATTATCTCCAATCTCCCACCACGCCTGCGCCCCTTTTCCGGTGGGCGTGGCCAAGGGTCATCATGGAAGGAAAAAGTAAGAATGGAATGGAGCTGGAGACCTGCCAGGACATGGGCGGGGACTGTGCGTAGAAAGGGTACCCCTTTAGTTTGGAAGTCTGTGTCCTGTTTAGCTTGTGTACAACGTCTGCGCTTTAAATTTAAGGTGGATTGAGGAAGTTGCAGCCAGGTTGTTATTATTTGCAGATATTTATGATTATAATAACATATAATGCATGCAGTGTTTTATTCCACCTTAAAGGGAGATAAAGCCCAACATGTTTCCTTCCCGATTATCACATTTTCTTCAGGCTCTTGTTATCTTTTGTTGAAAAGTAGTGATAGAAGCTCAGGATCCTGTATATGTCTGGAGCACTATATGGCATCAGTTTTGTAAGAATGTTAAAAATATGCAAGAGCACTATATGGCAAAAATATTTCCTGCATTGTAGTGCTCCATACACCAACCTATGTATCTTTCAATATAGAAGACAGCAAGAAAGAAGCAAATTTGATAATAAAAATAAATTGGGAAAACTTTTTAAAATTGTATGTCTTAATATTAAAAGAAAATGTTTGGGTTTCATATCCCTTTAAATACTAACCTAAAAGTGTAATGTAGACTATAGCAATATATGGTCCCTATTAACCCTTATTTAAAGGGACATTAAACACTTTGAGATGGTAATATAAAATGATAAATTGCATATAATATAACAACTCTGCAATATACTTTCATTATTTATTTTGTCCTCTTTGCCTGTAATTCCATTCTGAAATTGTGAGCTTTTGAGTTCCTGTTAGAAATGGAAGTGCAGAACACTGTTAAATCCAGCACAACCATTGGCTGCACACTCTAATGACCTATGTATAACTGTATCTAATTGGCCACAGCAGAGAAGGTAACACAAGTTACAACATGGCAGCGCCCATTGTTTTATAGACACTAAAACTTTACACTTATTTTGTCACTTTTTAATGAAACTTTAAAAAATACATCTACATGTTAGTCATGGACTAATCTTTTCTTTGAATGCATCATTCTATCTAGCATGTATTTAGTGTTTAATGCCCCTTTAAGTTACAATTGGATCATTGCAAATTCACAGCAATTCATGGGACACTCTCATAAACTACCACTTATCCCAAAATGCCTCCTAGTCCCCAACATGTCATGAAACTTGTGCCCAGTATATAATAATATATAAGTAATTAAATATATCAGTCAAACAGATTAGAACATCTCAATTTTTCCAGTTTTTAGTTAAATTACAGTGATAAGCGGTAAACTGCCAGAGATTAAAGTAACAAGTTTAGGCTACCAAAAACTGAAAAATAATATATGTAAATCATTAAAACCCTTAAAGGTCCTTAACACTCGTAAAATTACATGTTCTAGTTTGTTAGAACATGCAGTTTTAAGACCAACAGCCCTGCACTACTATGTGTTTAACCCCTCCAAATGGCTTAAAGGGATAGTACAGTCCAAATTAAACTTTCATGATTCAGATAGGACATGTAATTTTAAATAACTTTAAAATTGTACTTTTATCACCAAAATAGTTTTGTTCTCTTGTTATTCTTAGTTGAACGCTAAACCTAGGTAGGCTCATATGCTAATTTCTAAGCCCTTGAAGGCCATCTCTTATCTGAATGCATTTGACAGTTTTTTCACAGCTAGAGGGCTTTAGTTCATGTGTGCCATATAGATAACATTGTACTCACGCACGTGAAGTTATTTAAGAGTCAGCACTAATTTCCTGAAATGCAAGTCTGTCAAAAGATCTGAGATAAGGAGGCAGTCAGCAGAAGCTTAGATACAAGGTAATTACAGAGGTAAAAAGTATATTTCTATAACAGTGTTGGTTATGCAAAACTGGGGAATGGTAAATAAAGGGATTATCTATCTTTTTAAACAATAACATTTCTGGTGTTTACTATCCCTTTAAACACACAGTATAAGTAGCACTCTGGACCTGCAGAGCACTGCTGGTGCGGAGGGGAAACTACCACTGATCCAATCGGCAGTGCTAGTTACTCAGCGGAGTCTAACAAATCAGAGCATGTAATTCCTTTTACTATTGTAGCCTTGTAAAACTGTAGGCTTGTATGTGCAGGGGCTGGACCTTGCCCTGGGGAGCAAGAGATACTAAACCATTTTGTTCTACATCTTAAAGGATAATAGGAGCACACTGTTTTGTGCAGGTTTTTTTGTGCCCATCTTAGACTAGACCGGTCTATATGAAGTTATTTCTACAATTCTTTTGTTTATCCCTGGTTTCAAATACCTGTTTAATGTTTGCTTTTTGTTTGTTTTTCATACTTCTGTATATAGGATATAATTTGACAAGATTAAAACCATTTTTATATAATAAAAAAAACTGTTTCTTTATTTTTGTTTTATAACTTAACTAAATCCTTAAAACGTATAGGAAGAGGTCTGACAGACCCAAAGCAACAACATAATCTGAAGACAAGTTTGAGAGTTAACAGCTTGCGTGATTGGCTGCTCACAATACACCATCTTCAAGAACAGCTGGTAAAATAAAGTGAGTCACACTTTCAATTTGAAGAGAAAACGTGGAGCTGCAGGTTTGACAAGTTGATTGGCATTAAAGGGACATTAAACCCAACATTTTTCTTTCATGATTCAGACAGAGAATACAATTTTAAAGAAAATTCCAATTCTATTATCTAATTTGCTTCATTATTTAGATATCCTTTGCTAAAGAAATAGCAATGCACATGGGTGAGCCAATCACATGAGGCAAATATGTGCAGCCACCAATCAGAAGCTACTGAGCCTATCTAGATATGCTTTTCAGGAAGGAATGTCAAAAGAATGAAGCAAATTAGATAACAGAAGTAAATCAGAAAGTTGTTTAAAATTATATTCTCTATCTGAATCATGAAAGAAAAAAATTGGGTTTAATGTCCTTTTAAGACATCATTTGCTTTGTTGGCAAAATAAGAAAAATAGGCTATCCAGCACCATAAAGCACCACCAGTTGACTACTGAGGACTGGAAAAAGGTCTTATATAATAATAACTAGTATTTATATAGCGCCTTTCTCCCAGTGGGACTCAAAGCGCTTTTTCAGCACTAGTTCAATTAACCAAATCGGCAGCTGAATAGTAATAGTTATTATTACCCAATTTAATGGTACTCATTTTATCGACCTTGGAAGGATGAAGGGCCAAGTCAGCCCTGCCAGGATTTGAACCTGTGACCTTGGATCTTTTAAACAGGATTTTTTGTAGTCAGGTAATTTACCAACTGAGCTACCTCACCAATAAATCAAAGTTTGAACTCTTTGGTTCATAAGGCAGGGTTTTTGTATGGAGTATGCGAAAGGATGGTTTCTCATTATGTCTCACCCACTGTCAAACATAGAGGAGGAAGTGTGATGGTCTGGGACTCATTTGCTGGCTCCAGAGTTGGAAACTTCCACAGAGTGAGTGGCACCCTGAACCAAAAAGTCCACCACAGCATTTTTCAACACGCCGCAATTCCCTCTGGTATACGTCTAGTTCATTTTACTACTAGTTCATTTTACCCAAAAGTATATACCATCATGCTATTAATTTTAAATCAAAATAATTACCCAAAACACATCATCATGCTATTTTAGCACTACATTAGAAGAAAAGAACAAGATGGTATGCATGGAATGACCAGCAAAGTCTCCAGACTTAAACACAGTTGAGGTAATTTGGGATGAAATGGACAGAAGGACGAAAGCAAAGCAAAGAAAACCAAACATCTCTGCGGAATGAGTGAAAAGTAAAAAAAAAAAGAAGCTTTTATTGTTATCATTAAAATATTATTATGTAAAAGCTCAATGACATGGCAACTCTTTGAGCTGTTATATCATATATTTTTTTTTAACGGTAACAATAAAAGATATTTTTTTGTTCTCATTGTGCAGCAAAGATTTGTGTGTTTTTTTGTTGTTGGATTCTATAGCGGTTGGGCTCACCGCAAGTTTGTCTGCACCCTTGAAGCATGTTATTTGGTATAGTCCCGGTAAGGGCCGTGCTTTCAGTTTTAACTCAAAAGTCACTGAGTAACAAGGCACTACAAGGTGTGCTTGAATAAAAACATATTTATTTAAAAAATGTTTAAAAACAGATATACAGACACGATAGTGTCTAAATGGCTGACGCGTTTCGCACCTCATAGACAGGTTTAACTCTTTGGAGCTGCTATGATCTTCTTTGTGTGTTATTAAAAGCAAAGCAACCTACAAGTGCAACCCGTTTTTTAGAACTTCTGCAACAGTATTGGGAAGAACTTTCCAAACAATATTTGATTTCCATTGTAGAAAGAATGTCACAAGTGTGTTCCGTTGTTATATGTGCAAAAGATTGTCACTTCGATGAGTCAAAAATATTGTTAAACATAATGATTCCATGATTTCTTGTTTAAAGGGACATGAACCCCCTAAAAATATTTCATGATTCAGATCGAGCATACAATTTTAAACAACTTTCTAATTTACTTATATTACCTAATTTGCTTTGTTCTATTGGTATCTTTTTTTTAAAAAAGCATACCAAGGTAGACTCATGAGTTAAGAACTTTCTGATGATTAGTGGCTGCACATATATACATATATACCTCTTATCATTGACTTACCGTTCAGCTAGCTCCTAGTAGTGCATTGGTGCTCCTTCAATAAAAGATACCAGGAGAATAAAGCAAAATTGATGATAGAAGTAAATTGGAAAGTTGTTTAAAATTGTATGCTCTATTTAAATCATAAAATAATGTTTTTGGGTTTCATGTCCCTTTAAGCTCCAGTTGTTTATGTGTTCTATGTTTGTTTGTTTTTTTTTTGTTTTTTTTTTTTTTTAATTTATTTTCAAAAGAGCTTTATTTTGGTACTTTATGCATACACGTCATTGGTTAAATGTGCACATCGTAAATTCAAGCTGTTACATTAAAATGCTTCATCACAATAAACCATTATAAAAACTGTAAAAAGGTGTGAAATATAGTCATGTAAATTCGCTTCATCACTTGAGGACACCTTCTAAATTCAGTGTATGCTATAACTGTTCCCTTATGTCTAGTTATACAGACCACTCTTGGGTCCGAGATAAATACCTATAAGAACAGTGTTGAGTATATGCAAAGATGTGAGGAGAAGCTGAGGGATAAAGAAAATCAACAATTATAATATAACCAAAGCAGGCTATTGGGTAACACCGGGCATATGTGCTTTAAGGCTATATCAGGCATGTGTATTTCAAAAATGATTCCCGTATTTGTGGGTGCTTGGTATGGGGTTATTGTAGGTTACAGGGGGCAAAATGTTACTAACAAATAATCATGGGAATATTATATAAAAAACTGAGATCGGGGGACTAAGATGATATATCTTGTTTGCGCGCTTAGATGAATGAATGTGCAGCTAGGGGGCATTAGTATGTGCATACTAAAATAGCATAGATATTATATTTCAGATTAGCTCCTCTCTATATATATATTTTATGGTGTATCTAGGTCACCAGCATGCCTGCCCCGTGATTGCTTAACCCACTAACCCCCAGATAGCGTCATGATACAGATGATATGTTTTATCAAAATATGTGAGCCATCAATCTTTTCTCACGCTGAACCACAACGTTTTTAAAAAAAAAAAAAAGACATGTAACCAAGCAAACACACCTTGTCAAATATATGCGCATCAATAAGCTCAATACATTTCAGAAACTATCAACATAAACTTGAACCCCTCCATCTTAGTTTTATTAATGTCCATTTAGCGTGTCTTTAGGCTGAGGTGTTCTTCCTTATACCCTGGGGCTTTGCTGGCTTACTCCATACATTTAATTAACAAACCGGCTTTTTAACGATAAAACTATTGCTAATTCATCCCCAGATCAGAGAGAGGGAGAGTGAGGACAAATAAGGGGCATATCTTAACTAAGAATTAAATGTCAAACGTTTCAACAAGTCATAAGGAAAAGTTAGTCATAGCTGCTATAAAGTTACCAGTGTCCATTTTATGTGGCTTTAGCTGAAGGGGTATGTTGCAGTGAAGGGCAAAACCGGCCACATGCTGGTTGAGGGAAGCGTCTGTCCTCTACCCCTCTCCTTTCTTCGGGTTATGACCGGGCATGTGTGGGCAGGAGATGTTTTGCCAGGCATTAGTATGAGATAGGTTTGTGGGTCTCCTCGCCGTCTGGTCTGGCAGCTGCATTGCCGACATTAATAAGTTGCACAGTCCTGCCATCCTACCTGCCGTGATGTATGTCATCTTTCTCTTGTTTGCACGAAGGCGCGGGGTCTCCGTCAGAGGCATCCCTTGAGTCTGGGCAGTATGTTCACTATGCTTCCTTGGAGTGCCGGTAAGAGGAGACAAAAGCTGTGAGAGAGGTTTCGCTGTCAGCTCTCTTTGAATGCAGGCTCCCTGTGATGGCGGGTGGCCATGTTGGTTTTGTGAGGTGCTTGTTTGAGTCGGTGGCACTATATCAAGCACGTTCTCTGTTTCTGGAGACTTGTGTGAGCTTTTTTGTATGTGCTGTATCAGATAGTCATATGGCGCCCTATCCATCAAGTTTTGCATGAGTAGTTCCAATTTCCATAGGTGGTTGTCAGGCTGCTGCCTATGTCTCTCTTCTGCCATGTCTATGATATCAGACATCTTCCGAGCGTGGCGGGAGAGAGAAGAGAGATGATCAATGGGCGCAGATGTTGCTGCCCCCCAGTGCAACTTGTTTTCCCGTTTTTAGTGTGCGGTGAAGAAATTTCAGCAAGTCGAAATCTACCGACAGCGCTGATACCCCGTTTCTTCTCAGGGGGGGAGGTGTATGCCTGACAATGGGCCGCCGCCCTAGGCCTTCTTTTTCCGATCTGATTCTCCGGGGTCATAAAAGCACACAAGAATTTAAATGCCGGGTCACAATCAGTGACAGTGTGAAGCCTTAATATAATGTGATTCAAATCTTGCTGCAATTAACAATAATCGGCGGATTATCAGTTTTTCTGCCGGAGCATTCAGAAGACGCGTCCTCACCAGAACGCTGCACGGACACGCCCCCCCTATGTGTTCTATGTTTTAATTTCGAAGTGCAATGAGACATTAAACTGTGTAAACTTGAGGTTTTCTAAAACGTTTGACCAATAGTGTGTATTTCTTACCTGTGTGTTTGCATAGTAAAGGGACATGAAACCCAATTTTTTTTATGATTCATATAGAGTATACCATTTTAAATTAATTTTTCAATTGAATTCTTTTACAAATTTGCTTAATTCTCTTGGTATCCTTTATTGAAGGAGAAGCAATGCACTACTGGGAACTAACTGAACAGATTGGGTTATTTAATGACAGGAGGCACATATGTGTAGGTAGCAATCAGCAGCTAGCCCCAGTAGTGCATTACTGCTCTTAAACCTACCTTGGCGTGCTTTTGAACAAAGGATACCAAGAGAACAAAGCAAATTAAATAAAAAAGTAAATTGTAAAGTTGTTTACAATTGCGTGCTCTATCCGAATCATGAAAGTTTAATTTTGACGTCACTGTAAATATGTCTATATGTTGGTTTATGGGTAAGGTTGTGTTAGTGTTGATTTACCTATATTACAAAAACTGGTTGCTATCACCTGAGGTCAGAACAGCAGATATGTAGCTGATTACGGCAACCAGGTGTTAGCAGCCACTATTTTAAAGGGACACAAAACCCACATTTTTTCTTTCATGATTCAGATAGAGCATGCAATTTTAAGCAACTTTATAATTTACTCCTATTAAAAAAAATCTTAGTTCTCTTGGTATCTTTGTTTAAAAAAGCAACAGTGTAAGTCTAGAAGCCAGCCCATTTTTGGTTCAGAACCTGGGTAGCGCCTGTTGATGGGTGGTTAAATGTAGCAACCAATTAGCAAGTGCTACCAAGGGTGCTGATGAACCAGAAATAGACCAGCTTCTAAGCTTCCTGCTTTTTAAAATAAAGATTCCAAGAGAACTAAGAAAAAATGATAATAGGAGTAAATTAGAAAGTTTCCTGAAAGTGCATGCTCTATCTGAATCATGAAAGAGAAAATTTGGGTTTTGTGTCCCTTTAATGAATATTGTTTGGCTTTTATCATTTTAGAGATGCTATGAGAAATCCGCTAGATTGTCTTTCAAACCAGCCTTGTTAAAGGTGTCTACACTGAATCTGGCCCATAGTGTAAACATTGCTAAAAAAATAATCATAATAATAATTAGTGCTATATATTTTTTACTTTAAACATTTGTTAATATCTTGCTAGGATAATTTTAACTATATTGTACTCATAAGTTACATTAGATCTTCTAATTGTTTTATGTAAGGGTTATAGATTTATGAGTTAGTCTTATAGCAGAAGTGTTATAAAGGGACAGTAAATGTAAAAAAATAATGTTATATAATTCTGCACATAGTGCAGAATTATGTAACATTATTTTTTACATTTACTGTCCCTTTAAGATCTAATTAAATATAGGTGCTTAGAGTCTTGGTGCCTTGCATACTTTCTATAATGATTAACCTTTAAAGACCCAATAATTCTCATGTCCTATCTTGGTAATCTACTCCCATGTGTTAAGATGGACGTGACATGATAATATACCACATCACTACCTCTTAGTAATCAAAAGCCAGTGTACACATCATATAAGTAGTAACTTGGAACAGAAATCTGATAAATATTCTTGTGCTACACTTGAAACCATGTTTACAGGTAGTCTGTGACAAGTAAGCATATATTATGGGAATCCAAGTTTAATGTGAATAGAACAGAAAAAATTACGAGACACTTCAAATCTTTACACGTCTCTACTTAGAATGCTAAGCTGTAGTGATTTGTTGCATGTGTTTTTGTGCTTTGTATGTTTCTTGTGTTTATGTTGATAACTAGAAACCACTTGGCATAGGGGCAAAATGCGAGTCACATTCTTTTGATCACCTAATGCTTTCACCTTGTTGTATTGTATTGTACCCTGTATTGTGTTGAGGAATCTTTTGGCACATTACATATAATAATAATAATTTAAACTAAAAAAAGATGAAGGCAATTTTGGGCCACTGTAATTATCAAGATTCATACATTGGGAGCTTAGCCAAAAAGCTTTACTTTTTGTAATAATTCATCCATTTCAGGTACATGGATTTACAGCAACATACTATGATACAATGTTTTGGAATCTGGTCACCATTTGTCATAACTGTGTGTCAACTGTGCTCTCTGCATTTAGCTTATGTATTTGTATGCAGTATGTGTTCCACATTAGTAACAAAAAAAAAAGTGCACACATAAAAAATGTTATTCACTACTAAATATTAAGCATTTGTGGTCAGATAGGATGCAACTTTGTTATTCCCCCTTAAGAGTACCAAAGGGGAGATAGAGTGTGAGGGAGGGCTAAAATGTGATACAGCTAATGTGGGAAATAGAACCAAAGGGCTGACTGATGACCAGGGAATGATGCAAAAGGGCATACTGGGGAAACCCAGTGATGACAAGGAATCCTCCTCCAACAACCACAATGTTTACACAAGGGTTGTCCTCTGCCTCCTACGGATGTGAGGTAATGAAGAAGTAGACATTAAGTCAATATTTGTTAATATACTAAAGTGCAAGTCTAAATAAAGAGTAGATATGCCTTTTAATAATACCAAGACCCAGCGTAAAGAGTAATAGTTAAAAAAAAAAGGTGTACTTAACACAACATTAAATAAAGTGTTACACTCATATATACACTATCTGATAAAAATTATTCATAGAAATATTAACACAAATGTTTTGTAAGGGTTAAAATGTATACAGTATATGACACAGTGTTTGAATGGAAAGGGTTATAATAAATATATTTAAATATGTTTATGGGTATATACAGGGAGTGCAGAATTATTAGGCAAATGAGTATTTTGACCACATCATCCTCTTTATGCATGTTGTCTTACTCCAAGCTGTATAGGCTCGAAAGCCTACTACCGATTAAGCATATTAGGTGATGTGCATCTCTGTAATGAGAAGGGGTGTGGTCTAATGACATCAACACCCTATATCAGGTGTGCATAATTATTAGGCAACTTCCTTTCCTTTGGCAAAATGGGTCAAAAGAAGGACTTGACAGGCTCAGAAAAGTCAAAAATAGTGAGATATCTTGCAGAGGGATGCAGCACTCTTAAAATAGCAAAGCTTCTGAAGCGTGATCATCGAACAATCAAGCGTTTCATTCAAAATAGTCAACAGGGTCGCAAGAAGCGTGTGGAAAAACCAAGGCGCAAAATAACTGCCCATGAACTGAGAAAAGTCAAGCGTGCAGCTGCCAAGATGCCACTTGCTACCAGTTTGGCCATATTTCAGAGCTGCAACATCACTGGAGTGCCCAAAAGAACAAGGTGTGCAATACTCAGAGACATGGCCAAGGTAAGAAAGGCTGAAAGACGACCACCACTGAACAAGACACACAAGCTGAAACGTCAAGACTGGGCCAAGAAATATCTCAAGACTGATTTTTCTAAGGTTTTATGGACTGATGAAATGAGAGTGAGTCTTGATGGGCCAGATGGATGGGCCCGTGGCTGGATTGGTAAAGGGCAGAGAGCTCCAGTCCGACTCAGACGCCAGCAAGGTGGAGGTGGAGTACTGGTTTGGGCTGGTATCATCAAAGATGAGCTTGTGGGGCCTTTTCGGGTTGAGGATGGAGTCAAGCTCAACTCCCAGTCCTACTGCCAGTTTCTGGAAGACACCTTCTTCAAGCAGTGGTACAGGAAGAAGTCTGCATCCTTCAAGAAAAACATGATTTTCATGCAGGACAATGCTCCATCACACACGTCCAAGTACTCCACAGCGTGGCTGGCAAGAAAGGGTATAAAAGAAGAAAATCTAATGACATGGCCTCCTTGTTCACCTGATCTGAACCACATTGAGAACCTGTGGTCCATCATCAAATGTGAGATTTACAAGGAGGGAAAACAGTATACCTCTCTGAACAGTGTCTGGGAGGCTGTGGTTGCTGCTGCACGCAATGTTGATGGTGAACAGATCAAAACACTGACAGAATCCATGGATGGCAGGCTTTTAAGTGTCCTTGCAAAGAAAGGTGGCTATATTGGTCACTGATTTGTTTTTGTTTTGTTTTTGAATGTGAGAAATGTATATTTGTGAATGTTGAGATGTTATATTGGTTTCACTGGTAAAAATAAATAATTGAAATGGGTATATATTTGTTTTTTGTTAAGTTGCCTAATAATTATGAACAGTAATAGTCACCTGCACACACAGATATCCCCCTAAAATAGCTAAAAATAAAAACAAACTAAAAACTACTTCCAAAAATATTCAGCTTTGATATTAATGAGTTTTTTGGGTTCATTGAGAACATGGTTGTTGTTCAATAATAAAATGAATCCTCAAAAATACAACTTGCCTAATAATTCTGCACTCCCTGTATATGGGTGTGTGTATATATAAATATATATATAGTTCCTCCAAGAAGCAGGCACTCACTGGTCTTTTTCCATAAAAAATATAAATTTATTTCATTAGGTTAAAAGACAGCAGAATAGGGTCTTGACATCTGGGAAATTATAACATCTAACAGCCTCCATCTCAGCCACATACGGGTAACACCCGGAGCGATCTTGCTGCAGCAATTTGTGTGTTGATGTCGGTTGCCTATAGCAACCGCTGCGCTTCATGAAATATGTCTTTCTGAACATGTGCACATTAGCCCCTGTGGTTCACTGATATCTGGTAAGCACGCCGACGTGATGCTTTTTGACGTTGCCATGACAACGCCGCGCTATGCGTCATCACGCTAGGCGCGGCTAGCGTGTCAGCGTGACGTCAGTGGTCTGAGATTGAAGCAGCGTGATACAGGAATGGCGGTAAAGTTTAAGGGGTATTTGTTCTATTTAAAGGGACAGTCTAGGCCAAAATAAACTTTCATGATTCACATAGAGCATGTAATTTTAAACAATTTTCCAATTTACTTTTATCACCAATTTTGCTTTGTTCCCTTGGTATTCTTAGTTGAAAGCTTAACCTAGGAGGTTCATATGCTAATTTCTTAGACATTGAAGCCCACCTCTTTCAGATTGCATTTTAACAGTTTTTCACCACTAGAGGGTGTTAGTTCACGTATTTCATATAGATAACACTGTGCTTGTGCATGAGAAGTTATCTGGGAGCAGGCACTGATGGGCTAGACTGCAAGTCTGTCAAAAGAACTGAAAAAAGGGGCAGTTTGCAGAGGCTTAGATACAAGATAATCACATAGGTTAAAAGTATATTATTATAACTGTGTTGGTTATGCAAAACTGGGGAATGGGTAATAAAGGGATTATCTATCTTTTAAAACAATAAAAATTCTGGTGTAGACTGTCCCTTTAAGGGGTATGCTTTTAATTGTATGTAATCTGATTTCGGGTGCTTAGTTGCACTCTGTTTCTCATATTTTGTGTGACATTGACAAAGGCACAATGCAGTGCCGAAACGTTTGTCTTTTAACCTAATGAAATAAATTTATATTTTTTATGGAAAAAGACCAGTGAGTGCCTGCTTCTTGGAGGAACTGGATATTGTATTAGCAGTGCACCGTGGCATAATTTGTGGTATGATTGTGCAATCCTATCTATGACAGTATATATATATATATATATATATATATATATATATATATATATATACATATGCATGTTTACTTATTTATGTATATACATACATATTTACACATATAAACACATATACACATGTATACACATATAGACATATATAAAATCTTTGGAGCCCTTTCCACTTCAATATCTTAAAACTTGGAAAAAAACATTTTAATCAATTTTAATATTTTATAATGTGTTTAACTGTGTATTTACTGTAAATATTTTTCATTCCAATGTTCTTCACATAGTAAAAAATGTATTTTTAAATATATATTTCTTTATATATCTGTATATACAGGGAGTGCAGAATTATTAGGCAAGTTGTATTTTTGAGGATTAATTTTATTATTGAACAACAACCATGTTCTCAATGAACCCAAAAAACTCATTAATATCAAAGCTGAATAGTTTTGGAAGTAGTTTTTAGTTTGTTTTTAGTTATAGCTATTTTAGGGGGATATCTGTGTGTGCAGGTGACTATTACCGTGCATAATTATTAGGCAACTTAACAAAAAACAAATATATACCCATTTCAATTATTTATTTTTACCAGTGAAACCAATATAACATCTCAACATTCACAAATATACATTTCTGACATTCAAAAACAAAACAAAAACAAATCAGTGACCAATATAGCCACCTTTCTTTGCAAGGACACTCAAAAGCCTGCCATCCATGGATTCTGTCAGTGTTTTGATCTGTTCACCATCAACATTGCGTGCAGCAGCAACCACAGCCTCCCAGACACTGTTCAGAGAGGTGTACTGTTTTCCCTCCTTGTAAATCTCACATTTGATGATGGACCACAGGTTCTCAATGGGGTTCAGATCAGGTGAACAAGGAGGCCATGTCATTAGATTTTCTTCTTTTATACCCTTTCTTGCCAGCCACGCTGTGGAGTACTTGGACGCGTGTGATGGAGCATTGTCCTGCATGAAAATCATGTTTTTCTTGAAGGATGCAGACTTCTTCCTGTACCACTGCTTGAAGAAGGTGTCTTCCAGAAACTGGCAGTAGGACTGGGAGTTGAGCTTGACTCCATCCTCAACCCGAAAAGGCCCCACAAGCTCATCTTTGATGATACCAGCCCAAACCAGTACTCCACCTCCACCTTGCTGGCGTCTGAGTCGGACTGGAGCTCTCTGCCCATTACCAATCCAGCCACGGGCCCATCCATCTGGCCCATCAAGACTCACTCTCATTTCATCAGTCCATAAAACCTTAGAAAAATCAGTCTTGAGATATTTCTTGGCCCAGTCTTGACGTTTCAGCTTGTGTGTCTTGTTCAGTGGTGGTCGTCTTTCAGCCTTTCTTACCTTGGCCATGTCTCTGAGTATTGCACACCTTGTGCTTTTGGGCTCTCCAGTGATGTTGCAGCTCTGAAATATGGCCAAACTGGTGGCAAGTGGCATCTTGGCAGCTGCACGCTTGACTTTTCTCAGTTCATGGGCAGTTATTTTGCGCCTTGGTTTTTCCACACGCTTCTTGCGACCCTGTTGACTATTTTGAATGAAACGCTTGATTGTTCGATGATCACGCTTCAGAAGCTTTGCAATTTTAAGAGTGCTGCATCCCTCTGCAAGATATCTCACTATTTTTGACTTTTCTGAGCCTGTCAAGTCCTTCTTTTGACCCATTTTGCCAAAGGAAAGGAAGTTGCCTAATAATTATGCACACCTGATATAGGGTGTTGATGTCATTAGACCACACCCCTTCTCATTACAGAGATGCAGATCACCTAATATGCTTAATTGGTAGTAGGCTTTCGAGCCTATACAGCTTGGAGTAAGACAACATGCATAAAGAGGATGATGTGGTCAAAATACTAATTTGCCTAATAATTCTGCACTCCCTGTACAGGTTTACCTCGTTTTACAGCGCTTCACTAATACAGCACTAGTATGGAGCTGAAGTTCAACCTCCAAGGATTTTGAAACAGTATTGCACTCATCGTGAGTATGCGAGAAAAGTGACTGGCACCATTTTGTTATGCACAGTTCAGTCTGTTTAAAGCATTGCAGTGCAATCTGTGTCTCAGTGTCTTAGTCTGGCAAATGTTACTGCAGTAATTGTCACTATTTTATAGGTACTGTACAGTTTGTATTGAATACTAATTGAAAACTTTTCTGTACTTTTAGTGTTAAACTAAAAGCAGCGCTATTGCACACCTAATATTTGCTAGCTCAAACATGTTTTCAAGTTGTTAAACACACTGGCAAGTGAAAAGAAAGCTAAAACTGCCTTGTTTTACTATAAGGCTTTTTTCTTTTCACAAAGGGGGCTCAGGTCCCTAACCCGCTGTATGAGAGAGGTATACCTGTATATATTCATACAGATATATAAGTATAGATATATATTTTACAAAAAAAAATCATATCTAAATATATATATATTAAAATTAAAAGAACATTTTCTTCTCTGTGAAGAATATTGGGATGTGAAATGTTCATAGCTACCTTCGGCTTTAGCGTTGTAGGTCTAATAGAGTGTCAGGTTATTTAGCGTTGTAGGTCTAATGGAGTGTCAGGTTAATACGCAAGTGATGCGTGTTAGTTTATTTTCTTCATGGCGCTTCATTGATGTTTGAGGGGAGAAGTAAACGTGGTCGCAATATCAAAAGTCCTGAAGTTAGCGTGCATCAGTGCAACTTTCACATTTCTCACAAATTAGCACGTATTGGTGTATGCACACACACTACGTTCATCTAGATAGGCGCAACTATTAAACTCCTCATTTAGGAGTTTGTTATTTAGATACAAAGCTAAATTGGGTTCAGTCTTTATCCATTCTGAAGCTTCTAATAGTTGACTTCAATTGGATCTCATCATCCTTCTCACTGCACTATTGGTGTAAGCATTTTTTCTTAGCAGGTGTAGATATGAATATATTGTTACGTATGAAGATGGTTGATTACTTAAAAGTCTGCTGGAAGGAATACTTTTATTTCTCAAGAAAGATGAAAACATGGTGGCTGGTCTTTTTATGTCAAATCATCTTGTACCAAAGGTATGCTAAACTCGTCCGCTGCCTTTGAGGCTGCGGACATCAATCCGCCCGATCTCATACGATCAGGTTGATTGACACCCCCTGTTCTGCAGGGGGCAGCATTGCACAAGCAGTTTACCAGAACTGCTTGTGCAATGATAAATGCCGACAGCTGTCTGCATTTATTGATGTCTGGCGGACATAATCGATATAGCGGATCAAATCTGCCAGACACTTGATAAATCGGCCCCTAAATATTAGCCTGTTCAGCTATCTCAAGTTGTTGAAACCCACAATTGTTCTTTTATGATTCCAATAGAGCATACAATTTTAAACAACTTTCCAATTTACATCTATTATCTAATCTACTTTGTCCTTTTGCTATAGTTTATTAAATTAATACCTAGGTAGGTTCAGGAGCAGCAAGTCACTACTAGGAGCTAAGTTAATTATATATATATATATATATATATATATATATATATACTGTATATATATATATATATATATATATATACAGTATATAAAAGTATATGTCAATTATCTTTCCTTTCCTGTACACATGTAAGCCAAACAAATTGATAGTGTTGGATTTTTTTAATCACTTTAACTTGCACTTCCAAAGTGTAATTGACATTACATTTAAACTTAAAGGGACAGTCTAGTATAAATTAAACTTTCATTATTCAGATAGGACTTGTAATTTTAATCAACTTTCCAATTTACTTTTATCATCAAATTTGCTTTTTTCTCTTGGTATTCTTAGTTTAAACTAAACCTAGGCAGACTCATATGCTAATTTCTAAGCCTTTGAGGGCTGCCTCTTATCACATGCTTTTTAAATCTCTTTTTAACACAAAGAGACAGAAAGTACACGTGGGCCATATAGATAACACTGTGTTCAGGCACAGGGGGTTATTTAAGATTTAGCACAAAACAATGCTAAATGCAAGACAATAGATAATAAACAGTCACAGTCATGTGATCAGGGGGCTGGAAGAAGGTTCCTAGATACAAGGTAATCACAGAGGTAAAAAGTATATTAATATAACTGTGTTGGTTATGCAAAACTGGGGAATGGGTAATAAAGTGAGTATCTATCTTTTAAAACAATAACAATTCTATGGTAGACTGTCCCTTTAAATTGACATGTTAGCAGTCCAATCTGAAGAAAGGCTTTTTGTGGGCTCTAAGAATACCACATCTTAGTCCATTACTGGCAGTTCACTTGTTTCTATGGAGGAGAATTTACAAAGCTGTGTTCGTCTCTGCTCCACAGCACATCCTGTTTTGTTTGAATCTCTATGGATTTTGTGACCCCTACTGGTCACTTTGCCAAGAGAAGATTTTTTATTTTTGAAAATGTATATATTTATGCAATACTACCAACTAGTGGTTTTTAATAATACATTCAACATAAAGATGCATGCTAAAAAAATACTATATATGAATACACCTATATGCATGATCCTTCATATTAAATTAATAATTCAAAAATAACAAAAAGAAATGTTAGTCTCACTTTCAAGACTAGTGCACTATTTAACGCTCCTGCTCCAACTTTAACTCCGCTAGAAGTAAAGTTTTTGGCGCATCAGGTTGTGCTCGTATTATGAGTTAAAAGTAAACTGTTTTTGCTCACTTGCATATTCTCCAGGGTGCTTACCCTGTATGAAAATATGAATATTTCACATTCCAATGTTCTTCAAGAATATGTTCTATTTATTCAGAAATACTACATATATCTGATGTTTTTTTGGTACAATATATATATATATATATATATATATATATATATATATATATGTAAATGAACAAAAAACTTGCACTCACTGGATTTTTCAAAAGCAAAAATATTTACTGTGACCGTGTAGTAACGTTTCGGGGACAATATAACCCCTTCCTCAGACACTTGTGTTACAAAGTGAAATACATTTATAGCAAACCAATGGTAACCCGCCCCCACAATTAGACCAAAAAACCGCCAAACAGCAGTTGTCATGGTAACCACTGAGTCATAACAAAAACAAAAGTGCTATACTTAAAACTGTCTGAGTCTGCATAAGTGTCAACTATATCATATTCTTATAAGTGACTCTTAAAATAAGGGAGAGGGCTGAGGGGGCATAGTGACAGGAAAGAGAGGACAGAACAGAACAAAAGTCACAAAATAGTGTAATGCCGATAGCCCCGCCCACTTGCGGGTCAGCCAAATAGCGTAAGCCAAATCAAACACTGCAAAGCGTATCTTTATGGACATATTGGGGCGAATGAACTCACAACAGTCTAGTATAATTAAAAGAGCATATACATATATACAAACCGCAGCACCTTATTATATGTCAGCAGAGGAGCGTGTGTTGGTAAACACCAGGAAGTTAGAGCCAATGTGCAAAAGATGGCCAATCAAAAACGCTGCAATTATGATCACGTAAACCCACTGTATAAACATTCAGTGTAGAGCTTGTTTACCGAACTGAACAAATATATTCCCAAAAAAGCACCATATGTAAATAACATTACCTTCCTTAATAGACATCCTGATCCCTCAGAGTCTGCAGCGCACACCAAACAACTGGGCTACACATAAAGGACCCGCCTACTGGGTCTGATTGGTTATCCGGAGACAAGCCCTCAAAGGTATCTCCACGCAACGGTCACCATAGCGACCATCCACTAATAGAGTGGTATTGCGGCCAAGGCAAGGAATTGCATGAGCAAGCCCCTAATCAAAAGAGGCTTTAGGATCACAAAGTGAAGGAGTGTGATGCACTAGATTGTACCAACACGTACATAACAAAAAGATATACTTCAATGCCGCAGAAATTCACATAAGGGCTGGAAGTATTAAGATGCGGTTGCTACCTCTAGTATGGAATGCTGTGTGGCATAGATAGCTCCCAAAACTCAAATGGTTCTAATTATCCCCTATTGTCATATTCTTAATGTGAAACTTAGACTGGGTAAATCAACTTGTCAGATTAAAGTATATAAATGCTAAGATTATGTCAGTTGGACACTGTTAGCCAGTAGCGTGATAATCTGAGGCTCAATGATGAAAAACATTAAGGGAAACAGAACACCATTGCCGATATGTGTAATTATGCAGCAAAGACATGCTTATGTTAACATAACCTGCCAGTAAGGAAAATAAGCGTCAACCTGTTATATAGTAATACCTCACCTGTACCAAACGTCCAAAGCGTCAATACTCCAAAAGGTATGAGTGCAGTGTAGCGCTGGTACCGCCTGATAGTAGCTCTGTTTAAAACACAGAAGAGGGAAAAAGGGAAAGAACAAAGGAAGAAAGGAACAGAGTGGGAAACAATCATAAGGGAGGGGTTGCAGAATGATGGACCTAGAAAAGAAAAGAACACAGAAGTGATCTATGGGAACAGGAGCCCAAGACTGTACTAAATCGGTCTGGATATGGACTCTCATCAAATGGATCTAGTTATGGACTTGCATCAATTGAATCTGAGCATGAACTCTCAACTCTTTAATCAGAGGAAACAGTGCCAATCAAACATTGTGTTCAAACCCTGAGGTTGTAGGGTGTTGAGGCGATATATCCATTTAGCCTCCATCTGCAGAAGGAGTTTACTACGATCACCACCTCGTCTAGGTGGAGGGATATGGTCTATAAGAATAAACCGTAGGTCTTGCACTCTATGTCCTTTTTCAAGAAAGTGTCTAGCTACTGGTTGCTCACTGGATCCTTTCTTCAGAGCAGTCCTAATAGCGGACCGATGGTTGGCAAGGCGTGTCCTTGTGTCGTCGATAGTTTTGCCCACATAGAAAATCCCGCAGCTGCAATTCAACAAATACACTACAAAGGTAGTGGTGCAGGTGAGATGGTGTCGGATCTGGAACCTCTTATTCTGATGTGGGTGTCCAAATGATGACCCTTGGATCATTGCACTACAAGTTGTGCAACCAGAACACCTATAGCAACCCAATTTCTTCTTTTTAGTGAGCCAGGTGTCACGTTGGTAACTATGGATAGGGTCAGTAATCACTAATAAGTCCTTCAGACTCCTATCGCGCTTAAAGCCAACCCTTGGGTTTAGCCAATTCTTGAATGGCAATGACGGGTCACTCTGTACTAGATGCCAATGCTGTTTCAGTGTCTGTCCCAAATTTCTTGTCACAGAGCTGTACGTAGTGGAGAAAGTCATCCGTGGTACTTCGTCTTTTTTAACTTTAGTGTGTTGGGTACCGTGAACTTCTGCATCTAGTCTACTGCGTTTGACCAGGCGTGGATGTATATACATACATGATTATATATAGGTATAGATACAATCTTTATGACGCCTGAAGAGCATGCCATCCCACTGCTAGGGATTACACATTTTTCTCTAGGCCTCACAGTTCCTATTCTAGACTAGACTATTTCTTTACGGACACATGGACCCTTAATAAAATCCGTGAGACTGTAATCAAGCCCTGCTCCTGGTCAGACCATGACACTCTGATACTCTCTCTAGACTCTGATTTACGCACGTCATCTCGCCCGGGTTGGAGACTGCCGGACCATCTCTGGTCTGATCCTGGCTTCCTGCCCCTAATCCAAAACTCTATTCAAGGATATCTGACCTATAACTCTGACTTTCCCACATCTCAGCAGACTATTTGGGCAGCATTAAAAGCTTATATTAGAGACGTCTGTATTCACAAGCAGGCCGCCAACACAAAATCGAGGGGTGCCCCATTAGGCCTTCTGGTTACTAACCTGCGAACTAAAGAAATGCTCAACAAAGCTAACCCCACCCCTGAGGTCTCCCTGGAGGTGGAAACCCTCCGCAATCAGCTTAAAGAGATAGAGATTAACCTGATTCAAGAAGCTATACATAGATTCAAACAGCTCCTCTCTTACCAAGGGAATAAAGCGTCTACCCTTCTAGCACGCAAACTCTGAGGGAGGTGCGCAAGCTCCCATATCCTTTCTATAAACAAGGGGTCCGACAAGTCACCTCCCCTAGGGATATAGGTGAAGCCTTCGCGTCCTACTACTCAGAATTGTACAACCTTCATAAAAAGGAACCCGGAGATCCCCTTCTCCGAACCAAAATAAGAGGCTTCCTGAGGACCTTGGGACTCCCTACTTTGACAGAGGCTAATGGGAATTCACTCATGGCTCCACTCTCTGCGGCAGAGTTAAAGGGAGCTATCAATCAGCTCAAAAATGGCAAAACCCCAGGGCCAGACGGATTTATGGCCATGTTTTACAAGACTTTTCGGACTGCTCTCTCACCACTTCTGCTCAGGGCCTTTTCAGAAGCTAGAGACAGCGGTACTTTTAGAAGTGAGTTATTAGAGGCCACGATACTTACCATACCAAAACCCAACAAAGATCCATCTCCATGCAGCAGCTACAGTCCCATTTCACTCATCAATATTGATGTGAAACTCTATTCCAAAATATGGGCTAATAGACTCCGCCTCCTCACCCCTGACTTGCTTGACCCGGATCAAGTGGGGTTTACATGGGGCAGAGAGGGCCCCGACAACACTAGGAAGATACTAAACATCTTCTCTGAGGCTAATAGACTGGAGGTTCCCATGCTGGCCCTGTCTCTAGATGCAGAGAAAGCATTTGACAGGGTCAGATGGTAATATCTGTGGGAAGTGCTACTACATTTCGGGTTCCCTAGCAAAATTGTTACAGCCATCCAAGCCTTGTACAGCTCCCCGTGTGCCAAAGTTAAGGGGCTAGGTTTTTGCTCTTCGGTTTTCCCCATCACTAATGGGACGAGACAAAGCTGCCCACTATCGCCCATAATATTTGCATTGGCAATTGAAGCTCTAGCCCAAGCCATTAGACAGTCACCTCTAATACGAGGAGTTCCCCTGAGCCATCCTGGAGATGTAGGAAGGGAAGGGTGGGGAAAAATAGCATTATTAGCAGACAATATTACCCTCTTTTTAACGTATCCTTAGCACTATTTGATCTTATTACCCAGTTCAGCTCTCTGAGCTTCTACAAGATTAATTTCTCCAAAACAGAAGCCCTGCCCATTCATATCCCACAATTTGAGTTGGAAATCCTTTGAGAATCCTACCCATTTAATTGGGCGTCTGAGACCATTACCCATCTGGGAGTCCAATTGGGACCCGACATCAACATAGTAAGAGAGAGGAACTATGATAAACTCCTGTGGGAGATTAGAAGTTTACTGAATTCTTGGACCTTCCGAGAGGTCTCCTGGCTGGGGCGCATTGCATCGGTCAAGATGACAATTCTCCCAAAAAGCCTCTATTACTTTAGATGCCTACCGATAAACCTGCCTGGAGAGACTCAATGCCCTGATCATGAGATACATGTGTCAAGGGAAGAAGCCTAGAGTATCTAAGAAAACACTACAAAAACCCTTCCATCTTGGAGGTGTATCCCTCCCTAACCTTTCCATCTACTACGAGGTGGCTCGCCTCACCCATATTTCTTATTGCGGTTCTATTGATTGCCCCAAGGCTGGAAAAAGGTGGAACAGTTTTCCCTCCCATCAGGGCTCACCCTGGGGGACCTACCCTGGCTTCCGGATTATCAAGTCAACCACTTAAATATCCAAAATTCTATCATTAGACAGAACCTTGACATTTGGAAGTCTTTCAGACACTACACTGAGATAGCCCCTCAACATCTCCAATCCACTCTATCTCCGGCCTGCTACGTGGTCTCCCGAACTCACATGCTACACAATGGAGGAAATGGGATCTTTCTCACGTTTCTGACCTATACCAATAGAATACATTACAACTAGCTGACACATTACCGGAAAGGCATGACCTCTTGCCACCTTGGTTTCAATTTGAACGCCTCAGATGGCATACGTTTCTCACTAGTTGGGGCTTCCCAATCTCAAATCTGAGGCAACGCTCTATTTGGAGGGGAGATGGCAGTCTGGCTTGACTCAGATTCGTCCCCTCTCTGTACACTATAGTCTGATCATGAAGGATGTAGTATCTGGAGACATCTGGCAGTTGAAGGCTTGGGCTCAAGACCTAACATGTAAAATCTCTGACAATATTTGGGCAAGTGCTTTCACACTTACCAAGAATACACTTCATTGCGCTAACTCAGTAGAACTGCATTTTAAAATCTAACTTAGATGGAACTACACTCCCCTAAGATTAGCACAGATGTCCTCGACTTATTCTCCTTTGTGTTGGAGAAACTGCGGACAGGTGGGAAATGACCTGCACATTTGGTGGTCGAGTCCGGGGTTAGATAGATTATGGGATGAGGTGTTCCAGCTATGTAGATCTGCTGAAATATTACTCCTGAAAGAACCTAAAATTGCTCTTCTACATATCTTCCCTACGAAAATACCCAAACCTATGAAGCAACTAGCCATTTTCATATTTGCGGCAACTAAGATCTCGATTGCCAGATGTTGGAGACAGCCAGAACCCCCACCTCTGACTGCTATTAAGAAAACCCTAGAGACATTTGCCTTTATGGAGAGAGGTTTCTTCTGACACCTGAACAAACTAGACTCCTACTGGAGGATTTGAGATTTATGGCTTCATAGACAAGAATACACATAAGATCGATGATGATCTCTGTAGACCTGGGTTTGGGGAATTGTCCGCCCCACGTCTGTACAGCCGAATAGCTTAACTGGAGGAGCTCGCTCTTCCTTCCCCCCTCTCTTCCATCCCCCTTTTCACCTGCTCCCTCCTTCCTCTCCTCTTTTCCTCTTTCTCCCTCTCCCCCTGCCTGATTTCAGCTCAGTAATTGACATGTATGCAGATAGGCACAGTGAGACCCATTTGGGTTTTTCCTATTCACCTACCTGGCCCTAACTTGTTAAAAGCTCCCTATCTCTTAAGATGTCCGATGCAAAACAGGTTAAAATAGTTCATGCAAAGTTTACAAGCAAACCTGCTAGGTAATGATGTGCAGCACAGAACCATTTTAATTATATTAAACCCATTTGAACATAGTTCAGCTGTAAAATGAGGTATCTGAGGCACATGCCTGTCATGAATGTTTTATTGTTTATGTTCTAAGAGAGTCATTTAACGTTCAATGTTCATTATTATTTTACTATATTCATATTATGCATTTGTAATTAAGCTGCCTCTTGTCGCCCCCCCCCCTGTAACCCAACGGGACAAACAGATTTCTTTCTTGTATGCATATATGTACTACAATTTAACCTCAATAAAAAAATAAATTTAAATAAAAAAAAAAAAAAATTAACAACAAGTCCTAGATATGGATATTATAAATGTCCTCTTATAACTGATTATATAATTATATATAACTGGGGAATGGGTAATAAAGAGATTATCTATCTTTTTAAGCAATACAAATTCTGGAGTAGGCTGTCTCTTTAAAGGGACAGTCTAGTCCAAAGAAAACGTTCATGATTCAGACAGGGCATGTCATTTTAAACAATTTTCCAATTTACTTTTATCACCAATTTTGTTTTGTTCTCTTGGTATTCTTAGTTGAAAGCTAAACCTAGGAGGTACATATGCTAATTTCTTAGACCTTGAAGACCACCTCTTTTCTGAATGCATTTTGACAGTTTTTCACCACTAGAGGGTGTTAGTTCATGTGTGTCATATAGATAACACTGGGCTCACGCACGTGGAGTTACCTAGGAGCCAGCACTGATTGGTTTAAATGCAAGTCTGTCAAAAGAACTGAAATAAGGGGGCAGTTTGCAGAAGCTTAGATACAAGATAATCACAGAGGTAAAAAGTGTATTAATATAACTGTGTTAGTAATGCAAAACTAGGGAATGGGTAAATAAAGTGATTATCTATCTTTTAAAACAATAAAAATTCTGGTGTAGACTTTCCCTTTAAATCAATTTTGGTTTGAAGTGAGTTTACACAAAGGAATATTAAACAAGTAGTCCTCGTGGGAAAGGAGCTAAGCGGCTTTTTCCCCTATTTTGGGTGTAAATCCTTTAAATATAGTACCAAAAAAAATAATTATACTTCCCGACATACAGGACAAGTATTCCATATCAATGATGTAATAAGATGTCACGACAGAGTGGTTATATACCTGATAGACTGCTCTTGCAATAAACAGTATATAGGAGAGACTACTAGAACACTACGAGAAAGAAGAATAAGGGAACATCTATGTATTATAGAAAATACTGATCAGGATAGCCACCTCTATCAACACTTAAAAGAAGTACATAATAAAACTTTGAATCAGAACTATTTAGAAAAGAAGCGGGACTCATTTATAAATTACAGACCCTGTATCCTATAGGCTTGAACTTGACATAGATATTTTATCTTTTTTTCTTTAATCTAATTTATAATTTATTTATTTTTTTAGCAAACAGTATGATTGAAATTTGTTAATCCAGATGTATAATAACAAACCTATCAGGGTAAATAAAACCTGAATTTGATCATGTATTTTTAGGAAATTGCTATTCCAACTAATTATTTATTTGTTGTATGTAGGATTTTTAAGGAGCAATGAATATACCTCCTTAAATAAGCACTACATTATAGCTATAAAGTGGGTTACACATCATCATTTTTAAACAAATCAGATATTTAACATCTGAATTATAACAATTATATGAATTCCTGAATTAAAACTGTTTTGATAATTTATGTTGTTAGAATACCTTTATGTTTTAATAAGTACAAAGAATTTAAGTACCAGCTTAATAAAAAACATGAATTGGATGTAAATCCTAAAGAAACAATAACAAAGGAGAAGGATTAACAAATAAGAAAGTGACCACATGGTTTAAAAAAGACATGTTAACACATCAGGAGTATCTTGATATAGCCCTAATTTGGTGAAACGCGTAGATCATACTCCTCTGTTTAGGGGAAAGTCCCATTAAGATCTAACTACAGAATCACTTTTGATGATGTCCCAAGAATCCTGTACAACATCTGGATGTGCTTATGAGCAAGGTGAAGGCAGGAACCAAGGGGCGATAAAAGACTGCTCATAACAGCACACTGAGAGCATACAGTGTTAAGAGTAGGGTTAAAATTCTTTCTTGCGCTGCTAGATGTTTGAAGTAAGCTAAATCTCCTATGATATTCCCAGTTAAATATCAGGTGTGGCGAGCAGAAAAGAAATGTAGTTTGGAGATATAGCGCAAAAAGTGCCTAAACCTCTATAAGTAACCTCTGAGAGAAAATCAAAACGAAAATCATTAATAATGTGCATATATTTCAATATACTAAGACAAAGAATTGTGTCTAGCTATGTAGTTCCGGGGTACTTAAAATTTGTCTACAGCTGTGTGTGTCTAGTGGTGTCTGTTCACTATAGAGAAACACAATTTGAATGGCAATATAAGGTGCATTTATTGTATTGAAAACATATAGAGTCAGATAGTCTGAGTATTTCGAAAAATGTAGATAAAAAAGGGGTCGGCCGACCTACATAAGCTAAAATGTTCAGGGTACCACACTGGATAAAAAGAGTGTCCTCAATCTCTGTAGTTAATTGAAATTCCGTATGCTTAGTTGGGTAAATGGTATATGGTTATGTTATAAAAAGCTCCAGTAGTATTTATATCCTTATCGGTGTTAATGTAATAACACAGTTCTGTCCATATTTAAATATCCATTACCGAAAACCGGAAGTAATTTGTCTTATTTTTAGTGTACCCGTAAAGTGTTTATTGAAGAGTTTTCTCCTTTTTAGTAGGAATATCCGTAAGAAGTTTTAACATAAGAAGTCAATACTCACTATCTGCCGTGAGCTTACCACGCAAGCTGGTCCTGGAGCCTGTCAGTTGTCTTCCTTTGTGTCTGCCGTAAGATATAACAGGTCTGTGTTCCAGGTGGAATTCCTCTGCGGTCCTGCGTGTACTCAGTACGGTCAGAGCAGTGTCCGTGTCTTTGTGTCTCCAGGTATCTTTGATGTGGAAGCAGCAGTTCAAGCTATGCATTTCAGCCGAGTAATCCGGCCTTTTTCAAGCTATACTGCTGTAAGTCCATACTCGATCACTATACCCCTTTTGGGCTTTCGTTTGATAGCAAACAGCTGAGCTGATGAAAGTAATTAGCAAACAGCTGTGTACCCTCGAAGTACAGTTGCGTCTCTGTCTGCCAGAAATGCTGTTGATACAATCTTATAATTCTCCTGATTTTCTTGCCGGCTCATGGAATGCATTGATGCATACATATTAGGATAAAGCCGGCAAGCCAATCAGGACAATTATAAGACTGTATCAACTGCATTTCTGGCAGACAGAGACGCAACTGTACTTCAAGGGTACACAGCTGTTTTCTAATTACTTTCATTAGACCAGCTGTTTGCCATCAAACAAAAGCCCAGAAGGGGTATGAAGTGATCAAGTATGGACTTACAGCAGTATAGCTTGAAAAAGGCCGGATTACTCGGCTGAAACGCGTAGCTTGAACTGCTGCTTACACATCGAAGATACCTGGAGACACAAAGACACGGACACTGCTCTGACCGTATTGAGTACACGCAGGACCGCAGAGGAATTCCACCTGGAACACAGACCTGTTATATCTTATGGCAGACACAAAGGAAGACAACTGTCAGGCTCCAGGACCAGCTTGTGTGGTAAGCTCACGGCAGATAGTGAGTATTGACTTCTTATGTTAAAACTTCTTACGGATATTCCTACTAAAAAGGAGAAAACTCTTCAATAAACACTTTACGGGTACACTAAAAACCAGACAAATTACTTCCGGTTTTCGGTAATGGATATTTAAATATGGACAGAACTGTGTTATTGCATTAACACCGATAAGGATATAAATACTACTGGAACTGTTTATAACATAACCGTATACCATTTACCCAACTAAGCATACGGAACAATTAACTACAGAGATTGAGGACACTCTTTTTAACCAGTGGGGTACCCTGAACATTTTAGCTTATGTAGGTCGGCCGACAGCTTTTTTTATCTACGTTTTTCAAAATACTCAGACTATCTGACTCTATATGTTTTTAATGCAATAAATGCACCTTATATTACCATTCAAATTGTGTTTCTCTATAGTGAACAGACACCACTAGATGCACACAGCTGTAGACAAATTTTAAATACCTCGGAACTACATAGCTAGACAAAATTCTTTGTCTTAGTATATTGAAATATATGAGCATACAGTGTTGCCAAAGAATACATTTGTTGTCATTTGAATAAGAGGTCCTATCGGCAACTTTTGTTTCTTTACGGAGCAATCACTGGTCAGGTGGACAAGTCACATTGGGACTGCTAACCAATCCTGCAGCAGGAATTATGGAAAGACAGAGCCGTTAAACTTAACGGAGAAACCATCCACTGGAAACAACAGAGCTCCGATAATAAAAGTATCAATTGGATATCCTTGCCGGTGAAACTCCAGGTACTTACAATGGGACACTCTGCTACCTAATCATTAATAGTAAGATGGACTATAGATGTAATTTGGGAGACGTCCCTAAAGACTTTTTTTTTTAATCCTCACTTTTAACCACATTATTTCAAACTTTTCACATATACCAATAATAATAAGGTTTTTATAAATCGAATGATGTTTTAACCCACAAATATATATTTAAATCATATTTATTAAACGGACTAAATAACACCTAGATTACAAGTTGTGCGCTAAATGGGGTGCGTAAAGAACGCAAAAAATTGCGTTATCACACTTTCCATAGCGCTGTCATTACAAGTTACTGAAAAAGCTCCTTGTGCTGTGCGTTATGTGGCGATAAGCTCCATACCGCACAAAAGCCAAGGGCTGAGTTTACGTGCTCATACACGATTTCCCCTGTAGACTAGGAAATGTTTTGTATAAGAACCCTGACATGTATTTTTCATATGTGTCCCTTCTTAAAGCGGCAATATGGTCAGCCTACTATAGACATCAATGGGGAGAAAGTGTTAGAAAAAAACGAACACCTGCGATCACGGAATGGTGATTGCTGTAACGCAACATGATTGATGTCTATGGGGAAAAGAAAGATACGTTTAAACCTAACACCCTAACATAAACACCTAGTCTAAACACCCCTAATCCGCCGCCCTCGACATTGCCGAAACAAAAGAAAATGATTAACCCCTAAACCACCGCCCCAACATCGCCAACATGAAATAAAATTATTAACCCCTAAACTGCCACCCCCCACATCGGTACTAATAAACTAAACCTATTAACCCCTAAACCGCCGCCCCCCACATTAGTACTAATAAACTAAACCTATTAACCCCTAAACCGCCAGCCCCCGTATTGCAGCACAGTAAATTAAACTATTAACCCTTAAACCTAACACCCCCCTAATTTTAAATTAAACTTACAATATAACTATCTTTAAATAAATAAAAACATACCTTTGAAATAAAAAAACCTAAGTTTAAACTATAAATTAAACTAACATTACTATTTTAAATAAATAAAATAAACAAAAAATACAAAAACCTAACATTACAATATTAAATAATCCTAACACTACGAAAAAAATAAAAAAAATAACATTACTAAAATAATAAACACTAACATTACGAAAAATAAAAAAAATCTAAGATTACAAAATAATAATAAACAAAATTATCCAAAATAATAAAAATTACACCTAATTTAATCCTAACATTACCTCCAAAATAAAAACAAACCCTAACCTAACAATAAACTACCAATAGCCCTTAAAAGGGCCTTTTGTAGGGCATTGCCCTGTTAAACAGCTCTTTTACCTTACAAAGTCCCCCTAACAGTATACCCCCCCACCCAACCAACCCCCCAAAATGAAAAAACCTAAGTCTAAAAAAAAAAAAAAGCTACCCTTTGCCCCTAAAGGGGCATTTGTATGGGCATTACCATTAAAAGGGCATTCAGCTCTTTTACTGCCCATCCCTAATCTTAAAAAAAAAACACCCCAAAAATATAAAATAAAGAACTATCAATAACCCCAGAAAATCTACTCATGGTTCCTGAAGTCCAGACATCCATCTTCATCCGGGCGGCGAGAAGTCTTCATCCAGGCGGCGACATCTTGATCCATCACGGGGGCATCTTCTTTCTTCATCCCGGTGGCGCGGAGCTGTGGAGGTGCAGAGCTGTGGAGGTACGGAGCATCTTTGCCGGCGGCGCGGACATCCAGCGTGCAGGATGAAGCTTGAATGCAAGGTACCCATTTAAAAATAGGGTAAATTGCATTCCTATTGTCTGTTTAAATCAGCCAATAGGATGAGAGCTACTGAAATTCTATTGGCTGATTTGAAAATGTCAGCCAATAGGAATGCAAGGTACTCTATATTTAAACAGGTACCTTGCATTCAAACTTCAGTGTACGGCGGTCTTAACTTGGTTAACATTTTCAAATATTATCTAATTGGAGGGAATAGATACATAGAGCTTGGCTTAAGGTGTGAAGTGGGTGCAATAGACAATAACTTATTTTCTAATTCAGCAGGACAATGCTCCATGCCACACAGACAGGTCAATCAAGTTGTGGATGGAAGACCACCAGATTAAGACCCTGTAATGGCCAGCCCAATCTCCCGACCTGAACCTATTGAAAACCTCTGGAATGTGATCAAGAGGAAGATTTAATTTTTGTGCCAGGAGTGGCATAAAGTCACCCAACAGCAATGTGAAAGACTGGTGGAGAACATGCCAAGAAGCATGAAAGCTGTGATTGAAAATCAGGATTATTCCACTAAATATTATTTTCCAAACTCTTGCAGCAAGATTACAAGTAGCACGTTATGTGGTCTTTTTGTAATCAATTTCCATTGCGCACATTCGCCTTTAACGCAACAATCCTCTCTGCACTCGAAGAGCTGTAGTTAATGCTTTTCCGCAACAAAAAAGTTTCACGAAACACTTCAAAAATACAATACAAAGTACACTTACACTTATATTAACACTGTCTAATAAAAATTATTAAAAAAAAATTATTGCCCACAAAAGTTATAAGGGCTAAAAGATATAAGGTCTCAGGTGTTAGAAGAAAAAGCAGACTCAGGGATTTTACATTGACATACACATACATAGAGAAACATGGATTTATATGTATAGACATATGTTTAACTATGGAGATAATGAAAATATTTTACATTACAATCTTATGCACATTAAACAATATCTCAGATATATTTTCAATGCGATATTCACATATAGAGCTCAAGATAACTAGGCATATATATATTCATATACATATTTCGCAATAAAAAGATATATCAGTCCAAATATCAAAAATATAGAGAAATATTTATTTAGAAATAAATAGAACATATTCCATTGCGAAAACATTTTCGCAAAATATGAAATATTCGCATTTTCATGTACACTTTTCAAGGAGAATACATCATGGTGTTTCCGCAACATATTAGGTTTTTTTTTTTCTATTTGTTTTCTCCATTGACTTCTATGGGGAATACATGAGCGCGCAAGCGATTTCGTGGTTTTCATTACACGGCTTAACGTGAATGCAAAATAAGTTGTTTTGCAACTTGTAATACCTGCACAACCTAATCTTGCTCTTGGTAAGTTAAAGCATTAGTATTGTCTCATTTAAAAATAAACAGGGAATTGTTTTCTTTTCAGGTTTGAAAACACTGCATCTTTTTTGTTATTTTGACCAGTTGTTATTTTCTGCAAATAAATGCTCTAAATGACAATATTTTTATGGAGTTTGGGAGAAATATTGTCAATAGTCAGAGGCGAAACTACAGGGGGTGCAGAGGTCGCAGGTGCGACTGGGCCCCTGAGAGTGGGGGCCCAGCTTAAAAAAAAAAAAAAAATTATAATTTTTTTTATAATTTTTTTTTAATAAAAAACGTTAACCTACCACTGCCTGCACTGATATCATGTGAGTGTGACATGACTACAGGGGTTAGTGTTTCTGTTTTACCCATTGATGTTTATGTGTGTGTGTGTATGTATGTATGTATGTGACTGTGTGTGTATTTATGCATGTATGTGTGTGTTTGTGTATGTTTGTGGAACCAGCAAATTACAGACCTTGTTACTACAGCATGGGGGGGGCAGGGGATAAACAGTGTCAGTCTATACAGTACCACTATATACAGTATGGGGGGCTGGACCATGTCACATACTATTATGGTCACTTTATAAAGTATTGGGCGGGTAGGGTCAGGCCAGCCATCTCACCGGCAGATTACAGACTGTGTCACTAACTTACTATATACAGTACTGGGGGGTTAATAGTGTCACTATATATATATATATATACAGTAGTAGGGGGTCAGACCATCTCACAGACTGTGGGAACAGGATACCTCCTTTTGCAGCCATGTAATCTGATTCACATTTTTTTTCTGTGTTAAATGTAAAAAAAAAATGTATTAAATTCACCTTTTTTTGGAGGGGGGAGGGGCAGTGGGGAGGCCCCTTCTTAGATTCTTGTACCTGGGTCCTGTGGTTTCTAGTTACGCCTCTGTCAATAGTTTATAGAATACAGCAAAAAAATGTAATTTTACTCAAACATCTATAAACAGTAAAACCAAAGAAACTGATCATTTTGCAGTGGTCTCTTAACTTTTTTTCCAGAGCTATATAGACATAAAATTAACATTATCCCCATCTAATAAAAAAGTTAATAAAACTGAACAATGGTACAGTATTAAACATCACTATTACTCTGATGTAAGTAAATCTAGCATTTTATGTTTGTGTGTGTTTACATTGGAAAAAGTAATTTAAAACGTACAACTTCTGCTTCACAGTAACAGACATACAAAAAAATGCAGTGGCAACAAATTCAGTATACTTTGTAACGTAACACTGCTTTTTTTCCAACCGCTTTCTACCGGTACTTATTTGTTACATCGGAACAAAGTTCCAATGTAAACAAATAAGTAAAAAATATAAATTACGCGATCCTACATGCAATCGCATGATTTCAATGATGGAATCGGGTCTGGGGGGAGTGCATATGATGCTAGGCATGCCCTCCAGTCCGCAATCCCAGTTAGGAAGCCGTAGCTGCTTCAGTAAAGATGAACGGCTAGGAAGTTCCATGCCGTCCTAACGGCTCTAAAACCCAGCACGGTTAGGACGGCATGGAACATCCTAACGGCGTTAAGGGGTTAAGGCTTTTAAAATAGGCCTTATATTCCAAGAGATCTGGGATATATAATAACTCATACAATCCATTTCCATACAATTCTCAACATGGTTAACCTGTTGATAGTGAAATGCATTGGCATGAATTAAAAATATATTTTATATGTATGTAATATGTTATACTGACTATAATCAGTGCATATGACATGAAACAAATTGTGATTTCCGGCTCATGATACATCATGTTTACAATTAATATTATCCTTTTATGTTTGACTCCAAGCTAAATAAAATGTGATTACTATCAATGATACATCACTATGTTTCATTATGTAAAACTCACAAAGTGGGGGCTCCCTTTTATTCTCCACATGTTTCATTATTAAAGGATTTTTATTTCTATGATGTGTATATAGGTTTTTTCTTACATAATTACTATGTAAGTAAATTATTCTGCTATTTATAAGGGAAGTCAACATGTTTTACACATATGTTAGTAAATATTTCTACCTTAAGGGACATGAAACCCAAATTTCATGATTTAGAAAGGAGCATGCAATTTTAAACAACTTTCCAATTTACTTCTATGATCTACTTTGCTTCATTCTCTTGATATTCTTTGCTGAAAAGCATATCTAGATAGGCTCAGTAGCTGCTGATTGGCGGCAGCACATAGATGTCTCATATGATTGGCTCACTCATGTGCATTGCTTTTTCATCAACAAAGATATCTAAAGAATAAAGCAAAACAGATAATAGAAGTAAATTGGAATGTTGTTAAAAATTGAATTCTCTACCTAAATTATGAAAGACAACTTTTGGGTTTCATGTCCCTTTAGCCTACCTAGGTATGCTTTTCAACAGAGGATACCAAGAGAATGAATATACTTTACACACTCTTTCAGGATCATGAAAGTTTGACTTTAGCGCCCCCTATTTTTCAACAAACTGATAATGAAAAATGTGCTACCGATAAACAATGAAAATTGCTGATTTTAATCACTTTAACATTGAAAAGGGCTCATAAACGGCTTTTAAAATGCCAATAACCCCATAACCATGTTGCAAAATACATGTTTGCAATAGTACATATTTTAAATGTTATCACTGTTAAAATACACTTGATCTAAGACTTAATATTATAACTGATTTCATACTGTATGTCATAGCATTTTAACCACTTAGCTGCCAAAAGAGTTACAGTACATAGGAAAGCAATTTGCTGTAGTCTATCTAGAAAGCAAAGCTATTCGTGATGTTATTGCATGTGTATATATGAGATACAAGTTAGCTTCTTTGTATGCAAATATGTATTTATAGGTGTACTATGCCGTTCATTAAAGCAATAGCGCCACCTATTGGTTCAATATCTGTAACAAAATGCTTAGCTGAGCAAATTTTTATCTTCCCTAAAGGGTTGCTCTGTCTTGTTTTCTGGTTTTCAGTGAAGGAAGTACTATAGCCATATCTATCAATCTACAAATGAATTGATTAGAAAAACTACTAATATATAAATGTGACATCTAGTGAAACAATGTCATACCACAGTGGCTATGAATATTAAAAAAAAAGAATATTATGAAAATGAAATGATTTCTTCACATAATTTGTAAAATTAAATGTTTTAAAGATGCCAAAATAAATAAAAAAAACTAAAAAGTGAACAAAGCTCATGATATAAATATAGCTACACAAATTGCAAATGAACAGATAATAACAATAATGTTTTCTTCCCCAGTTAGCTGCAAATGTGAGAATGGATGGAGTGGAGTTTAAGGGCTTCTATAATATTCTTCCAAGAAAATAAATCCCAGTATACAATAAGTAGCTTGCTTAGGGATGTTTGCTTACGGTTTCAATAGGAAATTAAATGCAAACTCTATTTGTTTTAAAGGGACAATCTACAATATAATTTGTATTGTTTTAAAAGATAGATAATCCCTTAATTACCCATTCCCCAGTTTTGCATAACCAACACAGTTATATTAATATACTTTTTACCTCTGTGATAACCTTGTATCTAAGCCTCTTCTAAAAGCCCCCTGATCACATGACTTTTTATTTATTTTCTATTGACTTGAATTTTAGCCAATTAGTGCTGTGTTGTGCTGTTAACCATTTACTGACTTTAGGACGGTCCATGCCATCCTAACTGCGTTGGGCTTTAGTGCCGTTAGGACGGCATGGAATGTCCTAGCCGTTTGGATGTCCTAAAGCCAACAGCCTTTACTGAATGGAATCAGGTCATAGTGGGCATGCCTAGTTTGTAGGCTCACCCCACTGACCCGATCCCATCATTTAAATCTTGCGATCGCATGCACGATCGCGAGATTTCAATTTGTTTACATCGCAAAATGTTACCTATATAGCCCACATGAACTAGCAGTCTCCTGTTGTGAAAAGCTAATAAAAAAGCATGTGATAAGAGACTGTCTGTAGTGGCTTAGAAACAGGCAGAAATTTAGAGGTTTAAATGTTATAAACTATCACCTAGATTACGAGTTTTGTCGGTAAGGCTGTGCGCACAGTTTTCCCTTACCGCTCACCACAGACAACGCTGGTATTATGGGTTTTTAGAAACCCGGCGTTAGCCGCAAAAAAGTGAGCGTAGAGGAAAATTTAGCTCCACATCTCACCTCAATACCAGCGCTGCTTACGGTAGCGGTGAGCTGGCAAAACGTGCTTGTGCACGATTTCCCCATAGGAATCAATGGGGGAGAGCCGGCTGAAAAAAACCTAACATCTGCAAAAAAGCAGCGTAAAGCTCCTAACTCAGCCCCATTGATTAATATTGGGAAAGAAAATTTATGTCTACACCTAACACGCTAACATGAACCCCGAGTCTAAACACCCCTAATATTACACTTATTAACCCCTAATCTGCCACCCCCTAAATCACCGACACCTACATTATATTATTAACCCCTAATCTGCCGCTCCGGACACCGCCACCACCTACATTATATGTATTAACCCCTAAGCTGCCACCCCCAATGTCGCTGCAACCTACCTACACTTATTAACCCCTAATCTGCCGCCCTCAACGTCAACGCCACTATATTAAAGTTATTAACCCCTAAATCTAAGTCTATCCCTAACCCTAACATCCCCCCTAACTTAAATATAATTTAAATAAATCTAAATAAAAAACTACAATTAAATAAATGATTCCTATTTAAAACTAAATACTTACCTATAAAATAAACCCTAAGCTAGCTACAATATAACTCAAAGTTACATTGTAGCTAGCTTAGGATTTATTTTTATTTTACAGGCAACTTTGTATTTATTTTAACTAGGTAGAATAGTTATTAACTAGTTATTAACTATTTAATAGCTACCTAGTTAAAATAAAGACAAATTTACCAGTAAAATAAAACCTAACCTATGTTACAATTACACCTAACACTACACTATAAATTAATTCCCTAAACTAACTACAATTAAATACAATTAAATAAAATTATCTAAAGTGCGAAAAAAACAAACACTAAATTACAGAAAATAATAAAATAATTACAAGTTTTTTAAACTAATTACACCTAATCTAATCCCACTAATAAAATAAAAAAGCCCCCCAAAATAATAAAAAGCCCTACCCTTTACTAAATTACAAATAGCCCTTAAAAGGGCCTTTTGCGGGGCATTACCCCAAAGTAATCAGCTCTTTTACCTGAAAAAAAAAGTACAATACCCCCCAACATTAAAACCCACCACGCACGCACCCAACCCTACTCTAAAACCCACCCAATACCCCCTTAATAAAACCTAACACTAACCCCTTGAAGATAACCCTACCTTGAGATGTCTTCACCCGTCCTGGCCGAAGTCCTCAACGAAGCCGGGCGAAGTGGTCCTCCAGACGGGCAGAAGTCTTCATCCAAGCCGGCCAGAAGAGGTCCTCCAGACGGGCAGAAGTCATCATCCAGGCGGCATCTTCTATCTTCATCCATCCAGCGCGGAGCGGCTCCATCTTCAAGACATCCAACGCGGAGCATCCTCTTCCATCGACGTCCAAATGAAGAATGAAGTTTCCTTTAAATGACATCATCCAAGATGGCGTCCCTTGAATTCCGATTGGCTGATAGAATTCTATCAGCCAATCGGAATTAAGGTGGAAAAAATCCTATTGGCTGATGCAATCAGCCAATAGGATTGAGCTTGCATTCTATTGGCTGATCCAATCAGCCAATAGAATGCCAGCTCAATCCTATTGGCTGATTGCATCAGCCAATAGGATTTTTTCTGCCTTAATTCCGATTGACTGAGTACGATCGGGTTGATTGACACCTCCCTGCTGGCGGCCCATTGGCTGCGAGTCTGCAGGGGGCGGCGTTGTACCAGCAGCTCTTGTGAGCTGCTGGTGCAATGCTGAATACGGAGAGCGTATTGTTCTCCGCATTCAGCGAGGTCTGGCGGACCTGATCCGCACTCTCAGATCCGGTCCGCCAGACTTTTTTAAATAGAGGCCATTGTAACTATTAGTTATATTGTAGCTAGTTTAGGGTTTATTTTATAGGTAAGTATTTAGTTTTAAATAGGAATCATTTATTTAATTGTATTTTTTTATTTAGATTTATTTAAATTATATTTAAGTTAGGGGGGTGTTAGGGTTAGACTTAGATTTAGGGGTTAATAACTTTAATATAGTGGCGGCGACGTTGCGGGCGGCAGATTAGGGGTTATTAAATGTAGGTAGGTGTCGGCGATGTTAGGGCAGACAGATTAGGGGTTGATAATATTTAACTAGTGTTTGCGATGCGGGAGTGCGGCGGTTTAGGGGTTAATATATCTATTATAGTGGCGGCGATGTCTGGTTCGGCAGATTAGGGGTTAAAAAATGTATTTAGTGTTTGCGATGTGGGGGGGCCTCGGTTTAGGGGCTAATAGGTAGTTTATGGGTGTTAGTGTACTTTTTAGCAGTTTAGTTAAGAGTTTTATACTACAGCGTTAGCCCATAAAACTCTTAGCTACTGACTTTTAAATGCGGTATCAGTCTTGACAGGAGAGGGTGTACCGCTCACTTTTTTGAAGACTCGTAATACCGGCGTTAGGCAAATCCTATTGAAAAATGAGGATACGAAATTGACGTAAGTGGATTTGCGTTATTTTCGAGTCTGGCCAAAAAAGTGTGCGGTACACCAGTACCTGCAAGACTCGTAATACCAGCGTTAGGAAAAAAGCAGCATTGGGACCTCTCAACACTGCTTTTTAAGGCTAACGCAAGACTCGTAATCTCGCCGTATATTAATACTGTATAACAATGTTGGTTTTGCAAAGGGGAAATGGGTAGTAAAAGCGTTATCTATCTTTTTAAACAATAAAATGTTTAGTGTTGACTGTCCCTTTAGACATTGGGCACTATAATTAACAACTTGCCAGCATGAAGAGAAATCACGTTTTTTTTTAAAGCATTATATTGTAATATAGGTGTAACATAGGATTGCTTCTCTGCCTTTTGGCTAGATGAGGGGGTAATTTTGTTTTTACTGATCTAGTCAAAGGTAGCTGTAGGACCCCCTTACTCGGCCTGTTGCCCCTTCCCTTCAGGGTTGGGGCACTGCTGCTATTGTGTGGGGGCATAACCTGCAGCATAAACGAGTAGCGGTTTGGATTGTTTTCTTTTTTATAGTGAGGATCTGTTCCTTTGTCTCCTTCCTGTTTTTTTGGGGTTGGATTTTTTTTTGCCTTTTTGAGGGACAGTTTCCTTTCTATTTGAGCATGGCTGATTCTAAATGTTTATCGGCCCCTAGGGGGGCGCAATTCCTTACCACTTCTCGGAACACTGTGAGGTTTCACATTGATGAGGATGCTAGAGGGCGCATAACTGAGAAATTTTTGTTTGACAAATTCCTTTTTGGCCTCATGAATTTTAAAATTGCTAACTTTTTCTGTAGCCAAGATCTTTCAAAATTAGGTTTCATTGATGTTAATTTTGCTTCAAGGGGAGATGTTTATAACACTGTAAAATAAGTATGCTGCTGCTTATGCTACTGTAGGGATTAAGTGGAAATTATTGTATCGAGATGAGGATATCGTTTTAACATTGCACATGTATAATCCATATGTATTAGAGGATGACATTGAAAAGTATCTTAAGATTTACTGTTCTAAGGTCATTTTTGTTAAAAATTGCAGAATGACCTTGGTATATGGAACGGTAAAAGGCTGTACCATGTTCAATTTAAGAAAAATTAAACTGCACATAATGGTATAAAATGTCCTCCTATGGTTCTCTTTATTGGTCCTAATAAGGGAAGAGTTTTTAATAAAGGGAAAGCCAACTTTTGTAAAAAAAAAAAGTGCATGATTTATGGCCATAAGATTGAAAATTGTGTTAAAAAGTTTTGTTCAAATAGTCAAATGAGTGATGTTCATGCTACTAGTGAATGCAAGGTTAAAAAAATGTCACTTATGTCACTCACTTGGACATCTTTTTAAGGACTGTCCTAGGAAGTCTAAGCCCTGAAGAAGAAGAAGATTCTGATTATTTCCCTGAGAATTCTGAAAAATTTAGAGGAGAGTCAGATGAATGAGGATCTTTCTAATGCTGATAAAGTTATTCTTGGTGATGCTTCTGGGGATTCTCCTGGTGTGTCTCTTACTTCTGCCGATTTTAAGGCTAAGCCACAAAGGGATGGAAAGGGGGAGAAACATGTTCAGAGAAAAAAATTGAAGTCTGACTTTGGTGAAGATAGGGAAGATATGTCCTGTTCAGCGGAGCCCAGAGTTTTAACTGTGGCGGGTGAAGAAGCTGTTACAGGTATTGAGGATGTTGTTTCATGTTCAGAGGGACACTTAAAACAACAAAATTTATAGAGGGCGCTAAAAGCTAGTGGATTCATTTGGATATTTAGAATTTTTTTTTTTATAAAAATGTATTACTAACTCCTTAAAGTAGGCTGTCTATAAATTCTTAGATACTATCTTTTATTCTAAAAGAGTGTTTGTTTAGAAAATCTTCCTCAAAATGCTACAACAACTTATTTTGCTATATCCTAAAAATATGTTTCTATATGGTGTTAAACTTCCTCCGTATTCACTTAAGCAAATTCAAACAGTAAGTTAAATCTTTTTAGAAAATCACAAATTTATTCAGTAAATATACCCATGTAATTAAAAATCGTACATAAAATATGCTTCTGCTATACTGCTGATACAAGTACCAAAAACCTTATTTTATCAAATCAATAGAAACATTCATACTTTGTTTACAAAGTTATATACACTATCACTCACTCCTGGTAATAATCACGCAATTAGTATCACCTTACAAACAAAGGTCTATATGAAAACTAACATATCACGCTAACACTTCTGCCTCTTTTCAATAAGATAACAAGATATGTCCGTAAAAACAATAATCAGTATGTTTATAGACTTCACTCCAGTCTTTTCACTTGTAAAGGATTCTTTTCTGTCATAGGAAATGTCCTTTAGGATCTGACTTTCCCTTTATGAAGCAGATGTAATGTCCCACAAGGTATAAGTTTATATTTTTATATATAGCTGGGAGATCCGCTTACCTCTCTCCCTTCCTCCTTCGGGGTTGTGAGCTTAAATCTTGTTGTCCTTCGTTCAGATCGCTCTGGTTATTCCACTACCTTGGACCGCAGCTGTCCGAGACTTCCACGCTGCTATGCGCGTGTGACGTCACTTAGCCTCCGACGCTTGGATGTACTTGCGCAAGTATTTCTCCCAATCTCACTGGCTTCCAGAACAGGTCTCTCTGCACTTTAAGTACTCTGTACGCAGAGCTGGCAACCTTCTTGCAGTCTTTTCCGCCTCCTGTCTGGTTCTTTAGTCACAGTGATTTTTTTACAAATCCTGTCCGGTCTCTCCTGCTTCCCACAAGGGCTCCTTACACAGTTCTACGCGTTTCACCCTCTAATGGGGCTTTGTCAAGATACTGTGTATTGCCTTAGCTCATCTTAAAAACCCCGCTCTTACAGCTGATTGGTTTAATTAATTTCAGACTTCCTTCTCCAATCTTAAAGGGATACATCGATTTATACATGTGCTTTCTATTTCACCTTTTTACCTCCTTCATAATAAAATTTCTTGTTATCATAAAAACCTAAAAATTCAAACACTCTTCTGCATACAAAAGGATTCTTGTTATCTTTTGGCACAAATAATACAAAATGATAATAAAATTAAAATATTTATAAATTGTATAAAACTGAACTTATATATTGTCTTGCTTCCAATTTCTCAAACAACATTCACCCCCAAACACAATAGCTGTTTTGTTTAATTAATATCTTCCCTTATCATAAATCTATTAATAATCTGTTTTTAAAAATAAATAAATTAGTCTCTTCTTTTATATTTAAAATGGGCTAATGTCTAACTCTGAATTGAGTCCATTAGGGTACAGTGTGTTAAAATTGTAGATGACCTCTGCTTCTTTTTTTAATAATTTATTTTCAAAATTACCTCCTCTCCAGTTATCATGTACTTTGCAAAACCCCCAATATTTTAGATCTTTTATATTATTATTATGTTTTTCTTTAAAATGTAAGTAAAGATGGGTCTCTAAATTACCTTTCTCTATATTCCAGAGATGCTCACGTATCCTATTCCTGAGCATCCTGGTCGTTTCCCCTACGTAAATTAAATTGCATGTACACTGTAACATATACACTACACCTTTGCTACTACACCTAATCGTATCTTTTATTGTATATTCCTTATTAGTGCCTGGAATCAGTACTTTTTTATTTTTATTACTGTACCTGCAGGCTTTACATGTCACACATGGGAAGAAACCTTTCACATCATTCCCCCACAAATCTTTATCTTTACTTTTCCCACTGCACTTCTTTCTTTTAAACTCACTTGGGGCTAGGATTGTTTTAAATTATTTGTTTTCTTAAAACTATTCTTGGGTATGGTGGTAATTTATCTCCAATTATGGGGTCATTCTTTATGACATGTTCAGAGGGAGATGGTGTGCCCTTATCCTCTATTTCAGATGTTTCAAGCCTCCCATGCGCACAAGTGCAGCTAGAAAAGTGCCTTTCAGATGTTGATTCTGGTGAAGGAGAGTCTTTTGTGGAAATGCTACTACCTTCGAAAAGACAAAAAGAGGGTTGATGATGTAAAGCTTGGTTGTGACTGCCATCAGATATCTAAAGAGATGAAGCCTTCTGCTTCTAAAGTTTGAGGTATGTCAGATGAAGTTTGCTCCTCTCGGGAACCTGAGTGTGTTTCTGTGATTGAAGGTTCTTTTACTCAAGATGATGTTGAGCAAGCAGGAGATGTTTCTTCCCAGAAGGCCCTATGTGGTGCTAAAAAACAAGATATATGAGTGCGCACAAAGGCTCTACCAATAAATAGTAAACTAACCTGTTAATAATTGATACCACACTAAAAACATAGGTAATCACATCTATATGACACATTTATTTATAGTACAATATAGTGCATAAAAACATATTTAATCAAATACAATGTATAAAATAGATAAGGTGCACCTTATTAGAACATAAACAATAAATAGAACAATTAGTTAAAAAACTGCATTTGCAAAATATTATTTTCTTGGAGTAATGGATAATCTACTAGAAATGCTGCTTAGTTGGAAATCGTTGGTTTATAAAGGACCCACAATTATGTTTGTGTCCAAATGGATAATAACCATAGTCGGCACCGCTATTCCATGGAAACAAAATTGCAGATTAGCTTCCCGCAAGGATTATAAATTTTACCAGTTCACTGTATAAAAGGTATTTGCGTGCAAGTATTTTCACTGGGACAGGAGGAGTTTACTCACCAGAATACGAAAGCAGGTACCTTTCTAACCGCTTTCTCCGATCTGCTCCCCTGCAGCGTGCAGTTGGCGTTCAGGCAGCCGTTGACAATTCACTGACGTATTCTCGTCACGTGTCTGCCCACTCAGCCTATCAAGCAGTCAGATTACCAGTGTTTTATTTTTAAAATCCCAGTCCGGAACAAAGAATCTTTCAGTGTTGGAGTTTTTAATGTTCTATTTACACTTATCTCCCAGTGTCGTCACTTCAATACTCCACAATAGGCTTAGGATAGTGTAAAGCACAAAGGATAATTAAAGATATCTTGAAAAAAGCCTCAAGCTGAAACGCGTTGATGATAAGCAGTCCTGTGTAGCTGGCCAGCTCTTAACGGACACACTGTGAATGGAATATTTGTGTTCCTAACCAACGGATCTTTAATTATCCTTTGTGCTTTACACTATCCTAAGCCTATTGTGGAGTATTGAAGTGACGACACTGGGAGATAAGTGTAAATAGAACATTAAAAACTCCAACACTGAAAGAATCTTTGTTCCGGACTGGGATTTTAAAAATAAAACACCTGCTTGATAGGCTGAGTGGGCAGACACGTGACGAGAATACGTCAGTGAATTGTCAACGGCTGCCTGAACGCCAACTGCACGCTGCAGGGGAGCAGATTGGAGAAAGCGGTTAGAAAGGTACCTGCTTTCGTATTCTGGTGAGTAAACTCCTCCGGTCCCAGTGAAAATACTTGCACGCAAATACCTTTTATACAGTAAACTGGTAAAACGTATAATCCTTGCGGGAAGCTAATCTGCAATTTTGTTTCCATGGAATAGCGGTGCCGACTATGGTTATTATCCATTTGGACACAAACATAATTGTGGGTCCTTTATAAACCAACGACTTCCAACTAAGCAGCATTTCTAGTAGATTATCCATTACTCCAAGAAAATAATATTTTGCAAATGCAGTTTTTTTAACTAATTGTTCTATTTATTGTTTATGTTCTAATAAAGTGCACCTTATCTATTTTATACATTGTATTTGATTAAATATGTTTTTATGCACTATATTGTACTATAAATAAATGTGTCATATAGATGTGATTACCTATGTTTTTAGTGTGGTATCAATTATTAACAGGTTAGTTTACTATTTATTGGTAGAGCCTTTGTGCGCACTCATATATCTTGTTTTTTAGTACTTAAATTTATAGTGTGAAGTTTGGGATTGTCACACTAGTGAGTTGCTATTTCTACCTTAAGGGTACATTCGTGTTATTTTATCTTATGTGGTTCTAGTCAGGCAAGAACTCCTCTCTAAGCGTGAGAGAGAAAGTAAGGACGCTAAAAAAGCTTAAAAATACCACTTAAAGCTGACAGATAATTGTATAATAACCAGGGACTTCAATGAAATATTTGTATATTTAATATATCATAAAAAATGACAAGGACATAAACTTTAAAAGGGATGTCTCCCAAAAATTGTATGATAAGACAATGATTCAACATAAAAATAGTCTAACATAAAAATATAAAAAAATAATAAATAAAGAATCTTGAATTGGAAACTAGATTTCAAATAAGCGGTGGATACTAAGTATAGATAAAAGTTCATTCCTTAGGGCATTGCCGTTTGTATGAAACAGTGTCTATATCTAGAGTCAAATGTCAGATATACAAGTTATCTTGATTGCTGATCTATATTATATTTGCAGAATAGAGAATCTTTACTTCATCTGTGATTTTGTGAACTAGAAACGTCTTATACCTTATCTCAAATACTTGGCAACAACTTTACCAGTAGCCGGTCTCTGTCAAGCAGCTCCGTGTGTGTTCCTCGAGAATCTGGCGTCTGACGTCACGGTTTCCCGCTCGAGGGCTCGCCTCTTTTCAGCCAATCAGAACCTCCGTGGGTCCCTGTCTGTTATTCCACTGTTGTCCGATCCGGTTCGTAGTAGTTAGGTTATAGTTGGAGATTGCTCTTAGTGCTGTGCACGCAACCTCTTATTCAGCTATCCGCCAGGGGATAAAAAATGAAGTAACAACCCGGGTTGATAATTTTCTTCTGTATGATGGTAATTGGTTCTTATGGTATAGTATGTGGTACTAGTTTTTCTACGCGTTTCACTCCTTTCAGAGCTTTATCAACATTCTTGAAAGGAGTGAAACGCGTAGAAAAACTAGTACCACATACTATACCATAAGAACCAATTACCATCATACAGAAGAAAATTATCACTATCATAACCCACTATCTCACAAGAACTCCTCTCTCTCAGGGTGATGAATGTGGATCTGGTTTTATTGGAAATGTCCTTTCTCCTGGATCTTCTCATGATATTGAAGATTTTGATAATTTCTCCTCACCTGCTGTAGAGGAGTCCATGATAATTGCAGATAATGCCTCTTCTCCTGTTAATTATGAAGAATTGCCAGATGTTATGTCTCCAGCTGAGGTTTTGGATATAAGAAGGCCATAATATATTTTTTTTTAAGATGGATCTTAAAATTATTTCCTTTAATGTACATGTCATAAAGTCAAGGGCATGTAGGGTGACTCTTCTAGCTGTTCTTGCTACTTTAGGGGTACATATTATCTGCCTACAAGAATGTGCGTTGTCATCATCTTCTGACTATAGTTCCTTGCAGAAGGAATTGAAGTATGGGCCATCCGTGTTGGCCAGGAGGTGATGATAATAAGGCTGGCGGGGTTTTCTATACTTTTATTTATAGTAAGAACTGTAATGTGTTAAATGTAAATTGTGCCAGGGAGAGCGTTGCTTGTTAGGATTTGTTTTTTTAAAATGTAAGTGTTAGTATTGCTAATGTTTATGCTCCTCCTCATAAACAGGAAAGGGTTACATTATTTGAAACCCTCAGGTTTTGTTTAAGATCTGATGTGAATATTTTGGTTGGGAATTTTAATACCGTGCTAAGTGTAGAGGGAAGGAAGCGTAAGAGAGGAGTGGTGTCTTTAGACATCACTTCTAGAATTCTTACTGATATTGTTGAGGATAATTCCTTGATTGACGTGTGGAAAACAGCTAATGTAAATGACCCTGGTTATACATGGGAACGGGTTGGAACCCAATCAAGGTTAGATTATATTTTTTGTTCCTCTATGTCTTTACCCCAGCAAGCAACGCTTTTGGATAATATATTTCCCTACCATAAAATGTGTGTTTCCCTAAAGATTGATGTGGAAGATTGGGAAAGGGGAAATTTTATATGGAAATTAAATTCTTCCTTGTTGAAGGATAAAGCTATTTTGGAGAATTTTGTTAAGTTGTATAGCAGTGTACAACATCTTAAAACATTTTATTCCTCTATAGTTTTTTGGTGGGTGATGGTGAAAAAAGAGATTAGTTTTTTTTTTTGTTAAATGGGGGAAGATTAAGGCACGTCAGCAAAGTAAACTTTATTATGAGTTGCAGTTGGGGTTGCAATGGTTGTATAGAATGAGAGATAATGGGTTTGAGGTTCAGAGTGAATTGGTTGCGGTGAAGGGAAAAATTAAGAGGGAGATTGATAGGATTGGGGAGTCCATTATATTTAAGTCTAGCGTGCAGCATGAAGGATTTAGTTCTTTCTCAGTGTTTTAAATTAACCTTGGGAAATCTGAAACAAATGAAGTAATTACCAATCCATTCCGAGAAGTTGACCAGATCAAGTATCTGGGTATATTTTTTAGTAGGAACCCAACTCTATGGTATAAATTGAATTTTCCTAAATGTTTGGTGGGCTTCAAGAAGAAAATAAGTTCATTGGAAAATCTCCCTATTTCCATATCCGCACGCATTATGCTTATTAAAGCGATTTCGTTCCCAAAGTTACTTTATTTACTACAAAACTTGCCTCTGATGCTATTACGGAAAGATATAAGCTACCTTAATAAAATCTTCTCTGGTTTTATTTGGCAAGGGCAAAAAGCAAAAGTTTCTTCCTATAAACTCTCATTACCCAAAGTCAATGGTGGTCTAATGTTACATAGTAACTTGGTAGATGAGGTTGAAAAACGACCATCTAGTTCAACCAATACAAATATACAGTAAAATACTTACAAAAAGCTCCAGTTAAACTTAAATAATCCCACTAAAAGGTGACCCATTTAATATAAGCAATCATATCCATGAATTTTGTTTATATACAGAAATGTATCCAGACTATTTTTAAATGTATCTATGGTATTAGCATTCACTACCTCTTTTGGTAATGAGTTCCACAATTTTATTGCTCTTACAGTGAAAAAAATGTTTCCATTGCAGGAGATTAAATCTCCTTTCCTCCAACCTTAAATTGTGACCTCTTGTCAAAAACAATTTTCTTGGAATAAACAGAGCTTCTGCCATCTCTGTGTATGGGCCTTGAATATATTTATAAAAAGTAATCATGTCACCTCTCAAGCACCTTTTTTCTAAAGAAAACAGACCCAGTTTGGCTAGCCTCTCCTCATACCTTAAAGGACCCAGTCAATACAGTAGATTTGCATAATCAACAAATGCATGATAAGTAGACAATGCAATAGCACTTAGTCTGAACTTCAAATGAGTAGTAGATTTTTTTTAAATAAATTGCAAAGTTATGTCTATTTCCACTCCCCCTGTATCATGTGACAGCCATCAGCCAATCACAAATGCATATACGTATATGCTGTGAATTCTTGCACATGCTCAGTAGGAGCTGGTCACTCAAAAAGTGTAAATATAAAAAGACTGTGCACGTTTTGTTAGTGGAAGTAAATTGGAAAGTTGTTTTAAATTGCATGCTCTATCTGAATCATGAAGTTTAATTTTGACTTGAATGTCCCTTTAAATTCTCCATTCCCTTTATTAGCTTTGTGGCCCTTCTCTGAACTTTTTCTAGTTCTGGAGTATTTTTTTTTTGCAATCGGTCCACAGACCTGCATTCCATACTCAAGGTGAGGTCTTACCAGGGATTTATATAGTGACAGAATTATACTTTCCTCCCTTGAGTCAATGCCTCTTTTAATGCATGCTAGTATCTTATTAGCCTATGAAGCCGCTGCCCTGCTTTGTACACCCATCTTTAGCTTGTTATCTATTACTACTCCCAAATCCCTTTCTTCCTCTGTTTGGCTAAATCTTGTCTCATTTAAATAATAAATTGCCTGCTTATTTTTACTTACAAAATGTTGAACCTTGCATTTTCCCGGATTAAATCTCATTTTCCATTTACCTGCCCATACTTCTAATTTTTGCAGATCCCTTTGTAACGAAAGTTCATCCTGCTCTGACCTAATGACTTTACTTAACTTACTATCATCTGCAAAAATAGATATGTCGCTATTTAATCCTTTCTCCAAGTCATTCATAAAAATATTAAAAAGAACAGGGCCCAGTACTGATCCCTGGGGGACTCCACTGATTACCTTTGTCCAATCTGTGTATGATCCATTCACTACTACTCGTTGCTCCCTATCTTTTATCCAGTTATTTATCCATGAGCTAACATTTTCAGCTATTCCCAGTCCCCTAATTTTGTGCATTAATTTCCCATGTGGCACTGTATCAAACGCCTTTGCAAAATCTAAGTATATCACATCAAACATTTTCCCGTTTATCTATATTTTTACATACTTCCTCATAGAATCTAATTAGATTAGTTTGACATGATCTATTTTTCATAAAACCGTGTTGATTTGAACTCATAATCTTGTTTACACGAATATGCTCATCAATATAATCCTTTATAATCCCTTCAAATATCTTCCCCACTATTGATGTCAGACTAACTGGACTATAGCTTCCTGGATCATCCCTGCTTCCCTTTTTGAAGAGTGGCACCACATCACCTTTACGCCAATCCTGGGGGACCATGCCTGAGGATAATGAGTCTTGAAAAATTAAGAGTAGAGGTTTGTCTATAACAGTGCTAAATTCCCTTAACACCCTTGGGTGAATTCCATCTGGGCCTGGAGTTTTATTTACTTTAATATTATAAAGTTTTTTTCCTGATATCCTCTATACATAACCCAGTTAATGTTCCTCAATATTCAATTCTATAACTATGCCACACTTGCTAAATTTGCTCTGGATTGGATTTCGGAGAAAGACCAAGTCTCCCTTTGCTCTATGGAATCTTATTTAACTGCTCCCTTCGCTCTTCTAGATTGCCTTTGAATATCATTCAATTACACACGTTTAAACATATAATACTAGTCTGGCAAAAGATATGCTCTGAAATGAAGACCAATTACCTACTAGTCTAGGGAACCCGGATTTCCCACCAGGACTGATACAAGGGGTATTCTCCATTTGGGCATATAAGGGGATTATAAGCATAAAATATATTTGCCGAGATCACACCCTATTAGTAAAACCCTACCCTGAGTTAAGAACAGAATTTGATTTGCCGAGGTTCTCCTCTATTGTCTTCCTCGAGATTAGGCACTGGATTTCAATTCTTAAAACTGAGACTGCAACGACCTCACTTTGGGCAAACTGGACAAGGTAATCTATATGTACCAAGAGGGTACAATGCATACAACACTCTCATCCAAGCACATGGGGAAATAAATAGTAGAAATGTAGTCACTAAATGGAGAAAGATGCTGGTAGACACAACTAGTGAAACTATATCACAATATTCAATTCTATAAGCATGTGCAGCATGTCCCCTTCAATCTGCTTACAATCTCCTCCTCTCCTCCTCTCTTGTTACTTCCTCACATTCCCGTTTACAGGACTCCAGACTGACCCCCATCTTGTGGAACTCCCTGCCTCGCTCCACAAGACTCTCTCCTAGTTTTAACAGCTTCAAGCACTCCAAAAAAACTCTACTATTCAGGGATGCTTACAACCTACACTAACCTTTCCTACTCCACAGCTCGCCTTCATAAGCGACTACAACAGTGAAACTCTCGGCAGGGCCCTATACCCACTTGATCCCTACAAAAAATATCCTGTATACCGACTATGTTTATAGCGCTGCAGAATCTATTGGCGCTCTACAAATACCTGATAATTATAATAAAAATAATAATAATAATGGAGGGAAAGATTTTCCAGATGTGGCGAAAATTTATTTTTCAGAAATTTCTCTCCTATACAGTGAGAACAGCAAATGGAGGAAGTAAGCCTTTTGTGAGGCTTACTTTTGTGTAAGTTTAATTGGGTAACTATTTCTTTGGTTTCTCCAGTTAGATTTGACCCTTTAAAGTTTTATTCAGTTTTGCTAAAGATTATTAAGGATTATGGTATTGGTAAAGTTCCTTTTTCTGTGGTTTCGAATCAAAGATTTGTTTTAACGCTGAAAAAAATGGTAATTTCAGCATTAAAACAGCACCGCAGCCATTACAAGTCTTGTCGGTATAGCTGTACCTCAAGCCTTTTAGCCTGTAATGCTACGTCAGCCCCACACACGTAAAAATTACGTTTTTTCATGGGACTTCCATAGCGCAGCCATTACTAGTTTTGCGGTGAGGCTAAAAAGCTTGTGTTACACCCTATAACGACAAGATCTGTTTCGCAATCTAAAAGCAGTAGTTATGAGTTTTACGCTACAAAACTGTTACATAAAACTCAGAACTAAAGTGTTACAAAGTACACTAAACACCCATAAACTACCTATTAACCCCTAAACCCAGGCCCTCCCGCATCGCAAACTCTATATTAAAGTTATTAACCCCTAATCTGCCGCTCCCGACATCGCCGCCACTATTAAAAATTATTAACCCCTATTTCGCCGCTCCCCGACATCGCCGCCACTATACTAAAGTTATCAACCCCTAAACTGCCGCCCTCCCGCATCGCAAACACCATTTAAATATTATTAACCCCTAATCTGCCGTCCGCCCACATCGCCCCCACTATACTAAAGTTATTAAGCCCTACACCGCCCCCACTATACTAAACCTATTAACTCCTAAACTGCAAGCCCCCCACAATGAAATATACTAAATTAAACTATTAACCCCTAAACCAAAAGCCCCCCACATCGCAATAAACTAATTTAACTAGTAACCCCTAAACCTAACGCCCCCTAACTTTATATTAAAATTACAATTTCCCTATCTTAAATTAAATTAGAATTTACCTGTAAAATAAAAAAAAACTTAGTTTAAACTAGCAATTAAACTAATATAACTATTAAACTAAAATTAAACTAACTACCTATTAAATAAACTATATTACACATTAAAAAAAATCCTAACACTACTATAAAGATTTCAAACTATCTAATTATAAAAAATAACAAACGAAATTATCAAAAATAAAAAAGAATTACACCTAATCTAATAGCCCTATAAAAATAAAAAAGCCCACCCAAAATAAAAATAACCCTAGCCTACAATAAACTACCAATAGCCCTTAAAAGGGCCTTTTGTAGGGCATTGCCCTAAGTTAAACAGCTCTTTTACCTGAAAACAAAATACAAAGACCCCCAACAGTAAAACCCACCACCCAACCAACCCCTCAAAATAAAAAAAAATAATTCTAACAAAAACCTAGGTTTTTTTTTAGATAGTTTTTTTTTTTATTTTGTGGGTTTGGGTGGGTCTTTGTAATGAATTGTTTTTCAGGTAAAAGAGCTGTTTAACTTAGGGCAATGCCCTACAAAAGGCCCTTTTAAGGGCTATTGGTAGTTTATTCTAGATTAGTTTTTTTTATTTGGGGGTGTTTTTTTAAATGGGTATTAGAATAGGAATATTTTTTAATATTTTTGATAATTTATTTGTTATTTTGTGTAATGCATTTTTTTCGTTTTGGGGTGGGTTTTTATTTTTAGATTAGGGCTTGGGCCCTTTTAATGGCAGGAAAATAGCTAAATGCCATTTTAAGGTGCAATGCCCATACAAATGCCCTTTTCAGGGCAATGGGTAGATTAGGTTTTACTTTATTTTTATTTTGTGGGTTTGGGGGGTTGCAATACTGTTAGGGGGTGTTTGTTTTGTTTTGTAGCAAAAGAGCTATTAACTTGGAGTCTCTGACCCATCTACAACCCCTACTCCCCCTGGCTTTTCTGGTGTATGTTTGATCGCCCGCAGTTCCTGCCCCTAGCAACGGATAATGTCACTTTTTTGTCTGTGGCATCTGGGGACCAAGGGCTTTCCAACGATACCCTGGAAGTGCCACCGCTCCTCCGGGATCACCCCAGAATAACCACCTCTGTACCACTGGGTCTCTATTGGACTATGGACACTAAGGGGGTGCCAGCCTGTCTGGAGGGGCGGGAATGGCGGGAGATCTGGGGGTCAGATAAGACCCTTTTCAAGATAAACTGGGTGTATATAAGTGTGTGTGTTTCACAATAAAAATGTTCTTGTTCCACCTGAATACTGGTTTTGTCTGGTTATTTTGGAGGGCTCTTTCTAAAATCACTTCTCTCCGCTCTTTAACTGCAAGTTCCAGGTAAAGGAAGTACCCTCTTGGTGGAGCTGCCAAGTCAGGGTAGGCGGAGTCCATCACACTAAGGCACATGAGCGTCAATATAAACAATATAATGATTCATACAGACTGTAACATTAAAAAAATTATAATAAATTAAACAAAATCTAATTTACTACTATCATAAAATATACTTTTTTTGATTGGTGTCCTTTCTTGAAACTTCTGGGTATAGACTCAAGAATGCACATGACTTGACCACAATTAAATTTTTTATTAGCATTGTATGAATGTGCTCCTTAAAGGACCACTCAATACAGTAGAATTGCATACTTAACAAGAGCATAATATAAAGACAGAGCAATAACACTCTGAATTTTATGTAAGCAGTATATTTTTTTTCTGACAAATGTATTTCTCTTGTAAGGTGTATCCAGTCCACGGATCATCCATTACTTGTGGGATATTCTCCTTCCTAACAGGAAGCTGCAAGAGGATCACCCACAGCAGAGCTGTCTATATAGCTCCTCCCCTAACTGCCACTACCTGTCATTCTCTTGCAGCTCTCGACAACATAGGAAGTAGCTAGAGAGATGTGGTGAATTTATGTAGTTTATCTTCAATCAAAAGTTTATTATTTTCAAATGGTACCGGAGTTGTACTGTTTTAGCCTCAGGCAGAAAGTTGAAGAAGAGTCTGCCTGTGGTTTTTGATGATCTTAGCAGGTTGTAACTAAGATCCATTGCTGTTCTCACACATAACTGAAGAGATGAGGTAACTTCAGCTGGGGGAATGGCGTGCAGGGTCTCCTGCTATGAGGTATGTGCAGTTTAAATTTTTCTAGAGAAATGAATATGCTAGAAAATGCTGTTAATACCGGATTTATTTAAGGTAAGCCTGATTACAGTGATTTAATAACGACTAGTATCATGCTTGCTGTAAAAGGTAATATTCTTATTACTTCCTCACATTACTGAAAATAAGATAACGTTTGCTGGAAGTGTTTAAACGTTTTTTTCTACATATTGGTGATAAAACTTTATTGGGGCCCAGTTTTTTCCACATGGCTGGCTAGATTTTGCCTAGGGATAGTTTTTTATGGCCCTCTCACTGTGAGTACAGGTTGGGAGGGGCCTAATTTCAGGCCTAAATCGTGCAGTAGTTTTTGCAGCTTGAGACTTCCAGCTTCCCTGAAGGAGTCCCCTGAACACTTAGGACCTCTACAAAGGGTTTTTGTGCCTTCAAAAGTCATTGTATGGGCAGGTAGGGCCACAGCAGAGCTGTGGCAGTTTGTTGTGACTGTTAAAAAACGTTTATATCGTTTTTTTGATCCGGTTTTGAAACTAAGGGGTTAATCATTTTTTAATCAGTTTTTATCACTGTTTTTCAATTTCTGACAAAAATTGTTTCTCTTAAAGGCACAGTACCGTTTTTATTTTTTGCTTGTTTACATTTATCAAAGTGTTTTCCAAGCTTGCTGGTCTCATTGCTAGTCTGCTTAAACATGTCTGACATAGAGGAAACTCCTTGTTCATTATGTTTAGAAGCCATTGTGGAACCCCCTCTTAGAATGTGTACCAAATGTACTGATTTTACTTTAAGTTATAAAGATCATATTCTGTCTTTAAAAGATTTATCACCAGAGGAAATTGACAAGGGGGAAGTTATGCCGACTAACTCACCCCACGTGTCAGAACCTTTGACTCCCACTCAAGGGACTCCCGCTCAAGTGGCGCCAAGTACATCTAGCGCGCCCATGGCGTTTTCTTTACAAGACATGGCGGCAGTTATGGATCATACCCTTACAGCGTCCATTATTGTCCAAACTACCAGGGTTACAAGGAAAGCGAGACAGCTCTGGGACTAGAAAAAATACAGAGCTCTCTGACGCTTTAGTAGCTATGTCTGATATCCCCTCACAATATGCAGAAGCTGAGGCAGGAGAGCTTCTTTCTGTGGGTGATTTTTCTGACTCAGGGAAAATGCTTCAACCTGATTCTGATATGTCTACATTTAAATTTAAGCTTGAACACCTCCGCGGGTTGCTCAGGGAAGTTTTAGCTACTCTGGATGACTGTGACACCATTATAGTGCCAGAGAAATTGTGTAGATTGGATAAATACTATGCAGTGCCTGTTTACACTGATGTTTTTCCAATACCTAAAAGGTTTTCAGAAATTATTACTAAGGAATGGGATAGACCAGGTGTACCGTTCTCTCCCCCTCCTATTTTTAAGAAAATGTTTCCAATAGATGCCACTACACGGGACTTATGGCAAACGGTCCCTAAGGTGGAGGGAGCAGTTTCTACCCTAGCTAAGCGTACAACTATTCCCGTCGAGGACAGTTGTGCTTTCCTAGATCCAATGGATAAAAGTTAGAGGGTTACCTTAAGAAAATGTTTATTCAACAAGGTTTTATTCTCCAGCCTCTTGCATGCATTGCCCCGGTCACTGCTGCTGCGGCCTTCTGGTTTGAGTCTCTGGAAGAGGCCTTACAGGTAGAAACTCCATTGGATGATATACTTGACAAGCTTAAAGCACTTAAGCTAGCCAATTCATTTGTTTCTGACGCCTTTGTTCATTTAACCAAACTAATGGCTAAGAACTCAGGTTTTGCTATGCAGGCGTGTAGGGCGCTATGGCTTAAATCCTGGTCAGCTGACATTACTTCAAAGTCTAAGCTTCTCAACATTCCCTTCAAGGGGCAGACCCTATTCGGGCCTGGACTGAAGGAGATCATTTCTGATATTACTGGAGGAAAAGGTCATGCCCTTCCTCAGGATAGATCTAATAAATTAAGGACCAAACAAACTTATTTTTGTGCCTTTCGAAACTTTAAGACGAGCACAGCATCAACTACCTCTAATGCAAAACAAGAGGGAAATTTTGCCCAGTCCAAGCCAGTCTGGAGACCTAACCAGGCCTGGAACAAAGGTAAGCAGGCCAAGAAGCTTGCTGCTGCCTCTAAGACAGCATGAGAGATGTCCAGGATCCCTGGGCGTTGGAAATTGTTTCCCAGGGATATCTTCTGGACTTCAAAGCTTCTTCTCCAAAAGGAAGATTTCACCTCTCACAATTATCTGCAGACCAGATAAAGAGAGAGGCATTCTTACATTGTGTTCAAGACCTCCTAGTTATGGGAGTGATCCACCCAGTTCCAAAGGAGGAACAGGGGCAAGGCTTCTATTCAAATCTCTTTGTGGTTCCCAAGAAAGAGGGAACCTTCAGACCAATCTTAGATCTCAAGATCCTAAACAAATTTCTCAGGGTCCCATCTTTCAAGATGGAGACTATTCGAACCATCCTACCTATGATCCAGGAGGGTCAATAAATGACTACCGTGGACTTAAAGGATGCTTATCTTCACATTCCGATACACAAAGATCATCATCGGTTTCTCAGGTTCGCCTTCCTAAACAGGCATTACCAGTTTGTGGCTTTTCCCTTTGGGTTAACTACGGCACCAAGAATCTTTACGAAGGTTCTGGGGTCACTTCTGGCGGTCCTAAGGCCGCGGGGCATAGCAGTAGCCCCTTACTTAGACGACATTCTGATACAGGCATCGAATTTCCAAATTGCCAAGTCCCATATGGACATTGTTCTCACATTCCTGAGGTCTCATGGGTGGAAAGTGAACGAAAAGAAGAGTTCTCTATCCCCTCTCACAAGAGTTTCCTTCCTGGGAACTCTGATAGATTCTGTAGAAATGAGGATTTACCTGACAGAGGACAGGTTGTCAAAACTTCTTAATTCCTGCCGTGTTCTTTATTATACTTCTCGCCCTTCGGTGGCTCAGTGTATGGAAGTAATCGGCTTAATGGTAGCGGCAAAGGACATAGTTCCGTTTGCCCGCCTACATCTCAGACCGCTGCAACTCTGCATGCTCAGTCAGTGGAATGGGGATTACACAGATTTGTCCCCTCTACTAAATCTGGATCAAGAGACCAGGGATTCTCTTCTCTGGTGGCTATCTCGGGTCCATCTGTCCAAAGGTATGACCTTCTGCAGGACAGATTGGACAATAGTAACAACAGATGCCAGCCTTCTGGGCTGGGGTGCAGTCTGGAACTCTCTGAAGGCTCAGGGGTCTTGGACTCAGGAAGAGGCACTCCTTCCAATAAACATTCTGGAACTAAGAGCGATATTCAATGCTCTTCAGGCTTGGCCTCAGCTAGCGGCAGTGAGGTTCATCAGATTTCAGTCGGACAACATCACGACTGTAGCTTACATCAACCATCAAGGGGGAGCAAGGAGTTCCCTAGCGATGTTGGAGGTTTCAAAGATAATTCAATGGGCAGAGATTCACTCTTGCCATCTATCAGCTATCCATATCCCAGGAGTAGAGAACTGGGAGGCAGATTTTCTAAGTCGTCAGAGTTTTCATCCGGGGGAGTGGGAGCTCCATCCGGAGGTGTTTGCACACAGAACTGGATCTCATGGCGTCTCGCTAGAACGCCAAGTTTCCTTGTTATGGATCCAGGTCCAGGGATCCCAAGGCAGCGCTGATAGATGATCTAGCAGCGCCTAGGTCCTTCCACCTGGCTTATGTGTTTCCACCGTTTCCTCTGCTCCCTCGTCTGATTGCCAAGATCAAACAGGAGAGAGCATCAGTAATTTTGATAGCACCTGCGTGGCCACGCAGGACTTGGTATGCAGATCTGGTGGACATGTCATCCTTTCCACCATGGACTCTGCCTCTGAGGCAGGACCTTCTACTTCATGGTCCCTTCAACCATCCAAATCTAATTTCTCTGCGGCTGACTGCTTGGAGATTGAACGCTTGATTTTATCAAAGCTTGGTTTCTCCGAGTCGGTCATTGATACCTTAATACAGGTGCGAAAGCTGAGGCTTCGATGAGAACTTCTGCCCGCTTGGATGAAGACTTCTGCCGCCTGGATGAGGATGGATTTCCGGTCTTTGAAAACTGTAAGTGGATCGTCGGGGGTTAGTGTTATGTTTTTTAAGGGTTTATTGGGTGGGTTTTATTTTTAGCTTAGGGTTTGGGCACAATAAAAGATCTAAATGCCCTTTTAAGGGCAATGCCTATCCAAATGCCCTTTTCAGTGCAATGGTTAGCTTAGGTTTATTTAGATAGAATTTTATTTGGGGGGTTTGGTTGTGTGGGTGGTGGGTTTTACTGTTAGAGAGTTGTTTGTATTTTTTTTTACAGGTAAAAGAGTTGATTTCTTTTGGGCAAGGCCCAGCAAAAGGCCATTTTAAGGGCTATTGGCAGTTTAGTGTAGGCTAGGTTTTTTTTTTATTTTGGGGGGGCTTTTTTATTTTGATAGGGCTATTAGATTAGGAGTAATTTGTTTTTATTTTTGATCATTTAGTTTTTTATTTTTTGTAATTTAGTGTTTATTTTTTTGTAATGTAGATAATTGTATTTGATTAATTTAATTTTTATATTTGATTGTAATGTTAATTTTAGAGTAAGGCAGGTTAGGTTTTATTTTACAGGTAAGTTTGTATTTATTTTAACTAGGTAGTTAGTAAATAGTTAATAACTATTTACTAACTAGTATACCTAGTTAAAATAAATACAAACTTACCTGTGAAATAAAAAAAAAAACCTAAGCTAGCTACAATATAACTATTAGTTATATTGTAGCTATCTTAGGTTTTATTTTACAGGTAAGTATGTATTTAGTTTTAAATAGGAATTATTTAGGTAATAATTGTATGTTTTATTTAGATTTATTTTAATTATATTTAAATTAGGGGGTGTTAGTGTTAGGTTTAATGGTTAATATATTTATGTAGTGTTAGTGATGTGGGAGGCCAGAGGTTTACGGGTTAATAACTTTAGTATAGTGGCGGCGACATTGGGGGCGGCAGATTAGGGTTTAATAACTGTAATGTAGGTGGCGGCGATGTTGGGGCGGCAGATTAGGGGATAATAAATTTATGTAAGTGGCGGCGATGTTGGGGGTGGCAGATTAGGGGTTAATAACATTATGCAGGTTGCAGTGATGTTGGGGGCAGCAGATTAGGGTGTCAAGACGTGGTTTTTATGTTAGGGTGTTAGGTTTAAACATAACTTTTTCTTTCCCCATAGACAACAATGGGGCTGCGTTACGGAGCTTTTGTTTCCACGATCGCAGGTGTTAGGCTTTTTTTTTAGACGATTCTCCCCATTGATGTCTATGGTGAAATCGTGCACGAGCATGTCAAATCAGCGCTTGTATTTGGGTGAGGTATGGAGCTCAACGCCACCATATTGCCGGCACAAGCCGGGTTTTATAAAACCTGTAATAGCTGCGCAATAGGGAGGTGAAATACCGCCGCTTTTGTGGCGGTCATTAATTTCTCTATAGCGCTCATAACTCGTAATCTAGCTGTATGAGATATTGTTTTTTTCAGGTATAAATCTAGTTATATCTTGGACATTAACAGATGAAAAATAAAAGATTAGCTTTAGAAAAATGTGCTTGTTCATGGACAGTAATGAAATGGTGTAAATAAAACTGGAAAAAAAACAGATAAAACAATGGACATTCAGGGTAGATTATTTGAAAAATAAGGATATCCGAGACATCGATGACTCTTATTTATCAGCAGTCCGATGCTAATCGCACCGAACTTGATGCGCATGTTTTTGACGGACTTTTTGATAAATAAGACCGTTGAATGTAGATTTGTGCCAAAGATGTATGGCGAGCGTATAGCCCATTGCGAATACGTCAAGATCGACCCCTTAATGAAATCGGCCCCCTCATATCAAATTGAGGGTATTTTATTTGAACATATCTAAAAGACAATGTATCTGCTTTTATTTGATTTGATGTCATTAAAATATAGTGTTGTACTATTGGTTTCTGTATTTTTTTGTCTGCATACATGCTTGGAGCTCTGCCCAAATTTTACCATACTACAAGAAGTACCGAAGCTGTGGCTAAAGAATCGACATTACACAGTGACGTTTTAAGAAAAAAGAACGCTGCGGGTGACATCCTTAGGGCCTATCACGACTTTCCAAGCACACGCTTTACATAAACAGCACCAGACACTGTCATGATTCCGATCATTGCCGTGTCGCTGCGGCTCTTGGAACTGTCTTCCTCTTCTGCCGCGTCACGTTGCCTAGTAATGTGACGCGGTCTCTCTCTGGCATGGGATGACGTCACCATCCTTTAAATCCCCGTTTGCCCGTTTGTTGGATCGTCTTCCTGCTGCTGGCTCCTTTCAACGTCTGTGAGTTTTCTCATTATTCTGCCTGCTATAATCTGTTAACGACCTCTGCTTTGCCTGACCTCTCTATTGGAATATCCTCTGCCTGCCTTAAAGTGATACTGACCTCTGCTTTTCCTGACCTCTCTATTGGAATATCCTCTGCCTGTGTTAAAGTGATACTGACCTCTGCTTTGCCTGACCTTTCTATTGGAATATCCTCTGTCTGCCTAAAAGTGATACTGACCTCTGCTTTGCCTGACTTCTCTATTGGTATACCCTCTGCCTGCCTTAAAGTGACTTTGACCTCTGCTTTGCCTGACTAATCTAAAGGATTAACCCCTGCCTGCTATAAAGTGGTACAGACCTCTGCTTTCCTTGACCATTCTTACGGACTATACTCAGTTAGTTTTAAAGCAACAGTACATTGATTTTTCAATCTTCTCATCAAGTATTCTTTCCCGTGATTCGGCAAAATTTTTGAGTACTCAGTTTTTTTTTTTTCCACATACTAATTTTTTCTTTTCTGAGTGGGTCACGTTTTTGGTTTTTCTCAGTGTGCTAGTGTGTGTATCTATTATCACTCTAGCAATTGGGCCTAATCCTGGACTGATTCTATACGGCTGACTGACACATCTTGATTTCACATCTTTTATTATTTATTAACATAACCAATCTGATATATTTGTATGAAATATGTATGTTTACTATAAGGTATTTTCTGTTGAAAAGCATAGTATTGAGGTTATTTCCCGCCTCCCTCTAGTCACGGATACCTCCATGTTAAATCCTATCTTTCACTGCATTTCAGTGCTGGGGTGCCCGTGTGCAGCAACTCTCTTCAGATACCTGTAGTGTAACCTACAGTGGGTATTGAAAAGAATCACCCCCCTTGAAAATATCCCCTTAACGACTGAAGACGTGCAGGGTACGTCCTCAGAAAAAAGGCAGTTAATGCCTGAGAACGTACCCTGCACGTCCTCAGTGTGGAAAGCAGCTGGAAGCGATCCTGCTCGCTTCCAGCTGCTTTCCGGTTATTGCAGTGATGCCTCGATATGGAAGCATCCTGCAATAACCTTTTTAAGTCATCCGGTGCAGAGAGAGCCACTCTGTGGCCCTCTCTGCACCGGAGATCGGTTGCTCCCTGTGTTGGTGGGTGGGAGCCGGACCGGGAGGCGGGTGGCGGCCATCGATGGCCCTGTGGATGTGAAGGGGGGCGGGATCGTGGGCGGGGGTGGCTGGGGGCGCGCACGGGCGCGCGCGCGTGCACGGGAGGGTGGGGGCGGGCGCGTGCACGGGGAGGGAGCGGGTGGGAACCGCTACACTGCAGAAAATGGGGAAATAAAAAATATAAAAAAAATGAAAATTAAAACAATCAGCAAGGTGGTGGGGGTTTGTCTGTGGGGGGTGGGGAAGCTACACTACAGAAAAAAAACAAAAAACAAAAAAAAAAGCACTTTTTATTGTAAACTGGGTACTGGCAGACAGCTGCCAGTACCCAAGATGGCCCCCAATAAGGCAGAGGGGAGGGTTAGAGAGCGGTTTTGGGGGGGATCAGGGAGGTTGGGGGCTAAGGGGGGGATCCTACACAGTAGCATATGTAAATATGCTAAAAAAAATTTCATTTTTTTTTAAAAACCCTTTTATTTTAGTACTGGCAGACTTTCTGCCAGTACTTAAGATGGCGGGGACAATTGTGGGGTGGGGGAGGGAAGGGAGCTGTTTGGGAGGGATCAGGGGGTGGGATGTGTCAGATGGGAGGCTGATCTCTACACTAAAGCTAAAATTAACCCTGCAAGCTCACTACAAACTCCCTAATTAACCCTTTCACTGCTAGCCATAACACACGTGTGAGGCGCAACAAGATTTAGTGGCCTTCTAATTACCAGAAAGCAACGCCAAAGTCATATATGTCTGCTATTTCTGAACAAAGGGGATCCCAGACAAGCATTTACAACCATTTGTGCCATAATTGCACAAGCTGTTTGTAAATGATTTCAGTGAGAAACCTAAAATTGTGAAAAATTTTACGTTTTTTTTAATTTGATCGCATTTGGCGGTGAAATGGTGGCATGAAATATACCAAAATGTGCCTAGATCAATACTTGGGGTTGTCTACTACACTACACTAAAGCTAAAATTAACCCTACAAGCTCCCTAAAAGCACCCTAATTAACCCCTTAACTGCTGGGCATGATACACTTGTGGTGCGCAGTGGCATTTAGCGGCCTTCTAATTACCAAAAAGCAACGCCAAAGCCATATATGTGTGCTATTTCTGAACAAAGGGGATCCCAGAGAAGAATTTACAACCATTTATGCCATAATTGCACAAGCTGTTTGTAAATGATTTCAGTGAGAAACCTAAAGTTTGTGAAAAAATTTGTGAAAAAGTGAACAATTTTTTGTATTTGATCGCATTTGGCGGTGAAATGGTGGTATGAAATATACCAAAATTGGCCTAGATCAATACTTTGGGATGTCTACTAAAAAAAAATATATACATGTCAAGGGATATTCAGGGATTCCTGAAAGATATCAGTGTTCTAATGTAACTAGCGCTAATTTTGGAAAAAAATGGTTTGGAAATAGCAAAGTGCTACTTGTATTTATGGCCCTATAACTTGCAAAAAAAGCAAAGAACATGTAAACATTGGGTATTTCTAAACTCAGGACAAAATTTAGAAACTATTTAGCATGGGTGTTTTTTGGTGGTTTTAGATATGTAACAGATTTTGGGGGTCAAAGTTAGAAAAAGTGTGTTTTTTTCAATTTTTCCTCATATTTTATCTTTTTTTTTTATAGTAAATTATAAGATATGATGAAAATAATGGTATCTTTAGAAAGTCCATTTGATGGCGAGAAAAACGGTATATAATATGTGTGGGTACAGTAAATGAGTAAGAAGAAAATTACAGCTAAACACAAACACCGCAAAAATGTAAAAATAGCCTTGGTCCCAAACGGACAGAAAATGGAAAAGTGCTCTGGTCACTAAGGGGATAATCACATTTTGTTGCTTTGCAGCCTGAGATAAAGACAGACACAGTTTTTGTTAATCCAGTTCTAATTACTCAGTGCAACTTATAACATCCAAGTGAAAGATATAACACCAACATGTCAGGCAAAAATAAAGACAATTCAAAAACAGAATCACTGAGTTAAAGAAAGGATCACCCCCTCCTAAAATGACTTGTTAAATCAATCAGGTGTAGCTAATTAAAAAAAAGTAGAATGTATTTGGTACAACACATACCCTCTCTGGATCAGGACAACGCTCCAAACTAGATAAAAGAACCAGGAGGAAACTGGTCAGAGAGGCTACCAAGAGGCCCACAGCAACTCTGAAGCAGTTGCAGGAATTTATAACAAAGAGTGGTCAGTGTGTGCATGTGACAAAAATATCACAAATTCTCCACAAATGTGGCTTGTATGGGAGGGTTGCAAGAAAAAAGCCACTCCTCAAGAAAGGCCACATGGAGTCACAACTGAGTTTTGCCATAACACACCTAGGAGATTCTGAGGCCACATGGAAAAAGGTGTTATGGTCAGATGAGACTAAAATTGAATTTTATTACAAGACCAGAGACTCATATTTTTATGCATTAATCTTTCTTTACTACTCAATGCAGCCTTTTTAAAGAACAATAACATTAAGATAAATAACATAATACATAATAAGAAGCTAACAGAAGCTTATTATAATGAGAGAAAAAACAACCAATCAGCACAGAGAATAGGCTATAAACTGAGTACACAGCAAACACTCTTCCTCTCTTTCTTTTGCTGCTCAAAACAGATAAGTTGTCCACAATATTATATCCATAATTATTAAATTTCCATATTTTATTGTTTATAATTTGTTTTCAGAAAATTTTGTAGCCTTATTTTCTACCCTTATTTATCGTTTTGCCTATTTCTCTCTTTTATTTTAAAAATGTTTCGTTTTCATTAAATTATTATTTTTTCCCTCATTGTTCCGTTTGTCAGCCATGCCTTCCGTTTTTTCCTATGACCGCTCTAACTCTTTTCCTGGTGCAAACTAATCCTTTTATGTTATATTAAAGTTTTGAACTTACTGTCTCCTCTCCCTTCCTGCTCTATTCTCGGCCGCTCCGGCGCCATTTTGTGGGCTGTCCCCCCTCCCCTCCCTTCCCGCCCATTCACGCTGACGTCTGTATTTACCTCAGACAGTCAGCTGCAAATTCCTGGGAGGTCGAGTGGTAACATTGTGTGCCGTTTCACTCGACATTGCATACATTTAAACATTTCTCTGTTTTCTTAGCTTACATTGCCATCTACTGGCTTATTTATACATTTTAGACATTTTGCAAAAAATATTTATTTCTGGACTAAACGTTTGTTAATTAATATAATAAAATCGTTGCCCATTAGCAAACTGTATATAAGTTAAAGAAAATCGTTTTGCATAGGAATATATTTCCTAATAAATATACATTTTCATATTTCTTTTAAGGGAGTTTATTTTATTTAATTATATTTTTTCTCTTTGTATTTGCTTCAGACATATTTTAATTACCATAATGTCTGAAATGCAAGCAGATACATCTCCCTTAACGTTACAAACTGTACAGAATATGATAGATTCTTCCATGAACAATTTATTTAATAAAATGTCCTCTTTGATGGGAGAAAAACAGAAAAAGATTTCTTTAAAAAGAAAAAGCCCATCTATTGCCTATAAAGCAAGCAAAAAACTTATTGAAAAATCTCGTCAGCTCTTAGCTGAGCCCTCTATTCCTCACAGCAAAGGAAGAAAAACCGCACCCCGAGGGTAACCAAACGGGGGATACCTACATATGCAAAAAATTAAAATGTAATAATAAAGATTTTTCAAAAATCCCATCCTCAGAATCAGATGATTCAGATGGTGATGAATATACAGATATAAACTCTGACAACTTTAATGAGTCGGATAATTCTGACGGCTCTCCCGCACCCAAAAAACAGAAAAAGAAATAAAAAAACTGTCACAATTTCAGTGAAGACGAGGAAGATTTTATAGATTGCCTGGGCAACCCTAGATTTAAACCAGACGAACTACACCATCCCCGGTCCGCCGAGTGGTGTCCCCCCATTGACCTAGCCAAATTTATTGATCATCAACTACGTAAACCCCTAAAGAAACAAACCCGTAACAAAATGAAGGCTGAATGTCCTCGCCCCCTTTTACCTAAAAATGCCTCTATCACTCCAGAGGTTGATCCCAAGATTTTAAAATTCATTGGCACCCCTGGGTACAAATTGAAAAAAGGGGTAGACAGATCCTGAAAAATTTGCCAGGACAAACTTCTGGATTCTGTCGGCCCCCTGACTAAATTGTTCGAACTGTCAGAACAGGGAGTTGCAGAAAATTGTCCTTTGGATCCCTACGTAGTAAGAGAATGGGTCCAAAGATTACTTTGCTTTATCGGGAATACAAACTGTGCCATGTCTGGTGAAAGACGCCGTAATATTTTAAGGAAAATAGACCCCAAAATCTCGGATTTTTCCTCAAGCAATATCGCATCTGATAAAAATGGTCTTTTATTTGGTGACTTATATTTAAAAGACCTTAGTCAATACGTTAACACTTTCTCCAATTTGAACAAGGTAAAGACTTCAGTTAAGAAAATTTTCTACCCTAACCAAGGTTTTTCTGACAAGGCCGGGAGAGGCAGAGGCCGCTTTCCCGGCCGCCAATCCTATCTCTCAAGGTCTCACTACTTTCCCCATCAACCTCATTACCAACAACAGTTCCAGACACAATTTCAAAGAGGTTATTCAGAACCTTCTACCTCCTCCTTCTTCCCAACAAGAGGTCGCCCTTGGACCCAGAGAGGTTTCAGGACCAGAGCCAGAGCTAGACAAGCCCCTGGTAAGTTCACTATTTCCTCCTCTCCCTTTTTCCCCAGAAAAAATTGGTGGCAGACTCGCCCTGTTTGCCCAAAATTGGGCTTCAATTACTTCAGATCCTTGGGTCTTACAAGCAGTGTCAGGTATTTTCATAGAATTAATTTCTCCCCCAATCCAAATCTCTCTTCCTCATCCCATTCATTTTTCTCAGGAAGACGCTCTTTTGGTCAAAAAAGAAATTTCAACTCTTTCTTCCAAAAAAGCAATTCTTCCGGTTTTTCAACCCCGAGATTTTTACCTAAGCAATCTATTTTTAGTAAAAAAGAAAAACAATCAGTTCAGACCGGTAATACATTTAAAAACTTTAAACGCTTATGTAGTATACCATCATTTCAAGATGGAAGGGATTCACTTACTAAGAGAGTGTTTAAGAGAAAACGATTGGTTGGCTCGTCTAGATCTTACAGACGCCTATCTAACTGTCCCAATCGCTCAAGAACATTGGAAATATTTGACTTTCCGTTGGGAAGACCAATTTTGGAACTTCACTTGTCTTCCTTTCGGCCTGTCTTCCGCCCCTTGGATCTTCACCAAGTTACTCAAACCGGTAGTGGCTTGGTTGAGACTTCGAGGTATTCGTCTGATAATTTATTTAGACGACATTTTAATAATGGACCAAGATTTTTGTTCCCTACAGAATCACCTAACTTCCACAATTTCCTTACTAGAATCCTTAGGCTTCATTGTGAACAAACAGAAGTCAGTTCTTTACCCTACGAAATCCTTAATTTTCCTAGGATTTCAAATCGATACAAGGCTTTCTACTTTGAGTCTTCCGTCAGACAAAGTGAAGAACATCAAAAAAGAAATTTCCAAAACTCTATCAAAAGATTCAGTCCCCATCAGAACTATAGCCAGAATAGTAGGTTTACTATCATCCTCTATTCAGGCCGTTTTTCCTGCCCCCTTACATTACCGAGAACTTCAAAGATTGAAAATTCTTCACTTGAGGAAAGGGTTTTCCTACTCTCATTTGATTCCTTTGTCTTCAGAAGCCAAAGAAGAACTGTCTTGGTGGCTTTCTCATTTGGAAGCTTGGAATGGAAGTGCCATTTTTGGCAGAACTCCCGATTTTGTTATAGAATCCGACGCCAGTCTTTCAGGCTGGGGTGCGCGTTGTGGTCCTTCCATCACAGGTGGCAAATGGACTTTGGAGGAGAAACATTTCCATATCAATTGTTTGGAATTATTGGCTGGCTCGTTTGCAGTCAAAAGTTTTGCCAGATTTTCTTCTCCAGTTTCTATTCTCCTGCGCATGGACAATATTTCCGCGGTGCAGTATCTCAATCGTTTGGGAGGCACCAAATCGAGAAATCTATCCAACATAACCAAAGAGTTTATTCATCTTTGTTTAGACAGGAATATTTCTATCAAAGCGGAATATATTCCAGGCCAGTCGAACGAAGCTGCAGACTGGGGATCTCGTTATTTAACAGATTCCAGCGATTGGAGATTAGACAGGAAGATGTTTCTTTCCCTTCAATCTCTCAGAGGTCCCTTTTGTTTGGACCTTTTTGCATCCAGGACCAATTTTCAAGTTTACCCATACTTCAGCTGGCGCCCGGATCCGGAGGCAGCGGCCATAGATGCTTTTCTTCATCCGTGGCCCCCTCAGAAGGCTTATGCTTTCCCTCCTTTTTCAATGATCCCGAGGACAATTTCAATGGTTCGCAGGGATCTTTTATGTCTGACAATAGTGACTCCCTTTTGGCCAACCCAGTCATGGTATCCCTCCCTCCTGGAGATGTCCATCAATCTCCCAATTCTTTTTCCTCCGCTTCCTCATCTGTTAGTCAACCCAGAGGGCGATTATCACAGTCTAACTCTCCAAGAGTCTCTTCTCCTGATAGCTTGGACAATATCAGGGGACCCTGGTCTCTCCGAGGCCTTTCGGAGGGAGCTAGGTCCCTCATTGAAGATTCCTGGGCCCCAGGCACCCGCAAATGCTACTTTGCCGCATGGTCAAGGTGGTCTAGCTGGTGCCTGCAAAGGAATTTGGATCCCGTTTCTTCTGATTTGAATAATATTGTTAACTACCTTTCCCATCTTTTTGACTCAGGTCTGGCTTACAGAACCATCAATGTTCATAGGTCAGCTATTTCGGCCAGACATAGTTTAATTAATAATTCTCCTGTCGGCAAGCACCCGTTAGTTTGCAGAATCCTTAAAGCCATTAGACTAAAACGTCCTCCTGTTCCCAAACATGAATTTTTCTGGGACGTTGATCTAATTTTTTCCCTTTTCAAATCTTGGCCTGATAATAATTTGTTATCTCTAAAACAACTTTCTGCTAAACTAGCTACTCTTCTCTGTCTTATCTCTTTCAGAAGAGTATCTGATGTGAAAGCTTTAGATTGGAACTCTAAACGTTTCTCTCCTGAAGGAGTCACCTTTTTCCTTTCTCGAAGAACTAAAACTTTATCTACATCTATTTTCTACCCTTATCTTCCTTCTGAACCTTCTCTGTGTGTGGTTGAATGTCTAAAGTCATATGAATCTAGAACTTTATCTTTTAGGAAATCTAACTTTAACCAACTTCTAATTTCTTTTATTCCTCCTCACGCTCCTATTACTTCTACCTCTATTGCTAGGTGGGTTAAATGGGTCATGAAAGAGGCTGGTATTAACATTTCTTTCACAGCTCATTCCGTCAGAGGTTCTGCTGCCTCTAAGGCCTTTTTAAAAGCGGCCCCTCTCCAACAAATTTTACTTGCAGCAGATTGGTCTTCTGATTCCATTTTTAAACAATTCTATTTCAGACCCATTCAACATGCCTCTCTTAACTTGTTTTCTTAATATGCTTTAAACTTGCATAAAAATATGAGTCTCTGGTCTTGTAATAAAATTCCGATTATCCTAATATTTGAAGGTATAATCTAGATTTTATTAAAGACACAGAGACGAGTATTTTCCCTCCTCAGAAATAATTTTGTATATTTTCTATCACCCTATTCTATTATTATATGTTATTAATATATATTTTGTCTTTAACAGTATCCATGTAATTTCAATCCATTTTCATCATCTGAATTCTTCCCTACAACTAAAAAGTTTCAACATCCAACCATTGAATTCTGGACACCTATTTGGTCTTCAATCAAGTACAACTGTTCATGGAATTCCTTCTATCAATTCTACAAGAAAATGACTTTTGTTATCCTTTGTTGTTTCGGACTTTTTGGTTTCCTCATGATGCTTAATATTTTATTTCTTTTGAGCATCAACTAGAAAGAGGAAGAGTGTTTGCTGTGTACTCAGTTTATAGCCTATTCTCTGTGCTGATTGGTTGTTTTTTCTCTCATTATAATAAGCTTCTGTTAGCTTCTTATTATGTATTATGTTATTTATCTTAATGTTATTGTTCTTTAAAAAGGCTGCATTGAGTAGTAAAGAAAGATTAATGCATAAAAATACTTGTCTCTGTGTCTTTAATAAAATCTAGATTATACCTTCAAATATTAGGATAATCAGAATTATTTGGCCTCAACACCAAACGATATGTCTGGAGGAAATCCAATACAGCTTACCATCCAAATAACACCATACCTACAGTAAAGCATGGAGGTGGTAATATCCTGTTATGGGGGTGTTTTTTATGCAGCAGGCACTGGAGCATTTGTCAGGATAGAACAAATAATAGATGGGGCAAAATATTGCAAATTCTTGAGGAAAATCTGCTGCCCTCTGCCAGGAAGTTGTCAATGGGAAGAAGATTTACCTTCCAACATGACAATGACCAAAAGTACACAGCAAAAATGCCCACACAGTGGTTGAAGGAGAAAAAGGTGAATGTCCTTGCATGGCCTAGTCAGAGTATGAAGATGGTTTAGAAGGATTAGTACCAGTAAGGGGACTAAATCAATCTAATCAATAAAATATTTCATAGAAAACACACACAGTAATGGCCAAATATTTTATTGTTTGTAATATGTTTATGAATTGCTTTAAAATTAATAATTTTTTATGAATTGCATTTCGTGATATGTGATTTTATGTTCTGATACTTTGAGTGTGTTGTAATTGTTTTATTTTATTTTATTTTATTTTTTAATTTGTCGATCACATATGTGTTTTTTACCTTTTGCTAATTAAATAATATTTTTTAAACTATTGATCACTTTTAAATATCAGAATTAGATAATACACTTATCTGTATATCCGTACAGATAGGTCTTTATTTAATATTCCACCAAATATTCAGAAACCGTGTTCATCCTTTCAACCTCATACATCCAATTAAAATAGCAAAACGGAATCCGTGACTGAAAGACCACTCTACCAGCTTCAAGGCGCAAAGAAGCAAGGAATTTTATGATCTACGTGGGAGATCCCTCTCATTGTGCGGCATCTACCTCATAAGATTGGGGGTAAGGAATGTAAGTAGGGACCCCAACGGGGTCTTTTCCTAACGCTTACTTTGAATGCCACAGAAGAATTTCTTTTTATATATTTTATTGTGATATGGACTCATATGAACATTGGTTTTATATTAGTGAATTAGAACGGGGAATTACTAAGTGATCAATAATTTATCACATTGTAACCAGACTTCTATACATATACATATATATATATATCCTCCATGTGTATCTGCACTCTCAATCACCTCCAGTCATCAACCAGGGTGCCAGGTCAGTAATATTCACAGTATTTTCAAAATAGGACTGCACTCGCTGGATTTAAGCATAAAACTTATTTTATTTTATTGTGGTAACGTTACGGAGTCCACAGACTCCTTCCTCAGACCAGTACAAACATGCAAGTGAACACAGTGCCTTATATATACAATAAGCCCCACCCATCTAACAATACCTGTGTGAATTGCGCCAAAAACATGGTTGTCATGGTGATGACCCCCTCAACCAAACAATATTGCCATACTACTAAGCTAATAAAATAGTAAAATATATAGAGCAGAAATGCAAACATATCATTATAGCAATGTATATCTATGTAGACCAACATTTGCAGTATCAGGTTACACTGTGTTAACAATAATTCAGCACATGATTCATGTTATAAAGTCACATTAAGCATGGAACAATTGAGTCACAATAATCTATCCCTAATTTATAGCTAGTTGGTTACTTATATGAGTCTGTATGTGTCCATAATTGAGGTTATTACACAGTCATCATATCACATATTGTTTAAATAAGCGTTACCCAGAATTGAAGAATCCTAGTAAATCTCTGCCACTGCTTTTGTAAACGCATCATGTTTGTCAGGTCATAACAGATCTAGATTATTGCTGATACTCATAGCAGACACCTCCGTATAGGAACATACCTTATGTAAAAATGCCAGTATCCCCAGTCTGATTAGTGATCTGTCAAAAAGATGTGTTGCTGTCAAGTGCCAAGTTATGTGTCTCAGAGACGCTGTGCAGTGAACTCCGGCGTCTGTGGTGTAATTCCTCAAACCGCATGGCTAATTAGCATATGCGGCTGGCGTCACCCGGCTTGCGCTACTGCTTGTAGTCATGGTAACCGCGGTGCGTTTATACAGCTTCAAGCCCTGTCAGTATTATCAGAGTGATTTGAACACATTAGTGAGTGTTAGGTGGCCATGTCACAATACAGCAGTAGCTCATCCAATGTTACCAGAACGGTTACAACAGATGTAAAAGGGCAAGGTATTAAGGCTTCCACCGGTGGGGGGGGGGGGGGAATAATTTACATAGTGCACAACTTATAGTGCATAGTTAAAGTGTATTGTCACCCATATAGCTATTGTGGGGTAGTTGCTAAGGCTCTAGTAATAAATCCCTTGTTAGGTTACCGCAGCTGTGGTGGCAAATGGGTCATATGAGAAAGAAACAAAAATGTACATAAAGATAAAACTAAATGTAAATACAGATACAACTAAGGCTTCCACTAGAAGCAACATAACATGGTCCAACACATTATTGTATCCCACATACCTCCTCAAATAAGGTAGCATATTGTCTTGTTACTCCAATTTTAAGCATATATCTGATACAGATTAACACAATGAGTATATATCTCAGGATACTTATTAGCATCACATTCGTTTAACAGTATTACCTCCTTGTGTCTGGATACCATTGTGTCCATATAGCTGAACCTCAAATAATATCATTGGTTCACTATTCATAATTGGCAATCAAGGAAGGGCATGTAATCTAGTTTAGTTCTGGTCCATACATAAGTCATTATAAGGTGTTAACTCCTTTTATAAGGTGGTGGTATTATAGTGGTCATAGACTTCCATTCATGATGGTGACAGGTGACTCCATAGAGAGATGAGAGTTATATTCATACTAGGTTCGTGGAGATGTCATGGTACCCTAACATTATCCAAGTGCCCTTCAATCCCATGTTTCAACCACCTCTGATAAGGCAACAGTAGACACTCATGAGTGGCACGGATACCTAATCCAGTGTGTATCACATTGTGTAACATGAAACACACTGGTTAGTGTTCCAACCCTCATGTATAGTCAAGATCGAGGTGGTCCATCTTAGTGTGTATCCCAGAGCTACAAGTGACTATCCCTGGTTGGATATCAAGCTCTATCAAGTGTCCCACTATAGCGGGTGATTCACCACGGGTGAATCCTCACAAGTATGTGATCAGTGGTATATAACCACACCACACTGTTATCAGAGGAAGCAATGCCAATCGTTAGACATATTTAGGCCCTTAGGATGTAGGGTACCAAGTCTGTGTATCCACCTCGTTTCACACTGAAGTAAGGCTTTGTCCCTGTCACCTCCTCGTTTAAGTGGTGGAACGTGGTCAATCAAGACGAATCTTAGGTCCGTTACCTTATGTTTGGCTATAAGGAAATGGCGTGCCACGGGTTGGTCCGATACCCCTTTGTCCAGGGCACTCCTTATGGCTGATCTGTGGTTCGCCATCCTGAGTCTTGCGTTGTCCGTCGTTTTTCCTACATAAAATAGGCCACAACAACAGCTGAACAGATAAATAACATGAGAGGTTGTACAGGTAATGAAATGTTTTATTGTATATTTCTGGGTTGTGTGTGGATGTCTGAAGACTTTACACGGGATCATCCCACTGCATGTTGTGCATCCCAGACACCTGTAGCAACCCTTTTTCTTAGTCTTTAGCCATTGTTGTTTATTATAGCACTGCTGGGGGTCTGTGGACATGAGCAGGTCTCTTAGGCTCCTTCCCCGTCTGTAACCCATGATGGGAGGATCCATATGCTTAAATGGTAGAGTATGGTCTGTAGTTAAGATCTCCCATCTCTTCCTGATATTATCAGCCATCTTGTCCTTTCCTTTGTTGAAGGTCGTGGTGAAAACCATCCTGTCTCTCTTTGGCTGCTCCCGTTGGTCTACTGGATTCATTCCATGAGTGACCACCTCAGCAATAACATTTTGTATGAGTTCCATACTGTAGCCCCTTTGTAAGAACTTTTCAGCCATCATGTTTAATTGTGTTTCACGATTGCTGGCTTCAGTATTGTTTCTTAACACTCTAATTATTTTTGACTTTATAATTGCTTTTCTGGTGTGGGGAGGGTGGTTACTGGATGCTTCGAGTATTGAATTCCGGTCAGTTGGTTTAGTGTAGAGAGTTGTACATAATGTGCCTTGTTTTTTGTAAATCCTAAGGTCTAGAAAGTCAATATAACTCCCATCGTATTTAAGTTCAAATTTGATTGGGGTCTCAAGCGCATTTATGTGCGTGACCCAATCCACCAAAGTGTCTCTTGTGCCATGCCATATGAAAAAGACATCGTCAATGTATCTTTTGTAGTGTTTCACTGTGTCGATATTATAGATGTCAATGGTTTCACGTTCAAACTGTTCCATATACAAGTTGGCATATGACGGGGCCATGTTCGATCCCATGGCTGTCCCCGTCAATTGCTGGTAAAATGTGTTTTCAAAACGGAAATAATTCAAGGTTAAGCATTTTTCCAATAGGTCCAGGATCAGAGAGATAGGTGGTCCCACGTATGGGAATCGTGTCAACGCCACTGCTACTGCCTTAAGTCCCTCCCTATGGGGAATGACCGTGTACAAGCTTCTTACATCCAGTGTGACTAATAAGTCATTGTCATCAACTTTATCCACCGTGTTGAGGATGGAAATGAGGTCACCTGAGTCCCTAATATATGAGTCCATAGATCTTACAAGGGGTTGTAAAAGGGCATCAACAAACTGTGCTATAGGTTGTAGTAAGGACCCTCTGGCTGACACAATTGGTCTTCCTGGGGGATTCTGTTGATCTTTATGTATCTTCGGTAAAGTGTACAATATTGGATGAATCGGATGAGTGGTCCTCAAGAAGTTGTATTCATCAATGTTGATCCAGTTCATCTGGTGTGCTTCTAATAGTGTACTGTCTATATCCCTTTTGAACTCATTCGTTGGGTCCCGGGTTAATTTCTTATAGGTCTGGTGATCATCCAGTTGTCTTAAGATTTCCTTGCGATACTGTACATAGTCCATGACTATGATTGCTCCTCCCTTGTCCGCTGGGCGTATGATAATGTCTGTGTCTTTGGCCAAGGTTTTTAGTGCCATTCTTTCTGCTTTATTGAGGTTAGGTCTGTGTTTCATTTGTTCTAGCTCCTTAGTGTCATTACCAATCAATCTGGGGTAGGTTTTAATGCTTGAGCCACAGGTTTTGGGTTCAAATTTGCTTTTAGGTTTAAATTGCTTTATTTCCTTTTCTATGGATATATCCTTAAAGTGTTCCTTTAATTTGAGGTTCCTTTGGAATCTTTGTATATCCAAGTAATTCTCAAAGTCATCATTAGTAAATGTGGGGATAAATGTGAGACTCTTATTTAGTAAACTAATCTCACCTTCTTCCAGTGTCCTTTGACTAAGGTTGATGACTATATCAGGGTTTTTCATCTTGGTGGCAGGGGGGGTCTTCTGCCTACAGTAGTTCCCCCTCCGCGGGTGCGGCCTCGACCTCTTGTGTTTGCCGATCTTGTGGTTACCCCTAAAAAAGGTGTCTGTGATGGTGTGGGTGCCTGGTCTTGATGGCGTTGTTCGTAGTTCCCGGTCTCATTATCAGAGCCTGAGCTACTGTCAATAGTATTGAGATATCTTGATCTGTAGTTCCGTAGACGTCTCTGTCTCTGTGGGCCTCCTTGGTTACCACCATGGATCCATGCGTAAATTCTTTTGTCCTTATAATCGTTGTCTACCGTTAGTAGTTTCTAGTTTTTAAAAGCTACCAATTCTTTTCTATAGTCACTGACTTGTTTGGTGATCTTGTCCATCCATGGTTCCCCAGTGTCATTCTGTAGTATCTGTAGCTTATGAGTATTAAACTCTCTTAGTTCTTCCTTAACAGTTGCCAAGATATTAGTGCATTCTTCTATTACCAACAGGATTAAATCCAATGAGCATTTATTAAGTATCTGACACCAACGTAAGCAAAAGTTTTTATTATTTCTCCCAATGGTTGGCTGGTTTTTTATTCTGAACCCTCTAGGTATCTTGCTCTTTTTGTAGTATTTAGACAGGTAGATTGTATGTAGCTCTAGGTCTGTTTCTCTCTTCCTGAGTCTCATTAGGGTGTTGTAAACTGTTTGCGTGCTCTCAGCTGGTTCAACTTCTGTTGTATCAGAGTCCACTAATATCCTTAGGGCATCATCATTGGTAAATGCAAAAGTCTTGGTAGTATATTCCTCATCAGGCAACTCAAGATCACATATCGCTTCTGCCATCATGCTCAAATTCTATGTGGCCTAAATATGTCTAACGATTGGCATTGCTTCCTCTGATAACAGTGTGGTGTGGTTATATACCACTGATCCCATACTTGTGAGGATTCACCCGTGGTGAATCACCCGCTATAGTGGGACACTTGATAGAGCTTGATATCCAACCAGGGATAGTCACTTGTAGCTCTGGGATACACACTAAGATGGACCACCTCGATCTTGACTATACATGAGGGTTGGAACACTAACCAGTGTGTTTCATGTTACAAAATGTGATACACACTGGATTAGGTATCCGTGCCACTCATGAGTGTCTACTGTTGCCTTATCAGAGGTGGTTGAAACATGGGATTGAAGGGCACTTGGATAATGTTAGGGTACCATGACATCTCCACGAACCTAGTATGAATATAACTCTCATCTCTCTATGGAGTCACCTGTCACCATCATGAATGGAAGTCTATGACCACTATAATACCACCACCTTATAAAAGGAGTTAACACCTTATAATGACTTATGTATGGACCAGAACTAAACTAGATTACATGCCCTTCCTTGATTGCCAATTATGAATAGTGAACCAATGATATTATTTGAGGTTCAGCTATATGGACACAATGGTATCCAGACACAAGGAGGTAATACTGTTAAACGAATGTGATGCTAATAAGTATCCTGAGATATATACTCATTGTGTTAGTCTGTATCAGATATATGCTTAAAATTGGAGTAACAAGACAATATGCTACCTTATTTGAGGAGGTATGTGGGATACAATAATGTGTTGGACCATGTTATGTTGCTTCTAGTGGAAGCCTTAGTTGTATCTGTATTTACATTTAGTTTTATCTTTATGTACATTTTTGTTTCTTTCTCATATGACCCATTTGCCACCACAGCTGCGGTAACCTAACAAGGGATTTATTACTAGAGCCTTAGCAACTACCCCACAATAGCTATATGGGTGACAATACACTTTAACTATGCACTATAAGTTGTGCACTATGTAAATTTTTCCCCCCCCCCCCCCCCCCACCGGTGGAAGCCTTAATACCTTGCCCTTTTACATCTGTTGTAACCGTTCTGGTAACATTGGGTGAGCTACTGCTGTATTGTGACATGGCCACCTAACACTCACTAATGTGTTCAAATCACTCTGATAATACTGACAGGGCTTGAAGCTGTATAAACGCACCGCGGTTACCATGACTACAAGCAGTAGCGCAAGCCGGGTGACGTCAGCCGCATATGCTAATTAGCCATGCGGTTTGAGGAATTACACCACAGACGCCGGAGTTCACTGCACAGCGTCTCTGAGACACATAACTTGGCACTTGACAGCAACACATCTTTTTGACAGATCACTAATCAGACTGGGGATACTGGCATTTTTACATAAGGTATGTTCCTATACGGAGGTGTCTGCTATGAGTATCAGCAATAATCTAGATCTGTTATGACCTAACAAACATGATGCGTTTACAAAAGCAGTGGCAGAGATTTACTAGGATTCTCCAATTCTGGGTAACGCTTATTTAAACAATATGTGATATGATGACTGTGTAATAACCTCAATTATGGACACATACAGACTCATATAAGTAACCAACTAGCTATAAATTAGGGATAGATTATTGTGACTCAATTGTTCCATGCTTAATGTGACTTTATAACATGAATCATGTGCTGAATTATTGTTAACACAGTGTAACCTGATACTGCAAATGTTGGTCTACATAGATATACATTGCTATAATGATATGTTTGCATTTCTGCTCTATATATTTTACTATTTTATTAGCTTAGTAGTATGGCAATATTGTTTGGTTGAGGGGGTCATCACCATGACAACCATGTTTTTGGCGCAATTCACACAGGTATTGTTAGATGGGTGGGGCTTATTGTATATATAAGGCACTGTGTTCACTTGCATGTTTGTACTGGTCTGAGGAAGGAGTCTGTGGACTCCGAAACGTTACCACAATAAAATAAAATAAGTTTTATGCTTAAATCCAGCGAGTGCAGTCCTATTTTGAAAATACTATATATATATATATATATATATATATATATATATATATATATATATATATATATATATGCGAGAGTAATACAGAGAACCAAGGAAATTTCACACTGAGCGCTCTCCACATTCTTGCTAATCTATATATATATATATATAAATATATACACATACAGTATATAAATATATATATATGATTATATATAGCTAGGTATAGATATATACAGATATATAAAGGAATATATTCTGCTATGTGAAGAACCAAGGAATGTTAAATATTTACAGTAAACACATAGTTAAACACTTTATTAAATATGAATATTGCATAAATATGCTTTAACATGTTTTCATCTTTTTGACTGCAAAGGGCTCCAATACACACACACACACACACACACACACACACACACACACATATATAGTATAGTCCCCAGTGAGCCTATGCTCTTAACTGCAAGTGGTCATGTAGTAAGAAAGAAAGAACAAATTCTCTAACGGAAGTAAGGGGCTTGAAAGTCAGCTCTTGGATCTTTGCACAGGAATACTACCATTGCTATCCCCAGGGATGTTCTATCTATAGAGGATACAGAAGTAAACTATACTTTGTTTTAGTAAAACATATGTAAAAAGGATATATTCAAACCTTAGATAGAACATGAGATTACTGGGTAAATTATGAACACACTGTATTGAGCGAAAGGGTCCAATATATCTTGTGTGATTATGAGTTAGTTATGTACTGACCATGAATACACAGGACATGTATTCTATTGTATTCCAATAGTATTACACTTTTTGCTAGATCATCTATCTGTAATGTTTGTACAACTGCAACTATATTGGCATCGTACCTTTATTTCTAAGAATATAATGCACTTTGTATATGAGTTTAGCCCTCCTATAAATTAGGTAGACTAAGAGTTAATCAAATAGAAAGAGTATTAATTGATTCCCGTTAAGTGATCAGTGCTTAACCTTTCAGAAACAAGCTTAAGGTATATATGTTTAAATGCACACATTTTAATTATGCCACTGGCCAAAACATGTCAGACTAAACTGCTACCTATGCTGTTCGTTATATATCCTTTTTTTTTAAATTTTGCTGAATACATTTGGACTTTTTAATTGAAGAATGTTTTGCTTCTTAATCTTTATATATATATATATATATATATATATATATATATATATATATATATATATATATATATATATATATATATATATATATACACACAGTATGCAAGAACACCATACCCACAGTGAAGCATGGTGGTGTCAGCATCATGCTTTGGGGCTGTTTTTCTTCAGCTGGAACTGGGGCCTTAGTCAAGGTAGAGGGAATAATGAACAGTTCCAAATACCAGACAATATTGGCACAAAACCTTCAGGCTTCTGCTAGAAAGCTGAACATGAAGAGGAAGTTCATCTTTCAGCATGACAACGACCCAAAGCATACATCCAAATCAACAAAGGAATGGCTTCACAAGAAGATTAAAGTTTTGGAATGGCCCAGCCAGAGCCCAGACCTGAATCCAATTCAAAATCTGTGGGGTGATCTGCAGAGGGCTGTGCACAGGAGATGCCCTCGCATTCTGACAGATGTAGAGTGTTTTTAGAAAGAAGAGTGGGCAAATCTTGCTAAGTCAAGATGTGCCATGCTGAAAAACTCATACCCAAAAAGACTGAGTGCTGTAATAAAATCAAAAGGTGCTTCAATAAAGTATTAGTTTAAGGGTGTTCACACCTATGCAACCATATTATTTTAGTTTTTTATTTTTATTTCCCTTTACCTAAAAGATTTCAGTTTGTTTTTCAATTGAGTTGTACAGTTTATAGGTCACATTAAAGTTGGAAAAGTTCTGAAATGATTTATCTTTGTCTCATTTTTTTACATCACAGAAACCTGACATTTTAACAGGGGTGTGTAGACTTTTTATATCCACTGTATATATATTCTATATATGTATACAAAGTTCCAAAAAAGAGCACTCTCACCATAATATCAACTGCCAGGGTGCCAACGGTTGAATATAACAAGAGGAGGACGGCACTCACTGGACTTTTTAAAGTGTACTTTTATTAGAAAAAAACATTTTTTTTCTAATAAAAGTACACTTTAAAAAGACCAATGAGTGCCGTCCTCCTCTTGTTATATATGTATACATATGTATTTATATGTGTATATATGTCTGTCAATACATATATACACATATAAATACATAGATACATCTGCACACACACACACACATACACACACACATATATATATATGCAAAGAGAAAAATGTATGATAACGGCGCAAAAATAGGTGATGCCAGTAAGAATCCTAATTTGGAAGAAGAAAAAAATATATATATATAATAAAAAGAGAATAGATGGCTCACTATGCTGCCCCAAAATTACTTATTAGGGAAGTGGGATCCCCAAACCCCACAGCCCTAATATATAGAACAAGAAATATGTAACCAAGAGAGGGTAAAATATAGGGGCGCTTAGTATAAAGAGCTAATTAATGTGTATAAAGGGTCACAATATAGGACCGCTGGATAGTAATTAGGGAATGTAGAAAGTAGTTAAAAAAACAAATACATATATAAAACTCTCGCAGTATATAAATAAAAAATATTTCAAGTATCAAACATCAAACATCAAAGGCTGGCTAGAGCAAAGATACACTGGTCTAGCAGATGGTGCCGTTAATACTAAAACACCACAGTGGACAGAGAAGAATCACAGTACATACAGTCAAAATATGCAATTACAAAAGTAAATCCACAAGATATACATGCAAATAGAGTCCATAAGTGATACTTTGTGCAGAGAAGGAAAAGGTGGAAATCCCAAAGTGGCGGATCACACTAGCCCCTCAGGGGGTTCTACTTACTCTCCTTAACCTCAATCTATATGAGGTAAGTGTCGCGTAGGGTAAGTAGAAAATCCTTCCTTGTGGTGGCAAGTATCCTTTGGCTTGTTGCTTGTCTCCCAATGCCTTCACTCACATAGATGGGATGAGAAAAGCAGAAAAACAATAATAGTGCAACCCCGTCAGATTGGTCTAAATGCACAATAATGTATAGAATAACACTCACACTAGGCAACCTCAAATGTATATGAGGTATTTTATTGGCATAATAAGGTAAAACCAGATAGTGGCATAACCATGGTAAAAAGCAGTTGCAGTATCCGTTTTTTGAGAACGGTTTTAACAAACAAATGCAGCACAGTTCATAAGCCTTAAAATGGCATCAATTACAAATATATAGAAGTCCTAACGCGTTTCGAAGGTCTACACCGTACAAGACCTTCTTCTTCAGAGGAAAAGTGATTACCGACTGTGAGTTAGTCCGTCGGCTTTAAAGCGGAGCTGCGACACGCCCCTATGTACTATGTATTACAATTGGATCCTCGGATCACATGACCTTCAATAACGTGATTCAAAGTGAAGATAGTGCTTCCATAGTTGTTACTTGCGCTCATGGAGAAGGATTGGCTGTTCATATATTTCTTTAATCGAGAGTTCAGGATCTCATAATAAGTTATAAGCAGCAGTAGTTTCAAATGCCGCCCATACATAATTTGTCAATGCTTTTAAAGCTAACATATTAAAACACCCTTAATAACAAATAACAAATATTGCGTATAGCGATTACATAAAAAGCATTTAAAAATATGTACATTAACACACGAAATAAATAAATAAATACATGGTTAAATTCCATATAGTATATCAAAAACAAACTGTCAGTAATATTTGTATAGAAACATAATGTTTAAAAACTTGATATTTAGAAAAATAAAACAATATTAAAAATTCAATATACAGGGAGTGCAGAATTATTAGGCAAGTTGTATTTTTGAGGATTAATTTTATTATTGAACAACAACCATGTTCTCAATGAACCCAAAAAACTCATTAATATCAAAGCTGAATAGTTTTGGAAGTAGTTTTTAGTTTGTTTTTAGTTATAGCTATTTTAGGGGGATATCTGTGTGTGCAGGTGACTATTACTGTGCATACTTATTAGGCAACTTAACAAAAAACAAATATATACCCATTTCAATTATTTATTTTTACCAGTGAAACCAATATAACATCTCAACATTCACAAATATACATTTCTGACATTCAAAAACAAAACAAAAACAAATCAGTGACCAATATAGCCACCTTTCTTTTCAAGGACACTCAAAAGCCTGCCATCCATGGATTCTGTCAGTGTTTTGATCTGTTCACCATCAACATTGCGTGCAGCAGCAACCACAGCCTCCCAGACACTGTTCAGAGAGGTGTACTGTTTTCCCTCCTTGTAAATCTCACATTTGATGATGGACCACAGGTTCGCAATGGGGTTCAGATCAGGTGAACAAGGAGGCCATGTCATTAGATTTTCTTCTTTTATACCCTTTCTTGCCAGCCACGCTGTGGAGTACTTGGACGCGTGTGATGGAGCATTGTCCTGCATGAAAATCCTGTTTTTCTTGAAGGATGCAGACTTTTTCCTGTACCACTGCTTGAAGAAGGTGTCTTCCAGAAACTGGCAGTAGGACTGGGAGTTGAGCTTGACTCCATCCTCAACCCGAAAAGGCCCCACAAGCTCATCTTTGATGATACCAGCCCAAAACAGTACTCCACCTCCACCTTGCTGGCGTCTGAGTCGGACTGGAGCTCTCTGCCCTTTACCAATCCAGCCACGGGCCCATCCATCTGGCCCATCAAGACTCACTCTCATTTCATCAGTCCATAAAACCTTAGAAAAATCAGTCTTGAGATATTTCTTGGCCCAGTCTTGACGTTTCAGCTTGTGTGTCTTGTTCAGTGGTGGTCGTCTTTCAGCCTTTCTTACCTTGGCCATGTCTCTGAGTATTGCACACCTTGTGCTTTTGGGCACTCCAGTGATGTTGCAGCTCTGAAATATGGCCAAACTGGTGGCAAGTGGCATCTTGGCAGCTGCACGCTTGACTTTTCTCAGCTCATGGGCAGTTATTTTGCGCCTTGGTTTTTCCACACGCTTCTTGCGACCCTGTTGACTATTTTGAATGAAACGCTTGATTGTTCGATGATCACGCTTCAGAAGCTTTGCAATTTTAAGAGTGCTGCATCCCTCTGCAAGATATCTCACTATTTTTGACTTTTCTGAGCCTGTCAAGTCCTTCTTTTGACTCATTTTGCCAAAGGAAAGGAAGTTGCCAAATAATTATGCACACCTGATATAGGGTGTTGATGTCATTAGACCACACCCCTTCTCATTACAGAGATGCACATCACCTAATATGCTTAATTGGTAGTAGGCTTTCGAGCCTATACAGCTTGGAGTAAGACAACATGCATAAAGAGGATGATGTGGTCAAAATACTCATTTGCCTAATAATTCTGCACTCCCTGTAGTATGATATGAAAAAATAATAATCAATTATAAAAAAATAAAATAAAAAAAAAAATAAAAAAAAATAATATTTTTTTTTAAAAATGAATAATTAAAAAGCCTATATTATCAAAAGAGTAATAGGATACCCTAGGGGGGGGGAGGGGAGGGGGAAGGGAGGGGGGGGGCAAAAATCAATGAGAAATGCTTATATATAACTAAATATTAATAAAAATGTATTTTATATATAATAAAAGTTTTTCTATCTTTGATAAAAAAGGGGAATATTAAGAAACAGGATGCCAGGATTGCAGGGCTTAGAAATTATTGGAAGAGAGAGAGGGGGGGGGGAGTAGTACATATAGGGAGATAATGAGAAATGTCTGGAATATACTGAAATATACTTAAGATAATAAGATATATTTATGGATTAATATGCTATGTTAGAAAGGCCGCTAGGTCAATGTCCTTATTCAGTCCGTTAGGATTCAAAGAACCTAGAGTATAAATCCAGTACGTCTCCCTTTTCCTAAGTTTTAGTTCTCTATCTCCCCCTCTTTTATCATGTTGTACACACTCAATTATTGTTCCTTTGAGGCAGGTAGGTTTTTGATTATGTTTTTCTCTGTAAAAAAAGCATTGACAAATTATGTATGGGCGGCATTTGAAACTACTGCTGCTTATAACTTATTATGAGATCCTGAGCTCTCGATTAAGGAAATATATGAACAGCCAATCCTTCTCCATGAGCGCCAGTAACAACTATGGAAGCACTGTCTTCACTTTGAATCACGTTATTGAAGGTCATGTGATCCGAGGATCTAATTGTAATACATAGGGGCGTGTCGCAGCTCCGCTTTAAAGCCGACGGACTAACTCAGAGTCGGTAATCACTTTTCCTCTGAAGAAGAAGGTCGTGTACGGTGTAGACCTTCGAAACGCGTTAGGACTTCTATATATTTGTAATTGATGCCATTTTAAGGCTTATGAACTGTGCTGCATTTGTTTGTTAAAACCATTCTCAAAAAACGGATACTGCAACTGCTTTTTACCATGGTTATGCCACTATCTGGTTTTACCTTATTATGCCAATAAAATACCTCATATACATTTGAGGTTGCCTAGTGTGAGTGTTATTCTATACATTATTGTGCATTTAGACCAATCTGACGGGGTTGCACTATTATTGTTTTTCTGCTTTTCTCATCCCATCTATGTGAGTGAAGGCATTGGGAGACAAGCAACAAGCCAAAGGATACTTGCCACCACAAGGAAGGATTTTCTACTTACCCTACGCGACACTTACCTCATATAGATTGAGGTTAAGGAGAGTAAGTAGAACCCCCTGAGGGGCTAGTGTGATCCGCCACTTTGGGATTTCCACCTTTTCCTTCTCTGCACAAAGTATCACTTATGGACTCTATTTGCATGTATATCTTGTGGATTTACTTTTGTAATTGCATATTTTGACTGTATGTACTGTGATTCTTCTCTGTCCACTGTGGTGTTTTAGTATTAACGGCACCATCTGCTAGACCAGTGTATCTTTGCTCTAGCCAGCCTTTGATGTTTGATGTTTGATACTTGAAATATTTTTTATTTATATACTGCGAGAGTTTTATATATGTATTTGTTTTTTTAACTACTTTCTACATTCCCTAATTACTATCCAGCGGTCCTATATTGTGACCCTTTATACACATTAATTAGCTCTTTATACTAAGCGCCCCTATATTTTACCCTCTCTTGGTTACAGATATATATATATATATATTCATATACATATTTAGACATGTATATGTATGTAACTCTATGTTAAAGCCTTTTTTTCTCTAACATACAGTATATGACCTCATAAAGCCCTTATAAAGTTTTTGTGCAATATTTTGTTAAAAATATTTTTATTAATGTTATTATTAGTGTAACTGCACTTTGTAATGTATTTTTTGTGACACTTTTTTGTCTCACGCAACAATTAACCAGAGCTCTGAGGTTGCGGTAATCATTCTAGGGTAAATTGCGATTGTGCCCACGCATTTGCATTTACTTTCAACTTGTAAAACAAGTGCTCCTTCCGAAATGCAAACAGCCACAAGAAACCCAGTATCGCTTGTGTATAGCTGTTAGCGCACCACTCGTAATCTGGCCCTTTGGGTTAAACCCCTGCAAAGGCATAAAAAAAATTGACAAACTTCCTCACAGGAGACAAGTATTACAGCTTCCAATAAGATCACAGTCAGCAAATCACAAGCTGTTTTTTACTCAGAAGCTTCAATACTTGTGGATTCTAAATGGGACTTTATGTTTATTCCGTTTGCAAGAATTAAATCCATAGTAAACAAGGGTCAGTAATGCAAAATGTATATGCTCTAAATGATTGAGTGTATGTCATTTTTTTTTAAAGAAACAAGACTAATGGCACTACACCACATGTAAATGTGGAAATACCCTATAGTGAATAATTTATTTAACTTATAAATGTAATGTTCTGGGTATAGGTGCTGTGTACTTAATGTAACATTTTACTTGTAATATATAATTTTTTTTGCTTTACATATCCATTTAACCCCAGAATGCCAATACCATACAGTAATGTAAGCCCACATTGCCAGCAGCACAGAACAGTGAACTAAACTCCCAGAAATATACACACACAACAAATATTGCAACGACAATGCCCCTATGGACTGTGCATTCCCTTGTTCTGCACCTAGAAATCTGCCATTCAAAAGTATGATTTTCTTCCATATAGACTCCCCCATACACAGCAGTAATGGTGTCTACACACTCCATATAGTTCCCTGTCGTAAACAAGTCTGATGAAACAGCATTTTTCTATGCTGAGAAACGCGTTGCTGTACTTTTATTGTGCCAAATAAAGTCTTGACTTTTTATACTACTTGCTTTGTCATTTCATATTTATCGTTTATATGATTTTCTTGGACTAATTTTCTCCACTTTGTTGGATTCTGTCCATCACTCCCTTTGGGCTCTTTGATTTCTGGACGACTGCCATTCCTTGAGGAATCTCTACTGTGGATTCACGTTACCTGACGTTGCTGTGTGCGCTTGTTTGCCTTGAGTCTTTTGGGCGACTGTATTAGTCCCGTACTGCTCAGTGGGGCACACCTGTTGTGCCGCTGTGCTTGTGAGTACCCATTCCTAAGGGGGGGATGTATCTGTTATCGTTTGTGTGATCCCAAACGTTATTACCCTATGTGGTGCCTCTTTTTTTCCTTGCCTCTCTAGGATTCATCACCTGTCGTAAACAAAACTTAGTTATGCAACTTTACACCTAATTCATAAATATGTCTTGTCACCTACAACAATATACTAATCCAAAATGCAATACACTACATTTACCATCTAACAATAGGGTTGCATAATTTACCAAGATGAATTTTGCCCATGAACATGAGAAAAGCTAACCTAAGTTCTTTTTGACACTTTATGCCTGATTGTAGGGGCATATTTGGTACAATATGCTGTAATTTGGTTCCTAGATAAGTAGATGTATGAGTCAATATGATTCCTAGCCTATGCACAAGCAAAAGCCAGCCTAGCATGTTTCATAGCACAACAATTTACAATTCCACCAGAAAGCCTAGAACAGGGATATCAAGCTCAATGTATCTGGGGGACACTGGAAAAGTGTTTATTCTCCCATGGGGGTCACTTGAACAGAGTATGTGCTTAGGAACTAGAAGTGACATTTGCCTCAAGCAGTAGTGCGTGGTGGAAGTTGTAGCCCACAATCAACATACAAAGTTGTCTATATTTATCATGTGAGTGCCAAGTGAAGTGATCATTCTGGAACTGTATAACAACGTAAAAAGTGACATTTATCAAAGCAGTGCATTGTGGAAGTCTACACTGGACAATAGTCTACTCTTTTATTTATGTTGTGAGTGCCTATTTAGAACATCAACTAGTTACACCTCCTAGAACCCTAAAGAAAAACTGACAGCCCAAATGAATGGTTTACCTATTAAACAAGTACTTTGAGACCACTGGCCTAGAATAGTTTTAGACAGCTGCTTAGCTACAGGCAATAGAGGTGGGTGGGAGACACTATAGCCCCAGTTTTACCTTTTATGCTCTGCCTTTTGTCTGGCTACTCAGCCTCCTCACTCAGATCCCGGTCACATTCTACAAACCACTCCCGAGAGCAGCAGCAGTCAGAAATGTAACCTGACCTCTCAGAAATCAGAGCTTTCAACTAGAGCAGGTGTAAAAAAATAGAGAGGACCTCTCTGCAAACACGTTTGGATTGACCTGCAGATTCTCTGCTATAAAATACTGTCAAAACAGTTGCTGCATTTGTGGCTTCAGACCTTCACTTATATCTGTGATTGCAATATCACATCACATAGAGGAATTTAGTGAGTTATTACAGGTGTCTCAGAAGGATCCTTGGTCCACTGCACTCTGGCATTTCTGCTTGTTATTCTGCCTCTGTTCTATATCAGTAGTGCAGTTTGAGTAAACAAGAGGACAGCAGCATTCAGCCTATGAGCACACTGTAGCTACTGGCAAGTGCAGGGCACTCACCTCCATTCTTCTAACACAATAAAGGAGGAAATGTAAATGTAGCCACCAAATAGTAAGCACTATCCATGGTGCTGAACCAAAAATGGGCTGGCTCCTTAGCTTAGAATCCTGCTTTTTCAAATAAAGAGAACGAAGAAAAATTGATAATAGGAGTAAATTAGAAAGTTGCTTAAAATTGCATGCTCTCTATGAATCATGAAATAAAAAATTTAGATTTAATATCCCTTTAACACATCCAGAACTTTTTTAAATGGATAGAGCAGGGATCACTATTAGCTCGCTCATTGCACTCATATTAAAGGAACAGTGTACTGTAAAATTGGTTTCTCCTTAATGTGTTTCAAATGACTTGTTATACCAGCTGCAGAGTTTAAAAATGTATGGGAAATTGTACTTTTAGGTATAATTGTGTATATGAAATAACTGTTACTGATAATTGAAACCACAACCCAATGAAATGGGTTGAGCTAGCAGGGAAAGCAGACCTCCTCATGTTTTCTGTCTAATTATTTATACAAGTCCAAATTATCTTCTTTATTACTGTTTACTCAAAGGCAAATAATGAGGCCCCAGATTATAAAAAGATATCTGGGCTGGTGAGAGGCCAGGCCTTCTATTTCCATGGAAGAATGATATAAAGCCACTTTTTACCCTGAAAACAGGGCGTCTTGCTAAGGGGCGTATACTGCATTTTCGTATGGGAAGGAGATGCACACAAAACAAACGTACACAATAAAAATTTTACTTTTTAAATCTTACTAAATGAATAACTGAACCATTCACACAAAAATACGCAGGAAAAAAATTGTATTGTTAAGGTTCGTCAACATTGTTCACCAAAAATCTTTTTTTATAAAAAATTTAAAATTTGAAGGTAAATTACACAGGAATAGATCATATTAACTATGCACATCATAAATCATAATTTAAGTACACTGGATGTGCCAAAAAATATAAAAGTACAAAAAGCATAATTGTTTTTGGTAAAATGGGTTGAATATGGCGTTCCATGGGTGTATATGGTGTACATTTTTTATCTCACCAATTTTTCTTGCAAGTTAAAAAGTGGGGAGTTTTCCCCAAATTACTCAAAACACTAATTATTCTGAAATAAAAACTTATGCATATGAAAATTACTGCAAATTTAAGGTATGGTGCACTGAAGACAGAGCAATTTGATTTGTATTAAGCGTAATATTCATGTTTTAAAACACGACGGTTTCCCTCTCTGTACATCACCCTCCATTGCAAACATTTACCCAGCAGAGAGCTCTCATTATTTGTATTGGAAACGTCTCGCTACTCGCAAGGACAGCTCCTATTTTTATAGAATTCCATGAGGGCTGCCCCTGCGAGTGTTTATTTTGTCAGATGCTCCACCACCCTGATTGACAAACTAATAAATGACACACATCTTGAAACTACAAATGTGGATCAGGCCCCACTAAATCTGCAAAGACCCAATATAGAGAAGTTCAATTTTAAACCTGTACCCATCAATGTCATTAAGAAACACCTTAATAATCTAAAAATGAAAAACCAGTCTGGACCTGATCAAATCCCAGCAATGCTGTTGAAGCTCAGTGCGCCGGCAATTGCTAAACCTGTCACAACCCTAATTAACGAATCCTTGGTGTCTGGATACATACCCAAACGTTGGAAGACTGCAAGAGTCCATAAAAGTGGTGAGATAACCTTGGTTACTAACTATTGCCCAATATCATTGCTCCCAGTATTGTCAAAAATCTTAGAAAAATGCGTCCATACGCAACTATGTGAGTATTACCAACAATCTAACTATCTGACCCCTGATCAATCAGGTTTTCGCCTGAATCATTCCACTACAACTGCCCTACTAAAAGTTTGCAACGACATCCAAACTGGCATGGAGCAAGGAGTCCTAACTGGAGCAATTTTCCTTGATTTTGCAAAGGCCTTTGACACAGTAGACCACAACATACTACTCAAACTAAAAAAACTCAGGTATTGGTGATAGTCCGCTAACCTGGTTTTGATCATATGTATCGGATCGATCACAATATGTCTCCATTTCTGACAGCGACTCCCTCCCTCTCCCAGTCACGTGTGGTGTTCCCCAAGGTTCCATTCTCGGCCCCCTACTATTCTAAATGATCTGCCAAATGTCTGCAAATCCTCAACTGTACACATGTACGCAGATGACACGGTAATCTATGCATACAAATCCGATCTGACGCAGCTTGAGGCAGTGCTCTAAGACCAGTTCACAGAGGTAGAAAATTGGATCTCAAAAAACAAACTCTTCCTAAACACTGACAAAACTGTCACAATGATCTTTGGAACGGGACCTAAATTACAGAAACTACAAAATTCCCATCTTTGCATCAAAACAAAATCAAATTGCACACTGACTGCAGTCCACTCTTTCAAATACTTGGGTATGTTGTTAGACCTCAATCTATCTTTTGGCCTCCACATAGAAAAACTTGCATCTAAACTCTATCCAAAACTAGGTGCCCTTTACAAAAACAAATCCTGCCTCAGCCCTACAGTAAAGGAAAAGATTGTACAGCAAATGCTGATGCCAATCATTGATTATGGAGATGTAGTATATGCACCTGCACCGCAAACTCACCTTAATAAACTTAATACATTGTATAACTCGTTCTGCCGCTTTGTGCCACAATGTAACTACAGGACCCACCATTGTGACATGCTAAAAGAACTAAAATGGCTGTCGCTGGAATCCAGGCGCACCCTCCATCTTTCCAACCTTGTGTTTAAGAGCTTTTCTGTGAAGCTCCCACCCTACCTGAGCTGAATGCTCTCCCCAGCTGTTCCCACTTCCTATAACCTCTGATCCAGTATCCGCACATTATTTAGTTTGCCTCAATACAAAAAGAAAGCATCTCGATCCTCCTTTTCCTACAGAGCACCACAATTATGGAGCGACCTCCCGCACACTTTCAAACCTTACACAAGCCTTAAATCCTTTAAGAGATCCCTCTCTACAGATCTCAAAACAGAATGCACCTGTCATGGTTGATTATATATTTCCTACCTGTTCTATGTTAAATGTTTGCATATATTATGTATTAATATTGTTTTTGTATTTTATTGTACCCTATTGTATCAATGCAATGTTTTGTGGACCCAGGACATACTTAAAAACGAAAGAAATGTATCCTTCCTGGTAAAATATTTTATAAATAAATAAATATTTAAAATGAGAAAATGAAGGTGAAGAAGTTATTTTTAAATTGAATAAACTCCAGTAGGTAAAATGGATCATTGGGAACATATTAAAGAGGAGAAAATATTAGTGTACACCATCCCTTTAAGTTTTGCTCTGAAGCGCAATCCAACATAGTACTGTAAAATGTATAATTTTTTTGAAAGCTTAAGTACACTATGATAACTTGCTAGTTTGTAAAACAAAACACTTGAAAATGTTATGGAAATAAAGGTTTAAGTTATTTAGATTTAACACTTATGAAACAAAGGTTTTTAATAAAAAAAAAAAGGCTTTGTGGTAAAAGTGATATAGCATATGACAAGTACTGGACTGCGAATGGATCAAAGATGTGTATGTACTGTATGTATGAAGTGTTTTATACTTGTATTAAAATAGTACAGAACTGCATGAATCACCACTACTGCAGCATCATCAGCTTAGATCTCAAACAATATCCAACATGAATTTCTACTATGTGTGGGATTTAGACCACCCACACTATACGCCATGCATAACTTTAGACTTTTAATATGTGTGCAAAAATAGAAATGCTATTGATTGTACTAGAACAATGTTAACGCACAATAGTGCTACTATTATTGCACTCCAATTGTAATTTAGTCATAAACACTCACTGGCCACTTTAATAGGTACACCTTGCTAGTACCGGGTGGGACCTCCTTTTGCCTTCACAACTGCCTTAATTCTTCGTGGCATAGATTCAAAAAGATTTTGGTCTATAGTGACATGATAGCATCACGCAGTTGCTGCAGATTTGTTGGCTGCTCATCCATGATCTCCTGTTTCACCACATCCCAAAGGTGCTCTATTGGATTGAGATCTGGTGACTGTGCAGGCCATTGGAGTACAGTGATCTCATTGTCATGTTCAAGAAACCAGTTTGAGATGATTTGAGCTTTGTGACATGGTGCATTATCTTGCTGCATCAGAAGATGGGTACACTGTATTTATAAAGGAATGGACATGGTCAGCAACAATACTCAGGTAGGTCATGGCGTTTAAACGATGCTCAATTGGTACTAAGGGGCCCAAAGTGTGCCAAGAAAATATCCCTCACACCATTACACCACCACCAGCAGCCTGAACCGTTGATACAAGGCAGGATGGATCAATGTTTTCATGTTGTTTACACCAAATTCTGACCCTACCACCTGAATGTCGCAGCTGAAATCGAGACTCATCAAACCAGGCAACGTTTTTCCAATCTTCTATTGTCCAGATTTGGTGAGCCTGTGCAAATTGTAGACTCAGTTTCCTGTTCTTAGCTGACAGGAGTAGTACCCGGTGTGGTCTTCTGTTGCTGTAGCCTATCTGCTTCAAGGTTCGACATGTGTGTTCAGAGATGGTATTCTGGATATCTTGGTTGTAACAAGTGTTTATTTGAGTTACTGTTGCCTTTCTATCATCTCAAACTAGTCTGCTCATTCTCCTCTGACCTGTGACATCAACAAGGCATTTTTGTCCACACAACTGCCACTCACTGCATGGTTGTGCATAAAAATCCCAGTAGATTGGCAGTTTTTGAAATACTCAGACCAGCACCAACAACCATGCCACAATCAAAGTCACTTAAATCCCCTTTCTTCCCCATTCTGCTCGGTTTGAACTTCAGCAAGTCGTCTTCACCACATCTAGATGCCTAAATGCATTGAGTTGCTGCCATGTGATTGACTGATTAGCAATTTGTGTTACCAAACAATTGAACAGGTGTACCTAATAAAGTGGCCGGTGAGTGTATATGATAATGTAAAAAAAGGAGTTAATATGGAAATATAAAGCTTTAAAACCAAAAATTAACTTGCAAGAACAGATGGAATTTTAGTTTACATCAAATTAGGAACTTATACTAAGCACATATTTCTAATTCTATTTTAGTATATTTGATCCAGTGAGACCAAGGAAGACAGACTTACTGGATCAAAATTAGACTAGTTGGTATATATGACCCCTAACACTAGATTCAATTACACTAAAAAACAAGACTTAGCCATTATAAATATTTTTTAATAAGAAATGCAGAAGTCTGAGAATTAAAGAGCTAATTGGAGAATGTAAGTTGTTGTGTATGATTTAAATACAAACAAATCTCTATTGAAGATACTTTGCATAGGGAACATGTTTGTTAACACATATCACCAGTGTCTTAGATGGACTAAGAGTTTTCTTCTCTGTGTGATGTAATTATTAAACAGAAAAGTGCAAAAAGAACTGTTCAGTGAAAATCACTTGCATAGACTACTTGTAAACTAATTTAACCTGACCTTACTATATTCATATAATATAAATTTCATTGTGAAGTCATGTAATGAAAAAATTTTTTAAACATGTGTGTCATACGTTTTTTTCTTTTTGACTAAAAAATATATATAAATTCCAAATTTTAAAGCCCATAATATCCTAAAAAATCAGTTTATAAAATTAATTTTAGTTTTTTAGATTGTAAAAATCCTGGGTTTAGTTATAATATTTATTTTGTCCAAAAAAATAAATCTTAAGTTTCCATAGTATTTTTCATTTTGTATTTATATTTACACTATTGCTTGTTTTTTCCTCGCAATCCATTTCTTTGCTTGTTCTAGTCATATACATTTCTTCTTAAACTTCCAACAACACCAATTATTTTATACAAGAAACCATTTAAAGCGATACAAAAGTCAAAATTAATTATTTTTTTTAGAATTCAGATAGAGCATCCAATTTTTTTTAAAAAAAAACTACTTTCCAATTTACTTCTATTAGCAAATTAAGTTTTTTTTTTATCTTGGTCTCCTTTGTTGAAACAAGTCCTTGGGAGCATGAATTAAAGTATAATTTTGACCTCTGTGCCTCTTTAACTCATGAAAATCTCCATTTGGTTCCCCAAATTTCTGAGTGTTCTATGCTCTACAAGGGCTTGCCCCGTGCTGAGAAACCTAGTTATGACAATAAATGTGTCTAAAAGCACCTTCTACTCATGTGCTTACTGAGAAAGTATTATTTTACCTAGTGATAACAGTGGTATAAAACACAATACATACATGGGGTATTATGGCAGAAGATAAAATGTTAAAATGATTGTTTTTGCCCTAAACCTGTTTTAGACTCTGTTTACCAGCCATTTACAGTTATTGTTGCATCAGTGAGTCATTGAGGGATGCACCTAGGCGTGCAAGAAGGTTCTCTCTTCTGATCTGTATTGTGATGTCAGTTATCCATTACCTGAGTTGCACTAATTTTTTATCTATATACAAAGACTGTAACAAGACAAAAAACATCTCTAGTGATATCAGTTCAACTTTTGAAAAAGAAAATGTCTTAAATCTTTAAATACATCTCTAACAAGACAGCATTTATTGGAGTCTTTTTTTGTATAATCTTGATTTAGATTTAGAACATAATGGAAAATGTATTTATGCAGAAATTTCTGTATGCTTAATTACTAGGTAATATACAAACACTTTGTAAACCTTAATTTAACAAATTGATTCAAAGTATCTATCTTAATTAAAGTTCTGAAGAGGGAATTTTCACTGTTAGAAATCAAGACAAGTGAGTATAAACAAAATATGACTTATTGCCTCTAGGGTAGCGTTGATAGAAATGAATGCTGACAGGTACACACAAGACATGATTCAGATAGAGAAGAAACAAGTGACTTATAAATTGTAGTGGCACTGTCTCTCCAAGGACCCATATGTTCAGCAGTGCCTAAAATTTCATGGTAAAGATCACAAGAGACACAAATTTCTTGGCTATCCACTGAACTTTCAAAGCATAAAACCTGTAATACAGTAATATTTTCTTAAAATTACACTTTTTTTTCTGGAATACAATACATTGTTATATTGATATATAAACAATGAGTTTGAATATGTATTGTCTATTTTATAGAAAGGCAATGTGAACTAAAGGTTACTTCTTGTATGTTGGTATAATTCTAAATTCAATCTTTTACTTATTTTTTGTGGATCATTTACAACAGTTTTTTTTCCATCAGGGGGATTATTTCAATCCATTAAAACAACTGTGTGAATTGGTTTGTACAGATTTTCAAATGTGAGACCATTCAAGACCCCCTTCCCCCCAAAAAAAACAACAAACATGTATTTTGCTTTTACCTGGCAAAAGCATAGCTTTCATAAAAGGGACACTGCACTAAAAAAATATCATTCATATGAAATAGCAGCATTTTAACATGTTAATTTTTTTATTCTGAAAAAAGTGAATTAAAACATGTTCAAATTTAAATTGAAGCTAATGTAACTGTGCCCGTTTTGTTCGTCCTACTTATTGGCTAATAGGTGATTTCTGCTAGTGCTTATTGGCTGAAAGGTGCAAATGGCTGATTCCTTGAGTATAGCATCCTTTTAAGAATTCTAACATATACACAATTAAAATATGACTTATTTGAATGTTCAGTCATTACTACACTTTTTTTTTTTTTTTTTTTTTAAATATTATTTTTATTGAGGTATACTGTAACAATTCAAGCAAGAATTTGCAAGACATGCATGTACAGAGAAGAATTGCATTAACACTGGGAAAAGAATAAAAATTAGATAAAAACAAAACAAAACATTAATATACTCAATGTCACCGGTTATACACATGCCATACAAGGAAGACAAATTTTATCTAGATATGCGAAGAGATAAGAAAATTCAACCTCATTTTTTCTGTTATAAGGCATCCCCATTAGTGTATGTTAACTTGAAGATATATCATATGCCCCTAGAGAAATATAAAGGCCACTCTTGGACCTCCTGATTTATAATTATGCCGTAACAGGGGGGCTTGGGGGAAAGAGAACAAGGAAAATGGGCCACTTATGGACCCAGGATGTAGGTGAAAAAGTTAGGTCATCAACACTTACATATAGTGAGTTACTTAAACAAGCACCAGTTATAATATATATTAGTGAGTTGCTGTTCTCATTGAAATACATACGCTAACCGAAAGCAGGGGAAATGTAAACAGAGATTGCCAGCAGAAAACACATAAGCAGAAGAAGGAATGCTAATAGAGACAGCCAGCTGAGATTGGGCTATGCTCCCTTTCATCAGTAGCTTTAGCAGTCTGAGAAGTATGTGAATAGTCTAGATAGAGGGGACCACACATGAGCAGAGGGACAGTGCATTTAGACAGTGCATTTATATCTTGGACGTTAGTGACACTACATACGTTAACAGATAACATTTACCCCAGGGCATTGAAAGGGTTAATAAACATATGTTGAGCTACATAGTTACTGGTCATTACGCAAATGTCCGTGTACCTCTGATATAACATATATTAACACAGTACTTTGACCCCAAGACAGGGAAGGAGTTAATATACGTATGCTGGGCCTCAGTTATACTAGGAGCTAATAAAAATATGTTGAGCCCAGCAGTCCAAGTCTCAGAAAGGCAGCGCACCCCTTCTCTAGGCTTATATGGGATCATACCTGGGAGCCCCCAGGATCAAAGTTCCGGTTGCTGCAACGTGTACTGACAATGTCAGAAAGGAGACGAAAAGTTCCCTTAAGAGTATCAAAACCGGCTGCTCGATCTCTCGGTCTCTCCATCTCCAGGGCAAGGCGGTGATGAACAGCAAGCGGTTTCAGCGTCATGACCCTGTTCCAGGTCTCTGCAACAGCGCTCAGCTCACAACACACTAATGCCGTCCCAGGCGGTCTCAACTCACCCTCCGTCACCCTCCGCTCGTCGAGCTCCAGACACCTCCCGTCGGTGCAATCATCGTTATGTAAGAGGTACGTTCCTTTCCGACCTGGAGAGACAACTTTTGCTGCGCCGCTGGCTACTTTTAATGATACGGCTGCAGGCTGTTGCCGCCTAGGGGGATCTGTATGTATATCCCTCGTGGCTGGAGCGCCATCAGAATAGTCCTCCACTACGGTAGGGTTCTTTACCGGTGGGCTCGAGTATTTTACTGCTTCAGTCAGAGCCTGGATCCGGGGTGCTGGGTTTGTCATGTTCAGGATCGGCTCTTGGAGACTTGTTTTGTTTTTAGGTTTCTCTTCAGGGTCTCTTAGTTTCTCCTGGCGGTACCCCACTTGCCTGGCTATTACACGGGTGCTCTCCCATTCAGCGTCCCAAGTCTGCTGTATCTTTGCATGATGTTCCTGCAGCAGTCTTGCCACCGCTGTCAGAACCATTTCTGAGCTCAGCGCCATCTTTAGTGGGTACATACTTGTGAGGGAGATATCGTTTTCTTCTGCTAACTCTTCTATATAGCAAGGATGGTGCTAGGTAGATATAGGTAGTGTTGGTTGCAGATGATACTTGGGTTAATACTGCGCACACAGGGCACAGCTCGTTGTGGGGACAGGCTGAGGCTTCTGTTTTAGGGGAAGGCCTCAAAGTGCAAAGTCCGGTACTGAGGGCTATGGAGCCCAGTCACCATTCAAAAACCCTATTCCTTGAATTCGGACTACTTCAGACCAGCCTCTCCATTGTTTTGAGCAAAGTATTGCTAAAAATGCGATGCAAAATCAGGTATCAATGAAGATAGCTTGAGGAGCTGAAGCTCAGTGCGACCTGTAAGATGGCCGCCGCCCGGGTGTCCCCCAGTCATTACTACACTTAAAGGGACTTGAAACACATTTTTTCTTTCTTTCATGATTCAGATAGACCATACCATTTAAAACAACTTATCAATGTACTTCTTGTATTTTCTTGGTATGCTTTGTTGAAGGAGCATCAATGCACTACTAGGATCTAGCTGAACACATCAGGTGAAAAATATATGTGCAACCACCAATCATCAGCCAGCTCCCTGTAGTGCATTGCTACTCCTGATGATACCTAGATATACTTTTCAACAAAGGATGCCAAGAGAACAAAGCAAATTAGATAATAGAAGTTCATTGGAAAACTGTTTAAAATTGCATGTTCTATATGAATCATGAAAGAAAAAAGTAATATATATATATATATATGTGTGTGTGTGTTTTAGGGTGTGTTATGTACTTATTTGCTATAAAATATGAATAAATAATAATTACAAATGAATAATGCTGAGATTCTTATAAATTATAATAAATCATTATAATCAACATTGACTTATTTTAATAGTTGTATTAACTATTAACAATTATTAATATTTTTAATTTTTTTTTTATATAAAACACACCCTAATATAACTATATAGCTATAGTGCACATAAAGAACATAGGAATTTGCATGGGCGATATCCGGACAGGCATTATATTAGGGTGCTTTATGTATTTATTTGCTATAAAATATTAATAAATATTAAGATTATTAGAATGTATAATAAATCATTAAAATCTGCATGGACATATTTGAATAGTTACATAAACAGAAAGAGAAGCAGTCTGTCAGGAACAAACAACAGTTTAGTGACTTGTTCTATTACCCAGTTACGCCTGGGAGTAGCTTCTTTTAACCCAATTGTTCTTTTCATAGAGGAAAACATTCCTGTAGTATATCAGTCTGATTGTGCCTAACAAGGTCAGTCCAGCCCCGAAATACCAGGCGGTTCTCTTCTGAACAAGGAAAACTGCAACTCCAGACAATAGTTTTAGCCTCGTCAGTGAGGTACAGCCATAGCCCTCTAAGCACATTGGGCAAGGAGACCTCGTCTAGTTCCCCCCATCACCCTTTAATTCTCCCATACGTTTTTTTTCAGCACAAAATTACAAAAATAAGCTTCCATAGATCATTCGTACACAAGCACTCACATCACCACTTCTTTCTTAAAGACTAAAACATTTTGTACATCCCACAAAGACTCCTTTACACAATGTGCCAATAACCACATCACTCTTGATTTAACTCTTTCTACTCCACACAAACCAAACATAATCATTTCATATGTAATAAACTCTAGCCCTGTCAAACCCATAATCATCTTAGCAAGTGCTTTCCATATATTCTTAGCATACTCAGAACTCCACATCACATGTACTACATTTTCCAATTGACCACATCCATCCCTTGGACAACACACTAATCTTCCCCTTCTCTGAAACTCCCTAGTTTGCAAACACCCATGCACTGCCATCCATGCCACATTCTTCTGCCTATTAACCAAAACAGTCTTATTTACATTCTTCTATACCTGCACCCTCTGAGTATTAGTAAATCCACCAATTACATGCAGCTGCTCTCTATCCTGCAAAATTGCTATCTCTTTCTTACTATCACACAACACATCTTTTGAAACACCCACCAACATATACTTCCTTATACACTTTTCAATTGTCAAATTAAACCATGGTGGCTCAAAACACTCAGGCCTCCTACTATTTCTTACGCCCAAACCAAACCTTCATAACACACCACCTGCAGCATACCTCACCCTACACCCAACAATAGTTTCTTTCATGCTTAACCATATACACATATTTACATTCTATATAAAAAAAGGCCAGGTATGTTTGTCCGATGCAGTCAAGCACAGTAGAGACTGCGCAAGACAAACATACCTGGCCTTAACCCCTTAATGACCAGCGCCGATGCGCAGTAGAGACTGCATGAGACCTACATAATAAAAGGCCAGGTATGTTTATCCGATGCAGACAAACATACCTGGCCTTAACCCCTTAACGATCAGTGCCGAAGTGCAGTAGAGACTGCCCTGTACGACGCTGCTGTCCTGGGCCTCTCTCTGCTGCAATCTCGCTAAAAGTAGCAAGATCACGCTATTTCTGAATGCCCCACAAGTGGGGCAGTGCAGAAATAATCTTGCAGAAGTACCGAAGTAGAGAGGGACACTCTGTGTCCCTCACTGCATCGGGCATCGGTGATGTCAATTGTTGGTGACGTTGGAGGGTTAGGAACGAGGCGGGTAGGCGGCCCATCACTGGAGGGGGCGGGTGGGACTGCTGCGCTGTAGTTCCTTAAACATTTTGGCCTGTGTACACAGGCTTTAACACAAGTACTTAATAATCAAAAACCTTTCAATTTTTGGCATATTCTTTCCTCCTTTGTCTTTCACACGTAGTATCTTTTCCTTACTCATCATTTCTCATCTTTCTCACATGCATTTATCTTTGCCTGAATTACAATCTTCTTAGCTTTCTCATTGAAACATCTTCTAATAACGTATTTTGCTTAATCCAATTCATCACATACATCCTCACCCAAATCTCTCGATTCTCTCAAATAATCCAGATGCATCTGCCATCTTTCATACTCCAACCTTTCCCTCCTAGCTTTCTTACGACCAATACTGATAAAAAAAAATCTTAATATCACCCTTAACCCATTCCCAACAATCAAGCACATTCTGAAAAGCTGAAAAGCCCATTTCCTCATCCATGCATAGATCTTAACAAACTGCTTGTCAACCCATTCATCTTCTAACAAACTCATATTTAACTTCCATATATCCCCATCATACTCCACTTTTACTTCCAAATCTAGCTCACATTTAATACATACATGTTCTGTAAAAGGCATCCTAGTCGTCTTATACGACCTTGCTTGGATGTTCCAGGAATAAAAAAAAAATCAACACGAGACTTCACTGACTCATTCTCACTGAAATAAGTAAAACCTTTATCAGGCCATTTACTAACTCTGAAAGTATTTTTAAGACCATATACATTAAGTATTTCAATCAAGTATTTATTTGACTTGTCACGAGATCCCTCCTCCATACTTTCCCTATCTCCCTCACACAAAACACAATTAAATTCCCCCACCATAACTGTGAAACCTCTTCCACCCAAAAACAAACTTAACCTAGAAAATAAATCAATCCTATCTTTTTTACTATTTGCAGGACCATAAATATTAAATAGTCTAATAATAAATCCACTAAATGCAAAAATAACTAATAAAGTCCTCCCTCTAACAACGTTTCACCCTTAAAATTTTAAAACCACCACCCACAAACAAACCCCCACACCATCAATTATTACAGTAGAATATGACCAAACAGATGGTCCAAGTGTTCACTTTGCCTGTTTAAATTCTGAAGAAAAAAAACACTACTGAAAATAGTGTTTTTCAACTTAGACAAAGCTTCAAATATATAGGCACGTCTAGACAAAGAACCTATACTACGTACATTCAGAGAAGCAATTTTAAGTGACATATTTACATGCAAGGAATGAACAAGAGCTCAGTGGATTGTTCTGTTGCCCAGTTACCACCTGGGAGTAGCTTCTTTTAGCCCAATTGTGCTTTTCAAAGAGGAAAACTTTCCTGAAGTGTATCAGTCTGATCGCACGTAAAAAGGTCAGTCCACCCCCTAAATTCTCCCCAGAAGAAAAGAAATAGCAACCCCAGATGATTGTTCCAGTGTCTATTGGGCCTTTTCAGTGAGGGGCAGCCATATCCCTCTTAGCACATTAAGCAAGGAGACCACATCTCCCCCATCACCATTAGCAAGACCACAGGGTCATAATACAAATATAAACAGAAAAAGAAGCAGTCTTCCAGGAATGAACAACAGCTCAGTGGCTTGTTCTATTGCCCAGTTACCACCTGGGAGTAGCTTCTTTTAGCCCAATTTTGCTTTTCACAGAGGAAAAATTTCCTGAAGTATATCAATCTGATTCTGCATAAAAACATCAGTCCTTCCACGTAATAACAGGCAATTCTCCTTTGAACAAGGGAAATAGCAACCTAAGACGATTGTTTCAGGCTTCTTTTGGGCCTCGTAAGTGAGGTGCACCTATATGCCTCTAAGCACATTGGGCAAGGAGTCCACATCTGGTTTCACCCATCAACCTTAGGGAGACTTTCCCCAGGGTCATAATACAAGTATAAACATAAATGAGAAGCAGTATGCCAGAAATGAACAACAACTCAGTGGCTTGTTCTATGATCCGGTTACCACCTGAGAGTACCTTCTGTAAGCCCAATTGTAGTTTTCACAGATGAAAACTTTCCTGAATTATATATGTCTGATCCTGCCTAAAAATGTCAGTCCACCCCAAAAAATAAGCAATTCCCTCTAAACAAGAGAAATGGCAACCCCAGAGGATTGTTTCAGCCTCGTCAGTGAGGTGCAGCCATATCCCTCTTAACACATTGGGCAAGGAGTCCACGTCTGGTTTCTGCCATCACCCTTAGGGAGATTTTCCCCAGTGTCATAATACAAAGACATACAGAAAGAGAAACAGTCTGCCTGGAATGAACAACAGCTCAGTGGCTTGTTCTATGGCATGGTTACCACCTGGGAGTAGCTTCTATGCTTTTCACAGAGAAAAATGTTATATATCAGTCTGATCAGCCTAACAAGGTCAGTCCAACCCCAAGAAAAACATGCAATTCTCCTCTGAACGAGGGAATTGGCAACCCCAGATGAACATTTTGGCCTCCTTTGGGCATTGTCAGTATGGTGCAGCCATATCCTTTTAAGCACAATTGGAAAGGAGTCCACTTCTAGTTTCCCCCATCACCTATAGGGAGATTTTCCCCATGGTCATAAAACATATATTAACAGAAAGAGAAGCAGTCGACCAGAGACGAAAAACAGCTAAGTGGCTTGTTCTATGGCCCGGTTACCTCCTGGGAATAGCTTCATTTAGCCTAATTTTGCTTTTCACAGAGGAAAACTTCCTGAAGAAAAGATAAACCAGGTAATTCTCTGAACAAGGGAAATGGAAACCCCAGACAACCGTTTCAGTCTTGTCAGTGAGGTGCAGCCATATCCCTCTAAACACATTGGGCATGAAGTCCACATATGGTTTCCCCATCACCCTTAGGGAGACTTTCCACAGGGTCATAATGCAATGAGAAAGATATGCAGCCTGCCAGGAACAAGCAACAGCTGAGAAGCTTGTTCTAGGGCCCGGTTATCACCTGGGAGTAGCTTCTTCTAGCCCAATTGTGCTTTTTTACAGAGGATACATTTCCTGAAGTATATCAGACTGATCCTGAATAACAAGGTCAGCCCCCCCGCCCCGAAATAGAAGCATTTTGTGCTCTGCACAGCGAAATGGCAACCCCAGATGATCATTTCAGCCGCCTTTGGGCCTAGTCAGTGAGGTGCAGTCATATCCCTCTAAGCAAAATGGGAAGTAGTCCAAGTCTGGTTTATCCTATCACCCTTAGGTAGACTTTCACAGGATCATAATACAAATACATACAGAAAGTGAAGCAGTCTGCCAGGAACAAACAACAGATCAGTGGTTTGTTCTATGGGCTGGATAGCACTTGGGAGTAGCTTCTTTAAACCCAATGTGCTTTCCTAAAGTATACACACAAAGATAGTAGCAGCATAAATTTAAATCCAATTTATTATGGCACAAGAAAAGTCCAGTGGACTTTTCTTGTGCCATAATAAATTGGATTTAAATTTATGCTGCTGCTATCTTTGTGTGTATCTGTTTGGGGGTTTGCAGGAACCCTGCCAGCGAGCATTAGGCATTTAAGGGTGCTGGACTGTTGACTGTTTACTTTCCTAAAGTATATCAGTCTGATCCTGCCTAACAAGGCAATTCTCCTGTGAACAAGGAACTGGAAACCCCAGATGATCATTTCAGCCGCCTTTTGGCCTAGTCAGTGAGGTGCAGCTATATCCCTCCTAGCACATTGGGCAAGGAGTCCTCATCTAGTTCCCCACATCACCCTTAGGGAGACTTTCCCCAGGGTCATAACACAAATATAAACAGAGAGAGAAGCAGTCTGCCAGGAATGAACAACCAAATGTGCTTAGAGGGATATGGCTGTGCCTCACAAACAAGGATGAAACAATCGTCTCGGGCTGCTGTTTCTCTTGTTCAGACCAGAATTGCCTGTTTTTTCTAGGGCAACTGAGCTTATTAGGAGGGTTGAAAATGATTTACTTCAGGAAAGTTTTCCTCTGTGAAAAGCACAATTGGGCTAAAAGAAGTTACGCTCAGGTGGTAACTGGGCCATAGAACAAGCCACTGAGCTGTTGTTTGTTCCTGACAAACTGCTTCTTTTTCTGTATGTATTTGTATTTATACACTGGGTAAAGTCTCCCTAAGGGTGATGGGGAAAACTAGGGGGTGGACTCCTTGCCCAATGTGCGTAGAGGGATATGGTTGCACCTCTCTGATGAGGCCCAAAAGAGGCAGAATCAATCATCTGGAGTTGCAATTCTCCTTGTTCAGAGGCGAATGGCCTCATGTTTTGGGGGTGAACTGAAATTGTTAGGCTGGACCAGACTGATATACTTCAGGAACGTTTTCCTCTGTAGAAAGCACAATTGGATTAAAGAAGCTACTCGCAGGTAGTAACCAGACCATAAAACAAGTCGCTGAGCTGTTTGTTCCAGGCAGACTGCTTCTCTTCTGTATGAATTTGTATTATGACACTGGGGAACATCACCCTAAGGGTGAATGGGGAAACTAGACGTGGACTCCTTGCCCAGTGTTCTTAGAGGAATATGGCTGCACCTTACTGACAAAGCCCAAAGTAGGCTGAAATGATCGTCTGGGGTTGCCTAGTATTTCAGTGCTGGACTTACCTTGTTAGGCGGGATCAGACTGATGTACTTCAAGAAGGTTTTACTCTGTGAAAAGCACAATTGGGTTAAAAGAAGCTACTCCCTGATAGTAACCGGGCTATAGAACAAGCAACTGAGCTGTTGTTCATTCCTGGCAGACTGCTTCTTTTTCTGTATGTATTTGTATTATGACCCTGGGGAAAGTCTCCCTAAGAGTGATGGGGAAACCAGACATGGACTTCTTGCCCTATTTGATTAGAGGGATATATCTGCACCTCACGATCGACGCCCAAAGGAGGCTGAAACGTCTGGGGTTGTTGTTTCTCTTTTTTCGGAGGACAATTGCCTGTTTTTTAGGAGTGGACTGACCTTGTTAGGGGATACACACTGATTTATTTCTGGAAACTTTTTGGCTGTGAAAAGCACAATTGAGCTGAAAGAAACTACTCCTAGGCAGTAACCGGGCCTTAGAAAAAGCCACTTAATTGTTGATTGTTTCTGGCAAACTGCTTCTCTTTCTGTATGTATTTGTATTATGACCCTGGGGAAAGTTTTCGTAAGAGTGATGGGAGAACCAGATATGGACTCCTTGCCCAATGTGCTTAGAGGGATATGGCTGCACCTCACTGACCAGGCAATAAGGAGGCCGAAATTATTGCTCTGGGTTTCGATTTTCCTGGTTCAGAAAAAATCGCCTGCTATTTCAGGGCTGGACTGACCCTGTAAGGTGGAATCAGACTGATATACTTCAGGAAAGTTTTCCTCTGTGAAAAGCACAATTGGGCTAAAAGAAGCTATTCCCAGGTGGTAACCAGGCCATAGAACAAGCCACTGAGGAGCTGATGTTCGTTCCTGACAGACTGCTTATCTTTCTATTTATATTTGTGGGGGAAAGTTTCCCTAAGGGTAATGGGGGAAATCAGACATGGACTCGATGCACCTTATTGACAAGCCCAAAGGAGGCCAAAGCAATTGTCTGAGGTTGCCATGTTTCTTGTTCAGAGAAGAATTGCCTGGAAAGTTTACCTTTGTGAGAAGCACAATTGAGATAAAATAAACTATACCCAGGTGGTAACAAGCCACTGAGCTGTTGTTCATTCCTGGCCGATTACTCATTCTGTATGTATTAGTATTATAACCCTGGGGAAATTCTCCCTAAGGGTGATGGGGAAAAACAGACGTGGAGTCCTTACCCAATGTGCCTAGAGGGATATGACATTTTCCTCTGTAAAAAACACAATTGGGATAAAAGAAGCTACTCCCAGATGGTAAACGGGCCATAGAACAAGCCATTGAGCTGTTGCTTGTTTCTGGCAAACTGCTTTTGTTTCTCAATGTATTTGTATTATGACCCGGGGGAAAATCTCCCTAAGAGTGAGGGGGAACCAGACCAGCCCAAAGGATGCCAAAATGATTGTCTGGGGTTGCCGTTTTCCTTGTTCAGAGGAGAATTGCCTGGTATTTCGGAGCTGAACTGACCTTGTTAGGCGGGATCCGACTGATATACTATGAGAAGTACAATTGGTATAAAAGAAACTACACCCAGGCGGTAACTGGGCCATAGAACAAACCACTGAGCTGTTGATTGGCAGATTGCTTCTCATTCTGTATGTATTTGTATTATAACCCTGGGGAAATTCTCCCTAAGGGTTATGGGGAAGAACATATGTGTACTCCTTGCCCAATGTGCTTAGAGGGATATGGCTGCACCTCACGTTGCTGTTTCCCTTGTTCAGAAGAGAATTGCCTGGTATTTCAGGGGTAGACTGACTTTTTTTGGCAGGATCAGACTGATATACTTCAGCAAAATGTTTTCCTTTGAAAAGCACAATTGGGCTAAACGAAGCTATTCCCAGGTGGTAACCGGGCCATAGAACAAGCCACTGAGCTGTTGTTTGATCCTGGCAGACTGCTTCTCTTTCTGTATGTGTTTGTATTATGACCCTGGGGAAAGTCTCCCTAAGGGTGATGGGAGAAACCAGACTGGGATTCCTTGCCCACTGTACTTAGAGGGATATGGCTGCACCTCACTGACAAGGTTTAAAGAATGCCGATACAATCATCTGGAGTTGCCTGTTATTTCAGTGCTGGATAGACCTTGTTAGGCAGAATCAGACTGATATACTTCAGGAACGTTTTCCTCTGTGAAAAGCACAATTGGGCGAACAGAAGCTACTCCCAGGTGGTAAACGGGCCACAGAACAAGCCACAGTGCTGTTTTTTGTTCCTGGTAGACTGCTTCTCTTTCTGTTTGTATTTGTATTATGAACCTGGGGAAACCAGACTTGGACTCCTTGCCCAATGTGCTCAGAGGGATATGGCTGCATCTCACTGAGGAGGCTGAAACGATCGTCTGGGGTTATCATTTCCCTTGTTCAGAGGAGAATTGCATGGTATTTCAGGGGTGGACTGATTTACTTCATGAAAGTTTTCCCCTTTGAAAAGAACAATTGGGTTAAAAGAAGCAACTCCCAGGTGGTAACCGGGCCATAGAACAAGCCACTGAGCTGTTGTTCGTTCTTGGCAGACTGCTTCTCTTTCTTTATACATTTTAATAGTTGTATTAATTATTATTGATTATTAATATACAGTATATATCAATATTTTAATTGAAATAAATATTTAACGCACTCTAATATAACTCTTGTCAGGATATCGCACATGTAATGTAAAATATATATATTAATAATTTATACTAATTAAAACAACTATTAAAATATGTTATTTTTGATTATAATGATTTATTATAATTTATAAGAACCTCAAAATTAATCATTTGCATTTATTATTAATATTTATTAATATTTTATAGCAAGTAGATACATAACGCACCCTATTATAACTCCTATCGGGATAGCGCACCTGCAAATTCCTGTGTTCATCAAGTGCGCTATAGCCGACATGAGTTATATTAGGGTGTGTTAAGTATATATTTCATATAAAATTAAAAAATACATACAACCTCAATTCCGAAAAAGTTGGGACAGTATGGAAAATTTTAAAAAAAAGTCATTTGAAAATTTTCAACTTGTAATACGAGTACTACCCGACACGCACAAAGAGCTAACTTCTAGCAGAGTTAGAGTGCGAACGGGAGTGCTAAATAGTACTCCCCTCATAATCTGGACCTAAATGTCTAGCCATCATAATACCTTTATAAATAAAATAAGAGTGATTTTTCCAACTCATATTTTTACCAAGAAAAAATATATTCATTTTGGATAGCTTAATCTTAAATGTAATGCTTTGCTATAGAAGATAAGCTACTTTCAACCAATATCTGAGCTTTAGGGCAAACCCAAAGTATATGAGAATAAGATGGATTTGAGAAAGAACATTTAATATATTTATTACATGCATTATTCTATGTAACATTTATTTAGGGCTTTCACAATCGTTTGCACTCCGTTTTAATTGCGCCGATATTACAAGTTGAAAGTATAGGCGATCACTCTAGCGCAATCAAGATTTACACTAGAATCATTACCGTGATTTCAGAGCTGTGGTTAACTGTCGGAAATAAAAATTGGCACAAAACACATCAAAAATATGTTACAAAGTACAGTTATACTTATAACGCTCCCTATTAAAAATTATTCGTAAAAATTATTTAAAAAGTTCAATTTCAATTTGTAATACCAGAACAACCTGACTAGCGCAAAATGTTTAATTCCAGCGGATTTTGTCGCTATAGCAAAAACGCAAATTACTGCTCCACTTCTACTCTAACCTTAGGGCTAGATTCCAAGTGGCACAGTATTTTTTTTTTTTTGCGTAAGCCAAAACATCACTAGGATGTTAATTTTTAGCGCTTTTTGTGTTGCGTTCGTATTACAAGTTAAAAAAAAAAAACTATTTTGCAATAGCATTAACCCGAATAGCGTGAAAAACCTAACTTAAGTTTTCACATGCTTGTATTCTCCTATAGAAATCAATAGACAAAAAAGTAGCAAAAAACCCCCCGAGATCGCGCAAACTCCATCACCATTTCGCATTCAATGGAAAAAAATGTGTTGAAAACAAAACAAACACCCATCGTACAAACAACATAGCATATTCGCATTAGCAAATGTGAATATTTACAGTAAATACATAGTTAAAATCTTTATTAAATATGAATATTGCATAAATATGTTTTATCATGTTTTTATCTGCTTAATGGCAAAGGGCTCCAATGCACTTATATATATATATATGTCTATATGTGTGTACATATATATTAATGTTTTTATATGTGTATATATGACTGTAAATACATATACACACATATAAATACATATACAGTATATATATACATACAAATACATCTTTAGCAATGTATATGTATGTGTCTCAATGTTAAAGCCATTTGTCTACCTTTTTTTTATAACACCCGAGATCTCCAATGTTTGAGCCCTTAGAACTTTTGTGTGCTATATTTTTTTTAAAGTAATTTTTATTAGGCAGTGTTAATATGAGTGCAACTGTACTTTGTAATGTATTTTTGAAGTGTTTCGGAAAACAGTTAACCACAGCTCTGAGATCGCGGAGAGGATTGAAGCGTAAAGGGCGATTGAGCTTGCCCAATCGTGATTTCACTCCATTTGTAATATCAGCAAAATGAAAATGGCTCGCAAAAACACAATTACACTAGCGCAAAACCATTTGCGCCTCACTTGTAATCTAGCCCTTAGTGTTTAATGTCCCTTTAATATAACTGAACACACAAATTAGGGAAATACTTATTTTTATGAAAAAAACCCCAATAAGATCAACTGGGCATATTGGAACAGATAAAAAGCTCTCACCCATTTACACATGCCAATAGATCAGTTTAGTCTTTCTTCTTGACTTTTTTGACTGTAATTAAAATGATAAAAAGCCTTTCTCATTGGGGAAATTAATGGATATACTTGCAGTGTTTTAAGTTAACAAGTTAAGACATTTCAAAAGTTGTATTTGTAATTGTATTGCTTCTTTTAGTATTAGAAAACTTAGATACCCAAAACCTTCCCAAAAATGTATAAGTGCTTGTTAAAGGGACACTGAACCCAATTATTTTCTTTTGTGATTCAGATAGAGCATTTCTAATTTACTCCTATTATCAAATGTTCTTTATTCTCTTGGTATCTTTATTTGAAATGCAAGAATGTAAGTTTAGATGCCGGCCCATTTATGGTGAACAACCTAGGTTGTCCTTGCTGATTGGTGGATAAATTCATCCACCAATCAAAAACTGCTGTCCAGAGTTCTGAACCAAGAAAAAAGCTTAGATGCCTTCTTTTTCATATAAAGATAGCAAGAGAACGAAGAAAAATTGATAATAGGAGTAAATTAGAAAGTTGCTTAAAATTGCATGCTCTATCTGAATCACGAAGGAAACATTTTGGGTTCAGTGTCCCTTTAAGTTCAGTCATGTCATGTAATTATGTATTATGTATTCATTGCTCACAATCTGATCTGTAAAGGGGATGTCTATGTTTTGAACATATATTAGTAAATCATAAGAAATGCCCATCTCTTCCTCCACCTACAGTAACCATAGAACAATGACATTGATTTTAAATTCTGACATTGATCCATAGCTTTAACCCTAACTGGTAAATTATTAGAAATAATATGGGATTTAAAAAAAATATATATATATTAATTAAGAAGTAATTTCCCACAATGTCAGATGTGATGTTCTGAAGATGATTACTGAAGAATCTGAAGATCAGGCATAACCAGATAGAAGAACCCTGGTTATTGGTGCAAAGATAAGGATTTATGGCTTTACTTTTAATGAAGAAACAACAGGATATCACTTGCATGAGTATTGATTTGTGGTTTGAAGTCCTAATAGTCTTGTGCTGCATTGTGTATATTTTTGGCCACTATTCGGCAGGGAGATAGGAATGTTGGCAAGTGTATTTGTTAGGTGTTATTCCCAGGGGGGGAGTGTCAGATCAGGCCAAAGCCGCGGGCCCACTGTACCACCTGAAGCAGATGTAGATTATCTGATAAGGATACCCTTAGAACTGATTCAGACCATGCAGCAAATGATCTAAAGCTATTCATGTTTATTGAACAGTGCAAGCATGTCTTATAGACTTCAGTAACAGCATACAGGGTTAAGGGGATGACACGTTATGGCCGCGTCATTTTACACAATTATACAAAGTTAAACACAGTATGAATCTGGAAATTGACTAGCTCATAAACAATATCTGAACAACATTATCTAGTCATAATAAACCATGCATCTGCGAAGACAACAAGGTCGTTGGACCATCTTATTGATATAATATTCTCCTCGGCATAATGCCAGGGACATCTACAAGGTTAGCTAGCTTTGCAGAATAAAATGACAAGCATATATTTCTCACTACAGAATAACCCATTATAATAAAGTCTAATCATTACAAAATGGATGCCAATCATTACAAGATGGATGCGAAAAGACAAAATAGCGCCCAAGAACAAGATGGCGCTAGTCAGGTTCACATTAACCCCTAACATTCCACTCTTTTATTCTAACAGAATAACATAAAAAATAGACAGGCGCAGAAAATGAGGAAAGCCGTTAACAACCATATGAGCCTAATACTATGGTAACAGAACTCTATGTGAGAATACTAGAGAAAAAAATATTCACATGTCGTGGTATAATTTCATAGGCCAATAGGGCACAATTAATCACTGCACATAGGTGCGGTCTCTCCAATACCCTCCGTCTACCTTCCAGCCTCCCCAAAACTACCGGTCTATCTGCACAAAGACTCAACCAGCCCCCCATCTACCCCCAAACAACGCTGCATCTGTTATTTCTCCACCTGCATTGCTAGCACCCCCCCAATCTGTCCAACAGTTCTTTCTCCACAGTAAAGCATGACATGGTAACAGCACAACTGTCTCTAGCTGGCCTCTGATCACTTTAAGAACAGTCTTTGTCTTCTCGCTCCACCTTCCTCAGACACTTTGCTTAAATCAGTTACAGTTCATTTGCAGTAGGGGTGCTTATCCAGTGTTCTTCCGCAGGGAGATGCTGGACATCTGATGGTTTGTTCATGGGGTAGACAAGGCAGCCAGTGGATTCCCATGGCAAGCAGACACTCGAGTCACAGGGAGTCTAGGAAGAAAACAGAAACAGCACAAGATGAGTACACACCGCAATACAATCACAATTATGTCCAAATAAAACTTCACTTTCATCCTATGTCATTTAAAACCAAACAAAACATTGTTGATATATAATACAAACTAAATACATTGATATTTTTTCAGAGAATAATTTACAACTTCTCTATACACTTTTAAATGATACTTCATGAATACTAAGCAAGTGACAACTGCCAGACTTCATCAAGAGGCTGAATGGTTATGCTAAAACTTATGCTAAGGCCTGCCCTGTAACAAAAATGAAAAAAGGAAAACAGTCAATAAAAATAAATGAATTTCTTTACACTGTCACTTTGAACTTCTGAAAATAAAAGAACCTAGTGTTGCTTAATTCAACATCTCTACTATCTATAATGTTTATAATTCTCCAACCAGGATCCTAATAGTCAACAATCTCATCTGATATTAACACTACTAGTTTACTAATTATTTTATGCAACCTACATTCTCTCGCACTCCTGTATGAGGAAAGAATACAATCCTAACACCATTTAAAACTTCAGAATCTTTTAAACATAGACACATCTTTATGATAAGATAAATCCTTTCTTTGACAAACATCAGGAATTACCAAATTCACTTTGCAGATACCATACCAATTAATAAAAGGGAAAAATAAATTTGCTTTCATAAACTATAATTATGCTATTCCCTACATAAATATTTCTCTGTATAATTAATATAAACTTCTAGCTGAGACATGTCCGCTTTATGTTTTATAGGGTGAAGGGTCTAAAATATTCTGATATATTGCAGAATTTTCCTTAAACATATTTTTATACTCAGTGGGCCATTCAATAGGGTACAATACTGTGAGGTTTAGAGTTACACTTATCTAAAGGGTTACTTTGTTTAAGTACATAGACTACAATGTGCACTTAGACCAATAAGGCATGCTTTTCTGCAGACAAAACTATATGACTTCTTATAACTAATATGATCAACAAAAATAACACAAATACAAGAACATACAAAACAAACAATACAAGTAACCGAGTTAAAACAATACTCCCCTAATTTAATTGGTTGACCCTGTAACAGCATAACAGGTCCTCCATATCATCCGACAAGGCACAGTCCAGAGAAGGATAGTCTTTATGTCCTGAAGACACACATCAGAGGAAACAGTCATGGATTACCCAGAGTCCAGTTCTGGGGCTGGTACCAACATACAAAGCAAAGAATGGATCCAAAGATAGTTCAGCAACTTTTACTGCAGTATGGTGGTTAAAACAAGCTTGACAAAAGGTTTTTTTATCTTCATTTTTTTCTTTCTTTAAAGCTTTACTTGCATTCAATCTTCAATCTTTTGAAGAGTGCACTTATGGAATTGTATCTGTATAGATTTTACCTAAATATGGAAACTCAAAAATAATTCAGTTAGTGTCTTTAATCTCTGGATACAGCTGCATGATCTCATCCTGCAAATACAAATATAGTGTTAAGAACCAAATAGAAAAAATAAAAACATTGTAGGTATCTGAAATATGAGAGCAAAATAAAACACAGAAAGACAATGAAGAGATAGAAACCACCAGGGAGGGAAAAAGGAGTGGGGTATGGGTATACAGGCTACGACCGGGGTGGCCATCAAGGTAGATGATGGGCCATGGTCTGTCTGTGGCCAGATTCCCAATGAAGGAAAGTTCTAGACAATCCTAGGGACGTAGTGCATCCTGCATAGGGATAAGACAGGGAAAATTAGGGCACAGCTGGTGGTTAGGCAATAACATTGTAAGAGGAGATTCAAAACATTTTAGGTTCACCTTCTTACCTAAAAACAATCAACCCCATCACATAAAGATACTCATCAATACTCATCAATAGTCCCCCCTTGTTTGCGTGAAACATGCCATGTGGCACGCAAACACAACATAACAAGAAACTAAAAGACAAATCATGCACTCCACTCATGCAGATACAATTCTCAATATCAAGCAAAATCAAATACCCCTCACTATTCAATATGCTGTCCAGACAGCACACTTCCACACGCAGTCACAAAAGAGAAAAACATAACAATCATTTAGCAAACATTGAAAACCAATTGTTCATTTCAAAAAATAAAACATTACCAGCTGACGCAAACCTTAAACAACCACCATTAACCTGAAAATCAACACCTATACTGACATTCCCTGAAACACAGCACTCGCAAAACACTACAAATAATTAAAAACATCCCCTAAGAACCATCTATACCCTGGCTCTGCAACATCTACTATGCACAATACTATGAGATCATACTAATAATGCAATCACACAAATCATATGTGACACTAATAACTTGTGAAAAGCTCAAGAATCCAGTCTATACTTTTACATAACCAAAATTTTAACAACAACACAATTATTGGATCTAAAGCTGTTTATAATTTGATATTCACTATTCTGCAGCTCTTTAGCCAAATATAACAATTGCATATACCACAAAAATGAGCTTTCTACAAAAGAATAATAATAAAGTTTCCCCTTTAAATTATTCCCAATGATCCATTGGCCTTACTTATAATAAAAATGTATACAGACGTTCATTAAATAGCCTAAGCAAGCATAAGTAGCATAAAAACACACGCACAGTGGGATGCAGGCAAGTTAAAGGGACATTTTACCCAAATTAAAAAATTATCTTTAATTGAAACTGCTAACACAGTTAACTATACTAGTGTTAGGCTTACAGTAAATCTCATTGTCTTCTCTGTAAATATGTACTTAAAATATCACATTTTATATCAGAAAGGATTCCTGCCTTGTACCCCTTTAAATATTTTCTCTTCTCTTTTTTGTTTTATTTATTTTTTTTGTTTACACGGCTAGCACACAAACTGCAGGCAATTTATCAGTTCAGTTTGCATTACAGAGAGAATTAAGTTACACTGCACAGAAATATCTGCTATCTAAACGGCAGATTTAAAAAGAATAATACAAAGAAAGGTCTCTTAAAATATATTTTGCAAACTACTAATACAGAGTTATTGCTGCTTCTGAACTCCTTTCACATTAGTGAACTGGTCCTTTAAATAATAAAATGACAATTTTCTAGTGCTCTGTCTACGCACTGAACTCTGATTTTACAGACAAATATAAGATAAGGATTATCCGAAATTCAACCCATTACAATTTACATCAGCTATACACAAACTTGCAAATGCAACTTCTCCTACATTTTATACTATGCAGCTTCTATAACAAGTCATTGAAAATACACTAATATAGGGGGGCGGAGCCAGCAGTGAAGCAGTGCAGTCGCACATCTCAGGAGCTCCAACGACACTACATATAAAGTTTAATTATAAAGACCGCTCCAGCCCAAATATTGGTCCCTAAACAAAGAATGATGGACTTGGGAGATCTGTGTATCTAATCCTTGAGTGGACTACACTAAATTGATGAGATCTAGTGATTCTAGAGCACATACCACTGATAAGCAGCCCCGCAGTCAGCCATCTTGGACCCACCGCTATTGTGTTTTTCTTAAGCTGACTGCCTTCTATTATTAGCAACTATGTCAACTGGAGATCAGATATTAGAGGAGATGCACCTCTTTCTAGATGGATGTAGGGGCATGTTTAATAGCCTATTTACCTTATTGCCCCACCAAACAGCTAGTAAGTTTGCGGCCCAGATTACCCACGTGCCCGCTGGCATGGCTGCCCCTGGGGGTGGTGGCGCTTTGGGGCCCCGGCGCTCCTTGCCTCCTGGGCATGCTGTGTTGGGAGCGCAATCAGGGACTATAGCGCCTTACCTGCCCTGGAAGGATCCCGTGAGCAAGATTTCCCACGCAGGATGCTTGACACCCTCAGACAACCCAGCTTTTGTCTACATACCGGCAACCAGGAGGAGATGCTCTAGCCCAGCGCAACAGATGCCTTTTGCTGAGTCCGGTGGGTGCAAGTGGGGATTACTACCGGCAACTAAAGAAACCATGTATGTAGTTACCCTGCCGCCCACAGAAGTCTATCCACCTGTCGCTGCAACAGCAGAGAGCTATACAGAGCTGCCATTAGGCCTGGAGTTGGCGACTCCCAGAGTTCTGCTGCGGAGCCCGGAGCTGTCAGTAGTGACAGGCCTCTTTCCACACGATGCGGGTCACTATCAATCTTGGCGAAAAGGTGTGGGATGAGGCTGAACAGCTGGTGAGATTTTGTGTCGCTGCATCACTGAACTCTATTATTACCTCTCATATTTAAAAACTGTCTAATTATACTCCAGGGTCTCTGCAGCTGACTCATGATAAGTACTGGACATTAGTTTCTCCGTTGTGCCTAGCTGTTACATGCGCACAAAGTTTTACAGATGAGGATTGTTTGCTCCATTTGCAGAATTATATACTCTCTAGAGAAGTTATGATGATTACCATATCTAGCTCTGTTGCCACATATAGCTTAGCTGAATACATGGTCTTATATCTAAAATGTCTGCAGCGAGTCTGTTGTTACTATGCTACTAATGTTTCAGGGTCTCTTAGCATACTACTTAGAGCTGATGTGGTATTGATTTATGTGCATCTTGTCCCCTGGACTATCTCAAAATAACGCCATCATAGCTGACTGTCTCATCTTACATTTGTATTATGCCTCTACAATCCTAGTTAAATAATGGAGTTACTGCTTACCATTAATCCAACAGAAGAAGTTTCAGATTCATATCAATAATATGCTCTATTCTTATAATGAAGCGATATGTTGTTCCCTATGAGTATGCTCATTGATTGGACGAGACATTCATTTTTCCCATACCCAAATATACATTTATTACAATTTATTTGGGGACATTACACTCTGAATGCTGAGTTCCAGTTATTTCCTAGCCGCATCTGAATATAGCATACAGCAAATGGATTTTAGTCATACAGTTGTTTATTTTTAAGTATAAAGCTTTGGGTACCTTGTCCTCATCGTGTGTTAAGGGGGGTCTCTCAACTTCTAATGTCATATCTGTAGGCTCATTATTGTTTGCACTCAGAGATATCAACGGAACCCCAACATTTCAATGTTAAGTTTTCCCAAATGTACAAGCTCTCATACTGTATATGCTCTCTTTGTGCTTGGGTGTCATCTGTGTGCGTGACTTCTTGCCGCCAGCGGCCGAGGCGGCGGGCTGTTATGTTTACCAAACAGATGGCCTCATAGAATAGTTGTGGATATAATTGTCCCCATATCTATATAATCTTCCAAATTTAAATCTGAGCTATCCTATCGAAATTTAGCTGTAACCCTTATGTATAGATAGGTCCCTCTACCCTACCATATCCTACTATATATACTCACCCTACAGCCCACCCCTAACTGTACTACTAGCTCTCTTCAGCAGTGCCACGAGTAACAGTGTCTCTATAAATTTTGGTTTTCCCTAGCCCTAGCTCGGAGATAGTGGGATCACCCACAAATTTAATAAATATTTAGAGGCCAAAACATAGAATGTTAGCACTACCGCATATATTTCTATCACCTCCCCCCCTCACCCATTCTAATGTGTTTCCTCGTTTAGGAAAACTAAATACGCGGCTTCTCTTGCCTATGCCGCAACCCTTACCATTCCTTTAATAGCAATTCTTACACTCTAATGCAGTGCTGATCTTATCTTCCCCATTGGGATTAGTAAGATGGGTCAGCTACATTCAATCTTTAACTAGAATAGTAAGTCTTTTTATCATACTCCCTCTAATGATAATCAAAATGTATCAGGGCCCATATGTGGCTCATTGTAGCATGAGAGGGACTTGCGTCACCTAAAAAGAGGTTTCAGTTTTGCCTATTAATAATTATAATTACTGTTACTTTTATTGTTTTGCAGGAATGCAGGCAAATGTATGATTATACGGAATATGTATGCACTTCGTTTTAAAGTTTCCATTGCATGTATATCTAATTTTTGTACTGTGCAATAACCTCAATAAAAATTATAAAAAAAAAAAAAAAGAAAATACACTAATATAAAAACAATTTTACAGTGGACTGTCCCTTTAAGGACTAACCATTCATCACGTAAATTACATATGTATACCCTAACCATAATTTAGGCTGCTTGTATGATTTACCACACAAATTCCACCTCTGTACTGTAGCATGACCTGCAGATTAATTTACTTGCAACAGAAACGGACCCAAATACTTTTAGATAAAATTACAATTACAGCCTATAACTATATTTCATCTTTTGCACTAACTCCGTGCACAGATCTTACAAATACAACATACTTAACCCATTAATCCTACCAGAAGAACTCTCATATTTACTAGAGCGTGACAAAAATCACACACACCATCACACTTTCAAAGCTGTTAGTTACTCACTTGCAAAAATATATATTTATATGCCGCAACAGGTGGACAGTTTTTTTATACTTGCATGCAACAATTATCACTTAAAACTAAAACTGCTTATTAATAACACACATACCTAAAACATGCTGTTGACTTTAAAATACATTTATATAAAAAAATAACACTACAAAATACCTCCTTACAACGTCTGATTTCCCAGCAGAGAAACAGAAAGAAACATTTCTTTACAGCAATACAGACACACAAGCCCATCTCATCTCGCATACCAGAATTCACTCCCCCTTTTTCCTTTCCTCCGGAAAACAAATATTCAAAATAACATACCAAAGACACATAAAACACAATAAGATCAACTTTCCACCAAATTTACAATGTATTTGAAAAGTCTCCGAAATCGTAAGGAATGGCCATCTCCCTACGACTTGAGAAACATTTCAAAACAGGATTAAAAACATCCTCTGTTCCTTTTTTTTATTTTATTTTTTTATTCTGTTGATCTAAGCAACTCTTTGACACATAATACCAGACACATAACACATGACACATCAAAATATACAACATTTCCTTTTCATTACTGCAAACAAAAGAAAGAAAGAGTTTGTACTTAACAGAGCTGCTGTAACAGTTTTTTTCTCTGTTCTCTGATCTGTGTGCGCGCTCAGTGGCGGCCCCCCTTCTTTGCCCGCTACATTCTTTTAACACAGAGATTGCTCATTAAATCTACCCAGCAGTGCTTACTGACAGTATCTTGAAATGTTTCTGTCTTTAACAGAAACTATTAACCCTTTTGTAGACATTATATATGTAATCTTCTCTGTGCATTATTATCTATCAGCAGATCCCATTCCTCAACACCATAATAGCAACAATAATAAAATGCATAGCCACTTAATATTTTCTAAGCACAGCACAATTTTATAGCAGTAAAAAACAAATAAGCAAAGCAAAGCAAGCATCAGACATCAAACACCAGTTTCAGGTGGGTAACAAAACTCTATTATAGGAATGGATATGGAAAACTTTAACACACGTGAGTCTCACTCACTTGTAACAAAGCACTGCCAACTTGCACGGGGAACTTAACTTAAAACCTCCCGTCAAATTGCATGCCAACTCTTATCTCTTGCGCGCTTGTCACAGACAGGACTACAATACCTGTCTTAAACCAGCACAGGATTATTAACCTGGCTGGAGGGGTTATCACAACTGCCGGCAGGACTTTAACCTCTGCAAACCTGCGCCTCTACCGCAGGAACCCCTTAACCCTTTATCATATATTACCAACACCTATTACAAGACTAAATTTAGGTTCAGATTCACAGAGGGAAAGCATGGTAAAAACACTCATACTCACCGACTGCGAATCCCACAAGCTGACACTAGAATTGTTAGGTGTTATTCCCAGGGGGGAGTGTCAGATCAGGCTGAAGCCGCGGGCCCACTGTACCACCTGAAGCAGATGTAGATTATCTGATAAGGATACCCTTAGAACAGATTCAGACCACGCAGCAAATGATCTAAAGCTATTCATGTTAATTGAACAGTGCAAGCATGTCTTATAGACTTCAGTAACAGCATACAGGGTTAAGGGGATGACACGTTATGGCCGCGTCATTTTACACAATTATACAAAGTTAAACACAGTATGAATCTGGAAATTCACTAGCTCATAAACAATATCTGAACAACATTATCTAGTCATAATAAACCATGCATCTGCGAAGACAACAAGGTCATTGGACCATCTTATTGATATAATATTCTCCTCAGCATAATGCCAGGGACATCTACAAGGTTAGCTAGCTTTGCAGAATAAAATGACAAGCATATATTTCTCACTACAGAATAACCCATTATAATAAAGTCTAATCATTACAAAATGGATGCCAATCATTACAAGATGGATGCGAAAAGACAAAATGGCGCCCAAGAACAAGATGGCGCTAGTCAGGTTCACATTAACCCCTAACAGTATTGTTTATTCACTAGTGGTGCTGGTAAATCACGTCAAACCTGTATAAAATGTATGGCTCTAAAGCCACAAATATTGATGTGATATATATTTCAAGTGAATGAAATACATTTAGTGTATTACAAATTCTAATTACACAGGTCAAATGAAATAATCGGCTGCACATCATTGAGGAAATATTAAAACAGAAATCTTTATTTCAGCATCTATAAAATTAGAACATACAGGAATGGAGCGATGCAAAGACTGACGCGTTTTGCACCCCCTTAGTGGCGCTTAATCATGGACTCACTATGTTATCCTTGACACCTCCTTTAATAGGTAATGAAACCTATTAATACATTAACTCTTACTAAGTCAAGATGTGTGACAACATTAAAAACAAAATACAGTTAATTAGTTAATCTAATACACTAGATAAAATACAATTTCTTAATCTTTCAAACAAAATAACTCATATCCCACTCAAGATTTAATCCTGTAGGAATTCTAGTTTTTAATTGATATATCCAGTAAAACTCTTTTTTTCTCAGGAGGATTTAATCCTGGTATGGAGTCACAGTTTAAAGTCTTAGAATAATTGTAAATGACAGACTTGAGACTGACTTGGGACATTGAAGCCTTTGAACACTGTATAGAATTATGATCCCAATGGGTCTTAGGTTGAGCAAATTTCAAACCTTTGAGGTATAAGACCCTGATATAATGTCAGAGAATGAGGCGCTCATGGAGTGCTCAGGGAAGCTTATGAAGATTTTGGTTCGCTGTAAGCAGAGACAAAGCTTCAGTCTCAAGGAACGTATAATGGATATTGAAAAAGAAGTAAAAGTCTTTGAATCGCATAAGAGATTTTAAGAGCAAAAGAAACTAATGAAGGAGCATGTGGATAAATTGGACACTGTTTTGGCTGAATGCAAGGGAATGGAATTTAACAGGGACAGACAGGATTATTAAGTAAAGAAGGTATATAATTGGCCGAGTTTTCATCATAGAAATCAGAGATTTTTTGGAAATAGGAGTAAAATTCATAACAGAAAAACAGGTCAGGATGAACATAGAAAAAATACTCAGAAGCCTATCTTTAAAAAGAGGAATAGCAAAAACGTACTGTTTACTTTAACTGAGGCAGAATCATCAGATAAAGAATCAGCGGCCTCAGTTTGCTCATCTGTCTCTCCCTCTTCCTCTGTTTCTTCTATCTCTTCTCTTTTTTCCCATTTTCTGCAGGCGGTCTCCACAGATGACACAAAAGTGAAGGTCCAGTAGGGCGTCCCAGGACAGAAAAAGTAGCAAAGATCCATTTAGAAAAACCAGGATATCAAAAAGGAAAAAGAAGGAAGATTTTGCAAAGAGATGTGGACTAAAAAATCTCAGTATTATCAATTTGTCATCATACATCTTGAGTGTTGCTCAGATTAACTTGTTGAGTAAAGGCTTAGGTTATGCCCCTTCAAGAATTTTTTGTCCTTTCAATACTCTGTTGGATGTCAACAGGTTTGTTAGAAAGTTAACACTCAAGAGGTATTTTGCTGATCAACATAACTCTGAAACTAATGTATTGAATTTAAGATCTGAAATGGTATCTTCTTTTGAGGATGTCTCTTTTCAAGATGCCTGCACTTTAAATGCTCTTGTGGAATTGAATGAAGGTTGTGATACCACCACTGAGAATATGAGGCCTTTGGTTCCAAAAAAATGTGGTTCAGAATTGTACCATATACAGTTCAGCCATCAAATTTTTTTTTAAAAAAGCGTGGAGAAATAATTGAACTGGCTAATAGTAACGTGAATTTTATTAAGCAGAATCTCACCAAGTCCGAAAAATTGGAGTTGGAGTCTCTTCAGGGTAATCATGATATATGGTTATCAGAAACTTGGCTAAGGGTGGTAATAAAGTGATTTTGAATAAGAATGATTAATTTGAATAGGCCTATTGCCAATTAAGGGTCGTGTCTACATATAAACTGCCATCTGGCAATCCAACTAACATGTTTAAAAGGAAATTGATGACCCTTCTTGATGATGGTATACACCTAGGTATTTTTACCTAGAATGATATTTAACAATTGGTACCAGAGTTTCCCATAGTGTCATTGTTTCATTGTTTAGCAAAGGTTCATAAAGATCCTATAAAACATACGGGGAGGCCAATTGTGTCTGGTATTGGTTCCTTGTTGGAGCCTTTATCAGACTGGACGGATACTATTTTACAGCCAATAGTTAAGGGTCTTTATTTTATTTTTTATTTATTTATTTATTTATTTATTTATTTATTTATTTATTTATTTTTTTAAAGTGTATCCAAACTTTTTATTCCACAGTGACGTCTCGGGGTGTTTACCCGTTCATCAGACCAACAACAGTGCAAACACATAACTGACTTATAAACAGTAGTAAGTCCCTCCCCCAACAGAAAAGACAGTCAAAAAGGGTAACATAGAAATATCAATAAAGCAAAATAGCCACATCAACAACATAAGGGGTATTAACATTTAAAAATACATTGTTCATCGAAGTGCAAAACAATTAATAATGGTGCAATTTCATGACTAAGAAACAGTGACATAATAATACAAAAAGGAAATTAATAACCTTGATACTCAACAGTATACACATAAGTGCATCTAAACCCAGTGTATACCGGAAGTGTAAGGTAGTGTATAATGGGACATTTAGGGATTTACTGAATGCCTTAGTGTGTCATGATATCAGATAAGTCACAGGCAAACACAGTATTCTTACCATCATCTAAACATGCTGGGAAGGAGAGCAGATTATAGAACTATACAATGTTCCTAGTACCAACATCAGAGGAGATGTTTGTAAGCGTGTGAGAGGCCTCCAGTTCCATCAACGCATGACATCATAGTAACGCCCATAGTGAGTGTTTATGTGTAGCCATGGTTATGGAGGTAAATATTTCTTAGTCCGGTAGCGCTCTACAATATAGGATCCTAGATCACAAAAGTGAGTACACCCTCACATTTCTGAAAATATTCTACTACATCCTTTCATCTGACAACACCCAAAAAATGACACTCCGCCACAATGCAAAGCAGCGAGTGCCCAGCCTGCACAACAGTGCAAACCCGCTGTCCCCTCAAAACAACCCAACACACAGCAATCAATGTCCAAACCGCCGGCAACAAAAGTGAGTACACCCCCAAGTGGAAATGTCAAAATTTGACCCAATTAGCCATTTCCCTCCCCATTGTCATGTGACTCGTTAGTGTTACAAGGTCTCAGGTGTGAATAGGGAGCAGGTGTGTTAAATTTGGTGTTATCGCTCTTACACTCTCTCATACTGGTCACTGGAAGTACAACATGGCACCTCATTGCAAATAACTCTCTGAGGATCTGAAAAAAAGAATTGTTGCTCTACATAAAGATGGCCTAGGCTATAGGAAGATTGCCAAGACCCTGAAACTGAGCTGCAGCACAGTGGGCAAGACCATACAGCGGTTTCACAGGACAGGTTCCACTCAGAACATGCCTCTCCATGGTCGACCAAAGAAGTTGAGTGCACATGCTCAGCATCATATCCAGAGGTTGTCTTTGGGAAATAGATGTATCAGTGTTGCCAGCATTGCTGCAGAAGTTGAAGGGGTGGGGGGTCAGCCTGTCAGTGCTCAGACAATACACCGCACACTGCATCAAATTGGTCTGCATGGCTATCATCCCTGAAGGAAGCCTCTTCTAAAGATGAAGCACAAGAAAGCCTGCAAACAGTTTGCTGAAGACAAGCAGATTAAGGACATGGATTACTGGAACCATGTCCTGTGGTCCAATAAGACCAATATATTCTTTTTTGGTTCAGATGGTGTCAAGCGTGTGTGGCGGCAACCAGGTGAGGAGTACAAAGACAAGTGTGTCTTGCCTACAGTCAAGCATGGTGGTGGGAGTGTCATGGTCTGGGCCTGCATGAGTGCTGCCGGTACTGGGGAGCTACAGTTTATTGAGAGAACCATGAATGCCAAGATGTAAAGTGACATACTGAAGCAGAGCATGATCCCCTCCCCTCGGAGACTGGGCCGCATGGCAGTATTCCAACATGATAACAACCCCAAACACACCTCCAAGACAACTACTGACTTGCTAAAGAAGCTGAGGGTAAAGGTGATGGACTGGCCAAGCATGTTTTTAGACCTAAACCCTATTTAGCATCTGTGGGGCATCCTCAAACGGAAGGTGGGGGAGTGCAAGGTCTCTAACATCCACCAACTCCGTGATGTTGTCATGGAGGAGTGGAAGAGGACTCCAGTGGCAACCTGCGAAGCTCTGGTGAACTCCATGCCCAAGAGGGTTAAGGCAGTGCTGAAAAATAATGGTGGCCACACAAAATATTGACACTTTTGGCCCAGTTTGGACATTTCCACCTAGGGGTGCACTCACCCCTGCCACCAACGGTCCAGACACCAACGGCCGTGTGCCGAGCAACCCTAAGGGGACAGCAAAATCACACTGCCACACAGGCTGCGCACCCACCACCCCACATTGCAGCAAAGTGTCACCTCCCCAGTGTTGTCACATGAAAAGACACAACAAAATATCTACAAAAATGTAAGGGGTGTACAATATAGTAAAAAAAAAGAATGAGGAGTAAGTGTCAAATCTGGAAATGATTTTCCTGTCCGGAGAGGTATGGGATACCTTTAAGCTGCTATGTTCTTTTTTTTTTTAAAATCATTTATTTATCTCCAAGCACAAAGTACAATTTAACAGATACAGATTTGTCGCATAGGTAGATTTCTTGTTTAACAGAAAGAAAAAAAGAATAGTTATCAATCAAAATACAATATATCAACCAAAATTTAACAATCATTACTTAAGTTGTTCTTAATTCAAAGAATCCACACAATCATATATTAAGGAAATTACTACCATATGCTTCCCAGAGTCATAGTCTTTGTTATTGTACAGTTGTGCCATTTTCCTATTTACCTAAAATAGCATAACAAAAACACAAACACAAATAAAACAAGACAGAAAAAGAAAAAGGAAAAAAAAAAAAAAAAAAAAGGGGGGGGAGGAAAAGAAAGGAGCAAGAGAAAGGGGTCCATTGCCTCCTATTTCACATCCCTATCTTACCAGCGTGGAAATATGACATTAATACCAGGAATGGGGAAATATATTATTCAAGATCAAAGTTCCAAAGTTAAGGGTCTTTATAGTTATCTGAGGGATTCATCAAATTTGCTAATGGCCCTGAAGGACTTCAATTGGCAGCAGGGATACACATGGGTAGTGGTTGATATTGCATGATTGTATACCTCAATTCCTCATATACAATGGATGCAGGCAGTTTGTTAATTTTTGAATAAGTTAACGAGTTACAACAATGAGACAAAAGAGTTTATCTGTTCTGTATTGGAATTTTTGTTAACGCATAACTTTTTTATGTTTGATGACTCCTATTATCTATAGTGCTGTGGAATTGTAATGGGGGCTAAATATGCCCCCTCTTTTGCTAACCTGTATGTAGGATATTGAGAGGTAAACCATATGCATAGTTAAAGTAATACGTATGTTGGTGAGATTTTGTTTTACAGAAGATTCATCAATTATTTTATAAAGGAAGGAGAAGGCGCCACAGCAAAATTATAATGTAGAACAGATCATAGATAGTATACACTCACATATGGTAAAGCACTATAATGTAGTGCAGGCTATGAAGACTGGATCCTCAGAGTTGTCCGGTGTAACTCTCCTCAGGTGTGTGTGATGAAGGACTTCAAGGTGTCTCTTTACTTGACAAAAGCTCTATATAAGGATAAACAACCACCACATAGTGTGATACTGTAAGGTGTGAGATGTGACAAATGAAGGATAGTATACACTCACTTGTAGCAGAGCACTTGTCATGATCTAGCCTAGAATTGAACCTGGGACCTGTTTCTATTCCTGTTGCTGTTCTTTTCCAGCCTGCTGTCTTACCTCTTTGCCACCAGATGGCTTGATCAAAGGCTGAGAATATTGGTTTTCTGTTTGCTGCAATTTTGTGCTCTCTGGCTCCACCTGCCTACCAGCTGTAACAAATCATATAATCAGCAGCCTGCTATATTAGGCAGGTTTGCTTTCAGTTCTGGGCCTTGACATTGAGTGTTGCACTCTGACAGAGCCTCTGGTCCTGATTCCTGTTTGAATACAGATTTGTTGGAATTCCTGGTGCCTGATTTCTGCTTCATTTTGAGACTACTTTTCTGGATTTTCTCTTGGCACTGTGTTTTGTTTCTGGACTGATTTCCTGGCAATTGATCTTTGCTAATTATCTGATATTTCCTAAGGACTGCCTCAGAGTTTCAGTCTACAGCCTGTGCAAGTATCCTGCCTGTTATTACAAAGATCTACATTCCTGCCTGTTACTACAAAGTTACCAGTCTACAGCCTATGCAAGTATCCTGCCTGCTATTACAAAGATCTACTGTAAATTCCTGCCTGTTACTACAGAGTTTCAGTCTACAGCATATGCAAGTATCCTGCCTGTTATTATAAAGTTACCTGATTACAGCATCTCTTCATATCCTGCCTGTTACTGCCAAGTTTTGGTCTACAGCATATCTATGTATCCTGCCTGCTATTGCCAAGTTTCATGTCTACAGTTTATTCACATTTTTGCCTGCTTTAAGACTGTCTAAACCAAGTTACTTTGTATTCTTGTCTACACAGAGACTTTGCCTTTTATCTAGTTTGCATCTCTCTGCATTGCTAATTAACCTACCAATAAAACCTTCACCTTTATTTTCTAAAACCCTTGTACCAGTTTAATTATGCCAAAAAGGAAAGACTCACGCAGGCAAAACACAAGTTTAACCTCAGAACCTGACACCTCTGCACAACAGCTCCCAACACCTGAACCTGCTCCCTTGAAGAGTGTGACAGAATGTCAAGGCCTTACATTGGAGCTTGCGGAGGTGATCCATTCTTTGACTGAAGTGTCAGAGAGAATTTTGTCTGTGGACTCTCATCTACTACAACTTAACTAAATTCTAAAATCCCTTCCGGATGCATTGAAGTCACTTATCCAAGATTTCACTGCAGGATTCCAGACTTTACAGGATAGCCTGAAAGACTTTATCAATAAAAAAAATTCTGGGCTGGGTACTCCTACTCCTGTGTCCACTACCCCAAAGACTGTATCCTTAACAATCCAAAGGAGGATATCAACCCCTCTTACCACTCATGAAATGGCCAGAAGGAGAACTAATGGCTTATGTTTCTATTGTGGAGCTATTAGGCATGTAATATCCTTTTGTCCAGTGAGACCTAAGAAGTCTGTTCCGGGGTCTCCACTTCTAAATCCTGATTCATCAAATGGACAGGCTACAGAGAGGAAGTCAGACTTTAATCCCACTTTGGATTCCTCTGGCGATGAGCTCTGCATGGGTTCTATTTTACATCCCCCACTTGATCAGCCCAGGACTGCACCTTCTAAAGACTCTGATTCTTGTGAAGTACTAACATGTCATCCACAGAATCCTAGTACTACTAATCCAGAGACTTGCCTACCAAATGCAGCTACATTCTTATCTTTGTGCATTTCAGAAGAAATGTCTAATTATTCTACCATTGAAGATGATACTGATTCTGACACTGAAGGGACGGTGCTTCAAACTGCTGTTCGGAAAAATGGTCCTTTACCTTCTGTTCCTCAGACCCAAATCTTCAGAACCTACAAGCATAGAACTGCACAGAAACCAAAGATCTGTCCTGTTGGGGCCCTCTATACTAATTCCAGTCTCCAGAATCCTCTTCTGGAGAACCCTTCAAAAAAGATAATACCCCCTGATTGTACTTATGCCTCTGATGGCACTCTGGTACGCATCAAAGATCTGGAGCTATACAAGAATGCTAAGTCCGCCCAGAGGTCGTCTTGAGGTGGGGGTACTGTCATGATCCAGCCTAGAATTGAACCTGGGACCTGTTTCTATTCCTGTTGCTGTTCTTTTCTAGCCTGCTGTCTTACCTCTTTGCCACCAGATGGCTTGATCAAAGACTGAGAATATGGTTTTCTGTTTGCTGCAACTTTGGCTCCCTGGCTCCACCTGCCTACCAGCTGTAACAAATCATATAATCAGCAGCCTGCTATATTAGGCAGGTTTGCTTTCAGTTCTGGGCCTTGACATTGAGTGTTGCACTCTGACAGAGCCTCTGGTCCTGATTCCTGTTTGAATACAGATTTGTTGGAATTCCTGGTGCCTGATTTCTGCTTCATTTTGAGACTAATTTTCTGGATTTTCCCTTGGCACTGTGTTTTGTTTCTGGACTGATTTCCTGGCAATTGATCTTGGCTAATTATCTGATATTTCCTAAGGATTGCCTCAGAGTTTCAGTCTACAGCCTGTGCAAGTATCCTGCCTGTTATTACAAAGATCTACATTCCTGCCTGTTACTACAGAGTTCCAGTTTACAGCCTATGCAAGTATCCTGCCTGTTATTACAAAGATCTGCATTCCTGCCTGTTACTACAAAGTTACCAGTCTACAGCCTATGCAAGTATCCTGCCTGTTATTATAAAGATCTACATTCCTGCCTGGAACTACAGAGTTCCAGTCTACATCATATGCAAGTATCCTGCCTGTTATTATAAAGTTACCTGATTACAGCATCTCTTCATATCCTGCCTGTTACTGTCAAGTTTTGGTCTACAGCATATCTACGTATCCTGCCTGCTATTGCCAAGTTTCTTGTCTACAGTTTATTCACATTTTTGCCTGCTTTAAGACTGTCTAAACCAAGTTACTTTGTATTCTTGTCTACACAGAGACTTTGCCTTTTATCTAGTTTGCATCTCTTTGCATTGCTAATTTACCTACCAATAAAACCTTCACCTTTATTTTCTAAAACCCTTGTACCAGTTTAATTTTGCCAAAAAGGAAAGACTCACGCAGACAAAACACAAGTTTAACCCCAGAACCTGACACCTCTGCACAACAGCTCCCAACACCCTTGAAGTGTGTGACAGCACTGCAATGTAGTGCAAACTAGGCAAGCCAGAACCATGGAGTTGTCTGGTAAACTCTCTTCAAGAAGCAGCAAGCAAAGGCCTATAAGATGTTTCTCAGCTCACTCACAGGGGTCAGGAGTGATAATATCAGTCAACACCAGAATTTTTGTTGACGACTAACGACGAATGAAGGTTCCTTTAAGGGACGTCATCCAAGATGGCGTCCCTTAGATTCCAATTGGCTGATAGAATTCTATCAGCCAATCAGAATTAAGGTAGAAAAAATCCTATTGGCTGATGCAATCAGCCAATAGGATTGGAGTTCAATCCTATTGGCTGATCCAATCAGCCAATAGGATTGAGCTCGCATTCTATTGGCTGTTTGGAACAGCCAATATTATTTATTTTGGGGGGGCTTTTTTATTTTGATAGGGCTATTAGATTAGGTGTAATTAGTTTAAATATCTTGTAATTTGTTTATTTTCTGTAATTTAGTGTTTTTTTTGTACTTTAGCTAATTTAATTTAATTTATTTATTTAATTGTTTTTAATTTAGTTAATTTATTTAATTGTAGGGTTAGGTTAGGTGTTATTGTAACTTAGGTTAGGTTTTATTTTACAGGTACTTTTGTATTTATTTTAGCTAGGTAGTTAATAAATAGTTAATAACTATTTAATAACTATTGTACCTAGTTAAAATAAATACAAACTTGCCTGTAAAATAAAAATAAACCCTAAGATAGCTACAATGAAACTATTAGTTATATTGTAGCTAGCTTAGGGTTTATTTTACAGGTAAGTATTTAGTTTTAAATAGGAATTATTTAGGTAATAATATTAATTTTTATTTAGATTTATGTAAATTAAATTTAAGTTAGGGGGTGTTAGGGTTAGGGTTACACTTAGGTTTAGGGGTTAATACATTTAGTATAGTGGCGGCGACGTTGGGGGCGGCAGATTAGGGGTTAATAAATGCAGATAGGTGGCGGTGATGTTAGGGGCGGCAGATTAGGGGTTAATAATATTTAACTAATGTTTGCGAGGTGGGAGTGTGGCCGTTTAGGGGTTAATATGTGTATTATAGTGGTGGCGAAGTTGGGGGCGGCAGATTAGGGGTTAATAAGTGTAGTTAGGTTGCAGCGACATTGGGAGAGGGAGATTAGGGGTTAATAAATATAATGTAGGTGTCAGCGATGTTGGGGGCAGCAGATTAGGGGTTCATAAGTATAATGTAGGTGGCGGCGGTGTCCGGAGCGGCAAATTAGGGGTTAATAAGAATAATGTAGGTGTCGGCGATGTCGGGGACAGCAGATTAGAGGTTAATAAGTGTAAGATTAGGGGTGTTTAGACTCATGTTAGGGTGTTAGGTGTAAACATAAAATGTGTTTCCCCATAGGAATCAATGGGGCTGCGTTAAGGAGTTTTAGGCCGCTTTTTTGCAGGTGTTAGGCATTTTTCAGCCGGCTCTCCCCGTTGATTCCTATGGGGAAATCGTGCACAAGCACGTACGACCAGCTCACCGCTGACTTAAGTAGCGCTGGTATTGAAGTGCAGTAAGGAGCTATATTTTGCTCAACACTCACTTCTTTTTCTTTGTAAAAACCCGTAATACCAGCGCTGCAGGTAAGTGAGCGGTGATAGAAAACTGCTCTTTAGCACCGCACAGCTCATAACGAAAAACTTGTAATCTAGCCGATTGTATCTTCAGTTTTACATCTTGTAAAATTTGTATACAAAAATAAACATTAAATTGTACATATTTCCAAATTTCTTTTATGTTAAATTTTTTAACATAATATTCCCAGAAACTCGCAAAAGTACAATAGATTTTGCTCTGAGTAAAAGTGATTCACAATTATATATTTCTTAATGGTTAGTTACTCTTTACATGTTTGCTCCTGTATCTGCTTTACATGTTTTCCGTTTGGATTCGTAATACAGTATATATATGGTTCCCAGTATTCCAGGAATTGTTCTTTAGTATTTACTATTGTTGCAGTTGCACTAGACATGTGGTAATGATATTCAATCTGCTTTAGAATATCATTTATGCAGGGAGGCTTTATTCTCCAAAATCTAGCAATACTTATTCTAGTAACTGTACAAATCATATTTACCAATCTAGAGTGTTTCTGTAGTATATTAGCTATCGGAAAGTGGAGGAGTGGCTGTTCCGGGGTGAGAGATATGTTCTTGTCGAACATTGAACTTAGTAATTTGGATAGTTGTGTCCAAATATCTTTGACCTTAGAACAGTCCCACCACATATGGCGATAGGATACTATTTCTCCACAGCCTCTATAACATAGTCTAAATTGTGATTCGTCTGACTTGCAAAATCTGGTAGGATAAAGGTACCAACCAAATACAACTGTCAGATAGTTTTCTTTTAATAGTGCATTTGACGTGAAAGAGGAACCTTTATAGAGAATCTCCGTCCAATTCTCTATTTGCCATGTTTTACCCAGTTCTCTTTCCCATCTGAGCATTACCGATGTTTTATTATCTTTATTTAGGTGAGTAAATATTGTGTATATTTTTTAAATGGTTCCCTTTATATATAGCTTAGATAGGCATAACACTTTGAACTGCGTATTTGCTGGCATTGTTTTTGGATCCCATTACTTTGTGTACTCTAGATTTCAGTTGTAGATAGTGATACCATACATTTTGCTCTATATCTCCCAATTCTGAGTATTGTGTGTATGTCAAAATTTTGTTTTCTATTAAAGTGTCTGCAATTCTATATAATCCTTTATTTGCACAATTTTTTTTTTGTACTTGCTCTAAAATTGTGGTATTTAGTGTTAATAGTGGTATAACCCTGGACCTCTCAATGAGTAGTGGGAATTTAGTTGAATGTGTCCCATATATATATGGTATGGTTAATTGCTAAAAATGTTTTCCTAAGACTAGGTCTATGTTGTTTCGGCATTCATAATATTGCCTTTATTTGGTCACTATCTAGTATATCGGTTTCTAATTGTGCCTATTGCGATAGAGTGGTTACATTATACCAGGGGATTTTCTGGGCCATTCGGGCAGCATAATAATAAAGAATAAGTTGAGGAATCCCTACTCCTCCTTCTATTCTGTTTGTTATCATTATTTTTTTTATTAATTTTTCCTCTTTTTCCTTGCCAGATAAATGTTAGGATGTCGTTTTGTAGGTTGTATAGCTCTGATAACGGTATAGATACTGGTAGAGAACGGAAAAGATATAGCTATTTTGGCAGTATCGTCATTTTGGTGGTTACTATTCTACCATAAAGGGAGATTTTGTATTTGATCATTAGCTTTCTAATTTCGGAGAATAAGGGTGGGTAATTTGCGTGATATAAAGTAAGTTATTGATGTTAGGGGTCAAGTTTATGCCAAGATATTTAAGTGATTTCTTTGCCCAGGTGAAATTAAAATTTAATTCTAATATTTTTTCCGTGTGTGATGGCATGAGAACGCTAATTTTGTAGTAGAGCATATAGTAGAGCATATAGTGGAAGTAATGAAAACAGTGGTTTAGTGAGTGATAGGATCATGTCATCTGCAAATAACGAGATTTTATAAGTGTGTGGTCCAACTGGAATACCTGATATATCTGGGTTGTCTCTTATCTTAACAGCTAGTGGTTCAATGCATAATGCAAAGATGAGAGGTGACAGTGGACATCCCTGCCTGGTACCATTACAAATCTTTATTGGCTTTGATTGATATCCTGATAGTCTAACAAAGGCCTCAGGTTTGGAATATATTGACATTAAAACATTGTGGAATGGTTCCTTAATTCTATTCGATTTTAATAGTGTATTGATTTAATTATTACAACAAGTGGTATACTTCAAATGTATAACGAAATATTTGAAAAATACAAATTTGTTGATCGTAGATAAAAGGACATCAAATGTATGCAGGGTTAACTGAATCAATTCAAATCAGGACACCTGTGCAAGTAAGGGGGTATATAAGGAGCACATTTGTTTAAGGAACATACTCTTGAAAAAGTTTCTGGCATAGAAACGAAACGTACGTAGAGAAGTTTTGTTTTTAAAGTTATTGTCTCAGGGAGGCTACCAGGGCTCAGATGTTGTGGGCACCTATTGGATGAGCTGAGAGACATAGATTTGTAAGTTTTTATATTTTATTTCACAATAAACGTGTTATACTTTAAACACTGGAGTGGTATCCCTTCCATGTTTGATTGTGGACTGCCGTGGGAAAGTGAAACAATCTCTCCGGTTGGACAGGCTTTCCAGACGTCACTGAGGGAGGTTATCTGAGGAACAAACTTCATGGTTGTATACAACCTGATGCGCACATCATACAGAACGATCCTGTGAGTAATACCCAGGGAAGGGGGTTTTGATAATTGATAACTACCAAACAGATTACACTTAGAGCGTGCTGCGCTTCTCTTTCTTCATATTTTTCAGCATCCCTTAATTCTATGTTTATATAGGATAGCATGCATATATTCCCAGTTAACCCTGTCAAATACCTTCTCTGCATCCAAGGATAGACACAGAGAAGGCATCTCCTTGGACGTAGTCCAGTTAATCAAATCAATGATTTTACGAATATTATCTGGCACCTCCCTTTGCTTGATGAACCCCACCCGATCAGTGTGAATTAATTTCATAATTGGGATGGCTAGACAGTTTGCTAATATCTTTGTGAAAAGTTTGAGATCTTGATTGATAAGTGATATCGGCCTATAATTTTTGCAACATTCTTTACCTTTCCCTGGTTTCGGTATTACCAAAATCCTAGCCAATAACATGTCTGGGGGTATCTCTTTACCTTCTAGTATATGATTAAATAATTTAACCAGTTGTGGTACTAAGGTTTTGTTCATAACTTTGTAAAAACAACCTGCAAATCCATCAGGGCCTTGTGCTTTATTTCTTTTAAGTTCTTTGATGGCCACCGTCACCTCTTGTATGGTTATTGGGGCATTCAATTTACTTAGGTCCTCTGTTGAGAGCCTGTTGATTGTACTAGTCCCTAAAAATCGATCTAGTTCCTTTATTTTATTCAACGATCTTTCCGGTGTGTTTAGATTATAAAGTGAGGTATAATAGTTGGCGAAAGTATTCGCTATTTGAATGGGTCATTAGTGTTTTTACCATTTGGTTGTTAGACCTGTGGTACTGTATTGGCCCTAGTAACGTCTTGTAGTCGATTAGCTAACATTTTGTCTAGTTTATTACTATATAAGTAATATTGTGAGTCAATTGCTTTAATTGATTGTATTGCTTCTTTGTTCAGCAGTTGGTTAAGTGTCTCGTTTTTGTCTCTTAATTTGTTTATTACTGATTGTTTTGTATTATGTATAGATTGGGCTCTAAGTGCATCTATTTCTACTCGTAGAGCTGTTATTTCGGCATTCTTTACTTTTTTAATTTTACTAGCCTCTGATATTAGATGGCCTCTAATATATGCTTTGAGGGCATCCCACATATAAATGGTGTTATAGGTTGAACCTTCATTTATCTCTATGAATTCCTCTACTTTTTGGTGTAATTATTGTATCAAAAGCTTTTCTTGTAGGAGACTTGGATGAAGGGTCCAGGACCTCGTACGTAGAGTATTTATGATACCTTGAAGGGTGAGTACTACAATTGCATGATCTGACCATAAGCAATTAATAATATCTGCTACTGATACTAACGGGAACATTATCTGACTAGTGAGTATATAATCTATTCTGGAATGAGTACCGTAAACCACTGAGAAATATGTGTAGTTGCGCACTTTTTTGTTAAGTGCTCTCCAACAGTCTATTAGGTTTTGGTCAAGGAGGAAATCATTGAGTAATCGTGGGGAAGGAGTGGTATTAACTTTAGAAGTCTGATATTTAGTTGATCTGTCTAGTTTATTGTCAAAAGTTATATTGAAATCTCCTCCAATTATGGTTCGGTATTTTTTCCACTGTGTTAACTGTTTGCTAAGTCTGGTTATAAATGGGGCTTGATGTTCATTTGGAGCATATACATTGACTAGTACTATTGGAGAATTGTGTATCAGTCCCCTAACTATAAGAAATCTACCTAATTTTATGCCTTCCTCTTCTTTAAAATGTAGAGGAGTGTAATAATATGGAAACCCCACATTTTTTCTTATTACTTGTTGCGTGTTATTGTGTAGGGTATAGTTTATCCCAATATTTGGGAGTGCACTGTGTTATAAAGTGGGTTTCCTGTATCATTATGATATGGCCTTTCATAGATTTATAGTCTGATATGGCTTTTTTCCTCTCAATGTTGGAGTTAAGTCCTCTGACGTTATGCGATATTACCTTAATAGTCATGGGAGCAAATGGTTTTAATCGTTATTTCTACACACACACTGTATATATTAGTGAATTGGGAGATTGAAAAATCTATAGTAGTATGGAGTCTAGTGTCTATAGGTGTTAAGAGAGTTTTATCTGTTAGCTTATATATAGTTAGATTACCCATTGTATGTATGCAGACAAATGGAAAACGTACTTCTTTGTATACAAGACCTGAGTTGAACATTTTAACATAACAAAAAACATTGTTAAACATATTATTACATAACTTGAACAAAAATAACAACTGCTTGCCTTTTGTAAATGCGGTTTCATTCTAAATACTTTGACAAGTCTGGCTTATTCTAAGAACTGTAATAGGGGTCTGGGTAGGTATAAGGAAGGTGGGGGGGAGGGGGGGAGGAATGGATAAAGGGATTAAGGGTATGGCGAGTGGAAAGGTGGAAGAACTCTTTTCTCGATTACTCCATTCTTGCAAGGAAAATTGTAATAGTCTCTATTCAGTTAAGTGTCGTCTCACATGAAAACTTATTTAGGCTCTACTTGAAATAAATGTTATAAAGACAAATACCCCTATAGCTGTCATCTTCATGTGGTTGCTGTTTCTTCGGTGCTTGAAGTACCTGATTCAGATGGAGTGTTGGAGCCTGATTTAGCTTTTTTAGGTTTTCCCTGATTTCCTACTGGTGTCCAACTCCTTTGTATTGGTTTCCTCTGAGGTTTAGGTGGCACTGATGTATCTAGGGTCCCTGGAGTAAGTCTCAAACGTGCTAAAAGTGCTTTGCCCTCCTCCACTGTTGAGCAGATGTATATGTTAATTATATTTGTGAATATTAGTTTAAAGGGGAAGTTCCATCAGTATTTTAATTTGGCTGTGATAAGAGTCTGTAACACAGGTTTCATTTCCCTTCGTTTTCTCATTATTGTTGGAGAGAGATCTGTGTAAATCTGTATGGGGTGGTTTTCATAACATAGGTTGTGTGTTGATCTGGCAGGTTTGAGAATAGCTTCTTTCACATGATAGTAGTGAAGTTTCACAAATATATCTCTTGCCGAGGATTGAGATGGCTTGGTCAGTGCTATGTGGACTCTGTCCATTAACAACATTTCAACTTCTATTTCTTTCTCCAGCTGGTGAAATAGTTTGGTGATGTCATCTTGTAAGTTTTTATAATCTACTGGTAGATTTCTAATATGTTAGATCTGTGAGATCTATTTTCAAGATCTTCAACTTGGGCCTCCAGATATCTAATGGATTCTGTCTGCTCTTGTAAAACTTGTTGTATATGTGGAATTTCTTCAGCCATGTCATCCAATTTCTCTTCAATCTCTGATGTTTGACCTCCTACATCTTTGATGTCTTGTTTGAGATCAAAAAGTGCCATTTTGAGCTCTTCTTGAAAAAGAGATTTGATTTGTGATAATAGCTCTTTATTAGGAGGGTCTATGGATGTTTACGAATGTTTCTGTATTTGTTGAAATCACTTGTGATGCTTCTGTGATTGCATTTGTATTTTGTTCTTGTGCTTTCTGCTTCATCTGTGATGTGGACAGACAGTCCTTCACTGATTGTTTTTTTTTTATCATTTTCACAAGTTTGCAGCAACGTGTGGTATCTGGAATTCCAAGTGTTAGAAGAAATATTGAAGTGTGGTACAGGTATACAGTGTGGTAACTTCTCCTTTATTGTTTAGGCATGAAAGTAGAGAAGGTTCTAGTTTGAGTTAGCCATCTTCCACCTTGCGATCATAGGATATGGTTCACTTTAATGTTTTACATTGTCATGATGTGTAAGCGTGATCTTCTAATCCTCCTGGGACATTTTCCGTGTGTGGAGGTTTAAACCTGGTTGAGCTTGTTGTCTGGGATTCTAGCAGAGAACTCTGATTCAAATATTAATACATATTATTGTCTCTTCCTAGTAGGTTTCCTGACGTGTCTCACTTCTGAGCTGCAGCAGCGTCATAGTGATTCACGCTCTCTCCTGTTTACTAACAACACCCTGACCACATTCTGTGTTAAGTCCTCTGCAGGATTAAGCTTTTACTTAAATTTTAGATTAACCTCATAATGAGATGGCAGCAGAAGCCTGATTGATTCCTCCTTTCTCTGAGTTTATGGTCCAGAACAGTGTCTAATAGAAAAATTTAGTGCTTTGGGGAGAGTATTCTATTATCACTCGACTAATATCTCCACTTCTATTATACTTTTTGATGGCAGTGTGTATTTGTTATATACTTAAGCTTGTTTTTTGTGTGAAGATGCCTGCCTGTTATTAATGGTGGTTTCCCGCTAATTCACATTTCAATATATGTACTGAAAGGGCGAAATAACAGACTTTCCCCTTAATCTGTGTCTTATTGTCCTGTGCCTACTGTAAAGACTGTTTCCCCTAATTTATTCTGCCCTGTTTGTGGGGTGTCATATCTATTGTATGAGGCTGTCTCTGCCTAAAATAATCTGTGATCCACTGATTCCCGTGGTACTATTTATCCCTTACCTGTCGGATCACTCTTGCTGCTCTGTGTGATTACCGGAGCGGAGCCCCGACTGACCTTCCAGCAATCGCGTTTCAGCTGGTTCTGTTGTTTTATATCATGTGGCCTTACTAGGCTTCTGTTCGGTCGGCTCTCCCGGCTCTGCTTAATCGCTGCTCCGACTCCTATCTTTGCCTTCAGTTGTCTAACGCGGCGTCTAGGTTGGAGTAGTCTTCTAGGTCTGTCGGATCCCTCTTGCTGGTCTTTGTGATTACCGGCACGGAGCCCCGACCCTGCGGCAATTGAGTTTCAGCTGCTTCTGCTTTTTTATGTCACGCGGCCTTACTAGGCCTCTGTCCGGTTGGCTCTCCAGGCTCTGTTCAATCTACGCTCTGAATCCCTTTGCTGGCTTCAATTGTCCAACGCAGCGTCTAGGGTGAAGTAGTAGTTTCCTAGGTCTAAAGTGGTGGACCGATCACCTTAGAAAGTTGGTCTAAACCGTTATTTAGAATTTATTACTGCGGAGCTCTAGCGCCATAGGACTTTCTTCCTCAGCAGTTAGCTCCGCCCCCCTGTTAAAATTATTTATCTTGCTAAATTGCCCCCTAGAGGTGGCAATAAATATAAGATCTTGGAGAAAAAAGAGTTATACTGGATATATAAACTAAAAACTAGAATACCTACAGGATTAAATCTTGAGTGGGACATTAGTTATTTTGTTTGAAAGATTAAGAAAATGTATTTTATCCAGTGCATCAGGGGCGCGATCCGATATAGATCGTAGTTTGCGGCGCAAGCGAGGGAACCCCTGCCGCCCGTAGTTTCAGCTCGCAACTCGAGCTATTCCATATACGGCGCCGTGAGAGGCTAAAGTTCCGTAAGTCGGATAAACCAGCGATGTCCAGAAATCTGCGTAAGTAGAAAATCCTGGAGTCGCCAGTGACTTACGGCACTTTAGAAACTGCCGGCGCCTACAAAACCTGACTAAGTTATAAAATCACCCATACTGTCTAACACGCCTCCCAAACATAGCCCGACACGTCTAATCCTCTACCCCCCCTCACTATCCTAACAATAAAAAATGTATTAACCCCTAAACCGCCACTCCCGGACCTCGCCGCCACCTAATAAAGTTATTAACCCCTAAACCGCCGCTCCCGGACCCCGCCGCCACCTACATTATCTATATTACCCCCTAATGTGAGCTCCTACCCCGCCGCCACCTACATTACCTACCCCCTAATGTGATCTCCTTACACCGCCGCCATCTACATTACCTACCCCCTAATGTGATCTCCTTACACCGCCGCCATCTACATTACCTACCCCCTAATGTGATCTCCTTACACCGCCGCCATCTACATTACCTACCCCCTAATGTGAGCCCCTTACACTGCCGCCATCTACATTACCTACCCCCTAATGTGAGCCCCTTACACCGCCGCCATCTATATTATCTACCCCCTAATGTGAGCTCCTACCCCGCTGCCAGCTATATTAAAATTATTAACCCCTAATTTAATCCCCCTACCCCGCCGCCAGCTATATTAATTACATTAACCCCTAATTGAATCCCCCTATACCGCCGCCAGCTATATTAAATTAATTAGCCCCTAATCTAATCCCCCTATACTGCCGCCAGCTATATTAAATACATTAACCCCTAATCTAATCCCCCTACACCGCCGCCAGCTATATTAACTATATTAACCCTAATTATATTAGGGTTAATATAGTTAATATCGTTATTATATTATATATATTAACTATATTAACCCTAATAATATTAGGGTTAATATAGTTAATATCGTTATTATATTATATATATTAACTATATTAACCCTAATTATATTAGGGTTAATATAGTTAATATCGTTATTATATTATATATATATATTAAGTATAATAACCCTATCTAACTCTAACATCCCTAACTAAATTCTTATTAAAATAAATCTAATTAATATTAATATTAATTAAAATATTCCTATTTAAATCTAAATACTTACCTATAAAATAAACCCTAAAATAGCTACAATATAATTAATAATTACATTGTAGCTATTTTAGGGTTTATATTTATTTTACAGGTAACTTGCTATTTATTTTAACTAGGTACAATAGCTAATAAATAGTTAATAACTATTTAATAGTGTGAGGATTTTCCCCAAGCGTGAGTAGGTTAACAAATCACAGCTGCAGATTTATGGTTGTTTGTACCACTCATGAGTTAACTATTGGTATTGAAAAACAATAGCTTTAAGCATGAGTGAATTATTCTATTTGTTGAATCAGATTGGAAGAATAGGATATTCAATCCTTATGAGACTTGAGTATAGTGCTTAACTTTAGTGCTAGATTGAGCTAGCAGAGGGGAGATGTGTTCAAATTAAACATACAACTCTTCAAGAGGTTGTTGAATTAATTATGGAAGAGTCTGTGCCTGACAGGGAAAACTCTCCTTTTATCACCGGTTGTTTCCTACTGCGGATAAAGTCGAATATACTGCTGAAGAGATTCAGGCTTTAATGGGTGCAGAATAGCTGAGCAGCGATTACCAGGAAAGTCTGTTTATGCAGAGGTTGCTGTATTCTAACAGCGTGTCTCCGTGAACTGTCTTGGCTGCGGCTGAAATGTCTCTGCAGCGCGGAGGATAGTGGGCGTGTGCGCAGTGTGTAGGAAGAGTGACAGGTGACGTCAGACGCCGGTACTCACTTTACTTTTTAGAAAGTCCTTAGATTGACTGAACGAAAGTGGTAAGTTTGTAATCCACACTTCAAAGCTTGACAGGGATAGTATCCGGCAAGGAAGGTTGTTACACTGTTGATTCCAATTAGGAATAAGAGCAACTTGCGGGCCGTGTAAGGCTTGTGAATGAGTCACAAATGGATATGACAGGCAAGCAGGGAGAGTTCTGTAATCAATAAGTACTTCTTCAAGGAGAGGGTGTAATCAGATTTCTGGTAGAGTTTATCTGAAGGGAGCTCAGAGAGTATAGACTATTATCATGGAGTCTTAACAAATTACTAAGCACTAGGAACAGGGCGTAGGTTAGATTTATAGATTCAAAATGAGGCTGATGTCAGAGAAGGAGGGAATAGGATAGATTCCTGACATGTCCCCCCCCCCAGGAACGACATCCGTCGTCAGGGACCAGGACGATCCGGATGTCTCCGATGGAAGAGAGAGACCTTTTGAGGAGCATGAACAAGGTCGAATGGTTCCCAAGAGTCCTCATCGGAGGAATAACCAAGCCACCGAATAAGGTATTGTAGCTTCCCCTTGTGGAACCTTGAATCCAAGATTGATGCAACATCAAATTCCTCAGGAGATGGAGATGCAGACGGCGGAGGTAGTACGAGGTCTGGATTCCTCATTGGGTTGTAGGGTTTAAGGAGGGACACATGGAAGGTTGAGTGGATTTTCATAGAATCTGGTAGATGAAGAGTAACTGCATTGGGATTGACGATTTTTATGATCGGGAATGGCCCAATGTACAATCCAGCTAGTTTCTTACTGGGTATGCTGAGTTTCAAGTTTTTCGTTGATAACCACACCTGGTCCCCAACTGTATAGTTAGGTGCAGGTCTCCGTCGTAGATCGTAGTAATGTCGTTGCTTCTCTTGGGACTCCAAGATGTTATCTTTCATCTTGTTGAAGATGTTGCGATGGTTGGCAGTGAAATCGACAGCACTAGGACCACATGATGAAATTGAATCTGGAAGGTCTGAAGGAGGATATGAGTTGGGATGAAAGCCATATGTGGCAAAGAATGGAGTGTACTTAGTAGTCGCATTCTCTGAATTGTTGAAGGCAAATTCCGCTGTTGGTAAAAACTGAAACCAATCTTCTTGTCGATAAGAACAATAACAGCGGATGTACTGTTCCAACCATTGATTTACTCGTTCCACCAGCCCATTAGTTTGAGGGTGGAATGCTGTGGTGAAACGATGGTCGATTTGTAAAAGTGCAGTGAGGGATCTCCAGAAACGAGAGGTAAATTGGGTACCTCTATCAGAATTCATAACTTTTGGTAGGCCATGTAGTCGAACTATATTAGAGAAGAATTAAGTAGCTGTCTCAGATGCTGTTGGAAGCTTATGGAACGGTACAAAATGGGCCATCTTGGAAAAGAGATCTATCACCACCATTATGGTATTCATACCTGAAGAAATGGGTAGATCAACGATGAAGTCAAGAGAAAGATGTTGCCAAGGATGAGATGGAATGGGCATTGTAATAATAGTGCCATAAGGTAAGGATTTGCTTGCCTTGGATGTGGCACAAACGGTGCAGGTCTTTACATAATCCTTTATGGACTTTCCCATTGAAGGCCACCAATATGTCCTGCTGATGGATTCTCTTGTTCTTCTTTCTCCTGGATGTCCTGCAAGGGGAGCCTCATGATGTAATTGTAATAGCATAGGTCTCAGCGTTTGTGGAACATACAGTTTCTCGTTGTAGATGAGAAAACCATTTGAATTAGAATGGAGGTTGTGAGTATTTACAAATTGGTCGGAGGGGTAGGAATTTTTAAAAGCATTTAATAGATAAGGAGTTAATCCGATGAATTTCTGAGAGGGAATTATCGAGGACACTTCTGGTTCATAATGTGGAGGGTCTTCTTTTCTTGATAGGGCATCTGCCTTACCGTTTTTCGACGATGGTCTGTATACTATATAAAAGTTAAATCGAGTGAAGAAGAGATTCCAACGCAATTGTCTTGCAGAGAGTGTTTTATTAGTTTGTAAGTAAGCGAGATTTTTATGATCCGTGAAGATGATGATGGGGTGTTTAGTTCCCTCAAGGAGGTGTCTCCAGTTTTCCAATGCCTTTTTAATAGCCAGGAGTTCCTTTTCTCCTATTGGATAATTTCTTTCCGGAGGAGTCAAGATCTTAGAGTAGAAAGCCACGGGATACATAGGATCAGTGGGAGAGGACTTTTGTGAGAGTATTGCTCCCAAGGCGAAGTCCGAAGCGTCAACCTCAAGTATGTATTGGTGTTCTGAATTGGGAAAACGGAGGATCGGTGCTGAAGTAATCTTCTGTTTGAGTTGATCAAAAGCTATCGAAGCTTCGTTAGTCCAGAGGAATCTGGTTAGGGTGCTCGTCAGTTGTGTTAAGGGTTTGGCTATAGAAGAAAAGTTCTTAACAAATTTCCTATAATAATTTGCAAACCCCAAGAAACGTTGAAGCTGCTTTCTGTTTTTTGGGGTATCCCAGTTTCTGATGGCTTCAACTTTGTCATCCTGCATACTAATGCCCCTTGGAGATATGGTGTATCCCAGGAAGGAGATGGTGTCGGTGTGGAATTGACATTTTTCAAGTTTTGCGAATAAGCTATGAGTGCGGAGTCGAGAGAGTACTCGCCTTACGTCCCTTATGTGATCTTCTATAGTACTTGAGTATACAAGAATGTCGTCAAGATATATTACCAAACACACATCAAGTAGATCTCTGAAAACATCATTAATGAAGTGTTGGAAAGTTCCTGGGGCATTGCAGAGACCAAAAGGCATAACTAGGTACTCGAAGAGACCATACCTAGTTCTGAAGGCGGTCAACCATTCATCTCCCTCACGGATTCTCACAAGATTGTAAGCACCTCTCAAGTCTAGTTTGGTGAATATGGTGGCATGTTGGAGACATTCTATCAATTCAGGAATCAGAGGAAGTGGGTATCTGTTCTTTATTGTACGAAGATTTAATTCCCTGTAATCGATGATGGGTCGTAGAGAACCGTCTTTGTTTTTCACAAAAAACATTCCGGCCCCAGCGGAGGAATTTGAAGGACGGATGAAACCCTTTCGGAGATTCTCCTCTAAGTAAAGTTTGAGATGTTCTAATTCTGGTGTGGACAAAGGATACAAACGACCATAAGGAATTGATGAACCAGGTTTTATATCAATCGGGCAATCGTAGATTCGATGGGGTAGAATTCTATGTAGAATTTTGGTATTTTGGGAATAATCGTCGTCACAGAACAACAAGTGATTTTTTGAACACAGTTTTGTTTACAGAAGGTAGAATCTAACTCAACCATCAAAGTGTTCCAATGTATGGTAGGTTGATGTTTTATGCACCATGCTAAACCTAGAACAACAGGGAAAAGAGGAGATGGTATGACATCAAACTCTATTAACTCAGAGTGGCCAGATGGGGTAGTAACCAAGAGAGGAATGGTTTGATGCGTTATAGGACCACTTGATATGGAGGATCCATCAATAACTCTCACTGCAATCGGAATATGCTTTAACACACATGGTATTTTATTATTATTTACAATATCTACATTGAGAAAATTCCCATAGGCTCCTGTATCTATGATCGCTTCAGAGAGTAGGCTTCGTTGCTCCCACTGTAAAGAGATGGAAAGTTTGCAGTAAGTGTGTATGGTCATTGGAGTTTGTGTAGCAGATAAAGAAATACACTTACTTTTCTTTGCTTTTAGGAGTAGAGGGCAGTCAGCAACAGCATGGGAAGCATTTGCACAGTACATGCAGAGTGAGTTTAACCTCCTCCTGGTTCTTTCTTGTAAGGTCAATGGGGCTCTTGCTAAGCCGACATCCATAGGTTCAGGTCCTGATCTTGCTTGAGAGGAGAGATTAGAAGGTAGTGCTGGTTTTGGAGTCGGATCCATATGACCCCTCTCTGACCTTCTTTCTCTTAACCTTCTGTCTATTTGTATGACAAGAGACATGAGTGCTTCCAGTGTTTTTGGTAAATCGGTACGAGCCAACTCATCCTTAATGTTCTCTGCCAGACCCAGTCGAAACTGATTGCGGAGAGCAATAGGGTTCCATTGTGAATCCCTGGCAAACTGCTTGAAGTCAGTTATGTAATCCTCAACGAAACGTTTACCTTGTCTCAAATTCCTCATAGAGGTCTCTGCTGATAACTGGGCATCGGAATCTAGGTAGAGCTTGTCCATCTGGGTAAAGAATTCATCCAAAGATCCTAGGATAGGTTGGTTGGTCTCAAAAGAGGCATCAGCCCACACCCGAGGTTCACCCCGAAGAAAAGAGATAACTGTAAGAACTTTAACCCTTTCTGTGCAATAGGTCTTTGGTTTCAATCCAAACAATAACTGACAAGCTGTTTTGAACTGGCGGTAATTCTTCCTATTACCAGAGAATGGTTCTGGAAGGCAGACAGTTGGTTCAGGGATTGGTTCTGGTTTTGGAGTAAGGGAATCACGTATTATTCTCCTTAACGATTGATTTTCCTGATCTAATTCTCTTAATGCTATGCCCATTTGGTCAACTCTTTGGGAAAGAGCATAGACAAACTGAGGTAAATCTACTGGATCTGTTGTCATTTTTGGCTTAGTAATATGTGAGGATTTTCCCCAAGCGTGAGTAGGTTAACAAATCACAGCTGCAGATTTATGGTTGTTTGTACCACTCATGAGTTAACTATTGGTATTGAAAAACAATAGCTTTAAGCATGAGTGAATTATTCTATTTGTTGAATCAGATTGGAAGAATAGGATATTCAATCCTTATGAGACTTGAGTATAGTGCTTAACTTTAGTGCTAGATTGAGCTAGCAGAGGGGAGATGTGTTCAAATTAAACATACAACTCTTCAAGAGGTTGTTGAATTAATTATGGAAGAGTCTGTGCCTGACAGGGAAAACTCTCCTTTTATCACCGGTTGTTTCCTACTGCGGATAAAGTCGAATATACTGCTGAAGAGATTCAGGCTTTAATGGGTGCAGAATAGCTGAGCAGCGATTACCAGGAAAGTCTGTTTATGCAGAGGTTGCTGTATTCTAACAGCGTGTCTCCGTGAACTGTCTTGGCTGCGGCTGAAATGTCTCTGCAGCGCGGAGGATAGTGGGCGTGTGCGCAGTGTGTAGGAAGGGTGACAGGTGACGTCAGACGCCGGTACTCACTTTACTTTTTAGAAAGTCCTTAGATTGACTGAACGAAAGTGGTAAGTTTGTAATCCACACTTCAAAGCTTGACAGGGATAGTATCCGGCAAGGAAGGTTGTTACACTGTTGATTCCAATTAGGAATAAGAGCAACTTGCGGGCCGTGTAAGGCTTGTGAATGAGTCACAAATGGATATGACAGGCAAGCAGGGAGAGTTCTGTAATCAATAAGTACTTCTTCAAGGAGAGGGTGTAATTAGATTTCTGGTAGAGTTTATCTGAAGGGAGCTCAGAGAGTATAGACTATTATCATGGAGTCTTAACAAATTACTAAGCACTAGGAACAGGGCGTAGGTTAGATTTATAGATTCAAAATGAGGCTGATGGACTTCCGGTGGGCGGCTCCACAAGATGGCTGCAAGCTTCACTAGCTCCGAGGAAAATTACTTCTAATTTTAATATTGCAGCTATCTACACATGCCATCTGCATTTCTCTTGACAAGCAAGTTGTCCGAGACCAACTGGCAGATAGAAGAAATAACAACTCTTCTACCCTGGAAAGTCATTTTGAATAATAAGCCGTTAGGCTTGGTGGCGGGAGCCACTTCTACGCTGCAAGTACTCTTGGATAGAGGAACAGACTCTCTCCTTCCCACTGAGGGCACTCTATAAGACATTGATAAGAAGCAGCCCAAAATGGACTCTGTAATTAGAGAGCTAACCGCCATACTCGCACCGCGACTAGATGACTTGATGAGGTCGTGTCTAACACTGTATGAAGCGGTCCGGTCGGCTCAGAAACTTTCTGCACTCCCAACTATCGCCTGCACTCCCACTGGTGAGGATTCTCAACTCCCACATACCTCGCACTCTGGCTGTCCTGGGGGTGCTGCGGGGCCAGGGTGTGTCCAGCTTGCCCCAGAGCAAAGCACTGCTTCACTCCGCTACTCCTGTACACCCGCTCAGCTAGATAACAGTCCTTGCGACAAGCCGCTGTCTACACTGAAAGAAAACGCCATGCTGAAACAACCGGATGGTGCCGGTGGTAACATCACACCCGATAGTAGGCTACTTTTGACACCCCACTTGCTGCATAGCCCTGAATTTCAATCCTTTCATGAGGAAAGTAATCTCACCCTACTGAAGGAGGGCAGGCCGCGACACGCACATGGTGCGGGGGGTTTCTTGTTGCGAACGGGAGCTACATCTAGACTCAGAAAAGGTGTTGGCTGAGCGGGCAGGTAACTAACAAAACAGAGCTTATTGCTCTACTTGTCCTTATCGGCATTTTTTGAACACTTCTGCTCGCTGACCTGTGCCATTATTTATGTCTATCAGCGGTAATCTCAACTTGCTATACCTGAACTTGCTACATGACATGATCCTGCATAAAGAGGGATAATAAATATGCCCACCGCATTAGAGGACAAGCTACAGCAAAGTGAAGACCAGCTTTATTCTTGAATATATCACACCTGCATTGATTTCCACTACTCATGCACTTTCTTGGGCTGGTTGTGAGTGAACTCTACATGGAGGGTTAACGCTTGCTTTTGGTGCGGTCACTGTGTCTCATCCCTTCCCTTCACAATAGAGAACTGCATGTGTTGTAACTCTGTGTGCTGTTTTGGCGTGTGATGATTATGTGCGGAGTGTGTTTCATTACTCACCACATAGCTTCTTTAAGCTCAATAGCAGACGGACCATACTTAAGCCGGTTCTGCTGTTTGACCTAGTGCGCTCTCTGAATAGCCTGCAATACTTGCGCCGAGTTAATCAATATACCGCTCTGCATATTACTGTTTTTGCTGAGACTACTTAAAGCTCCTCATAATGTTAATTTGCTTTGTAATACATGCGGATGGGACTGTTCATCTATTCTCCTTATGACCTAGTTGTAGTGTTGTTTACTTTATCTGTTTGATTTGCAGGTATCTCTGCCAAAAATTTACAAAAAGAGGATCCATGAATAAAGCATATACATTGCCATTGTAACCTGCCGAGTCCCACCTATAACTGAGCATGTGTAAATTTACCCTCACGACTACCCTTTATGTGGAACTTATACTGTCACTGTCTAGACACATGTTATCATACAATTTTTATTTTCATATATTTTGACCAGTGTTACTTTCGGTTAGGTATAGTGAGGCCACACAGCTTTTAGCTTGCTTAGCAGAATACTTTATTATAAGTCTAGTCATGAGAGGTGGATGAGGTGTAACCCTGTCTAATAGAGTATGAGGGGTTTGTTGTACATACTTTGCAAAATGTTTTTTAAGCTTATTGACGCATCACCCTGACAGAGTTTGATATTGCTAGTTTTAAAAAAAGGGAGAAAAAGAAAGCTATGTAACTTTAGGCTACAATATCGTTGGGTCAGACAGGGAGGGTCTCTAAATGTGCCGATCTTATTGAGTGTCTGCAATGCTCTTGTAGCTTGACGGCAATATTTGTTTTGGCAGTTAATTATAATATCTCCATACCTAATTTACAGATATCTTCATTAAAACCTACACGAGTACCTATATGCTCTCCCATCAAAGGAAAAGCCCCTTTTATACTCGGTCAAGTATCCTAACTAGCACTCCCTGAATATAATATAACACTTAGCATCTCTCCAGCACACTCAATATTTGTTTATTTAGTTATAAGCGGGATACTCTCTGAGTAGTAGGAGTGAAATGCAATGCGGTATAGGGTCACGTTGCTCTATAATTAAATCTAATCTTGGGCCCTGTTGGCCGATGGTTTTACTATTGTTATAGTCTTGTTATCATTGCTGTTCCGACGGAATTCTCGGACAGCTCTTGTAATAGTTTAAGCCAGCCTTTATATAGGATGAACCCCCCTAATGCAATTTCTAACCCTACTACAAAATACTTAGCTTAGCCTGACTACTCTTACCAAATATATTGCCTAAGCTGACTGTCTCTGTCAAAATAAAAGGAAAAACTACAGGTCTGGCTGGAACGGCCGTGTGGACAGGGATGTCATGTCTTGTTTTATTGTTGTGTGTTGTTCATTATGTTGAATGTTTTAAATGTTTGTTTGTTAAAAATTAAGGAAAATATTGCAGGGGGACGACATCTGAAAATATCTTTGGACAATTCTGACCCTAAGGGTACATGATGGACTCATAAAATCCTATGGACTCAATTTTTGCAGAGACATGCTTAGTGAGGCGCCTTAGCGCCCCACACACCTTGGAGAAATGTTCTTATTGCTGTTACTCTGTACCACACATGATGTATTGTCTTGATGTTTTTGTTCCTTCCTTGCAATAATAAAAAAGAGAATTTTAAAAAAAATGAGGCTGATGTCAGAGAAGGAGGGAATAGGATAGATTCCTGACAAATAGCTACCTAGTTAAAATAATTACCAATTTACATGTAAAATAAATCCTAACCTTACAAATACACCTACACTATCAATAAATTAAATAAACTACAAATATCTAAACTAAAATACAATAAACTAAACTAAACTAAATTACAGAAAAAAACCAAACACTAAATTACAAAAAATAAAAAAAGATTACAAGAATTTTAAGCTAATTACACCTATTCTAAGCCCCCTAATAAAATAATAAAGCCCCCCAAAATAAAAAAAAATCCATACCCTATTCTAAATTAAAAATGTTAACAGCTCTATTACCTTACCAGCCCTTAAAAGGGCCTTTTGCGGGGCATGCCCCAAAGAAATCAGCTCTTTTGCCTGTAAAAAACCCCACAATACCACCCCCCAACATTTACAACCCACCACCCAGATACCCCTCATCAGCCAATCGGATTGAACTTGAATCTGATTGGCTGATTCAATCAGCCAATCAGATTTTTCTACCTTAATTCCGATTGGCTGATAGAATCCTATCAGCCAATCGGAATTTGACGGACGCCATCTTGGATGACGTCATTTAAAGGAACCTCATTCGTCGGGAAGTCGTCGTGCCGGATGGATGTTCTGCGTCGGAGGAGCGAAGAAAGAAGATTGAAGATGCCGCTTGGAAGAAAACTTTGCCCCGATGGAGGACATCTTCTCTGCCGCTTGATTGAAGACATCCCCGGATGGAAGACTTCTTCTTTGCCGCTTGGATGAAGACATCGCCGGATGGAAGACTTCTTCTCTGCCGCTTGATTGAAGACATCGCCCGGATCGGATGAAGAGTTCTGCCCGGCTGGGTGAAGACAAGGTAGGGAGATCTTCAGGGGGGTAGTGTTAGGTTTATTTAAGGGGGGTTTGGGTTAGAGTAGGGGTATGTGGGTGGTGGGTTGTAATGTTGGGGGGGTGGTATTGTGTTTTTTTTAAAGGCAAAAGAGCTGATTTCTTTGGGGCATGCCCCGCAAAAGGCCCTTTTAAGGGCTGGTAAGGTAATAGAGCTGTTAACTTTTTTAATTTAGAATAGGGTAGGGAAATTTTTTTATTTTGGGGGGCTCTATTATTTTATTAGGGGGCTTAGAATAGGTGTAATTAGCTTAAAAATCTTGTAATCTTTTTTTATTTTTTGTAATTTAGTGTTTGGTTTTTTTCTGTAATTTAGTTTAGTTTAGTTTATTGTATTTTAGTTTAGATATTTGTAGTTTATTTAATTTATTGATAGTGTAGGTGTATTTGTAACTTAGGTTAGGATTTATTTTACAGGAAAATTGGTAATTATTTTAACTAGGTAGCTATTAAATAGTTATTAACTATTTAATAGCTATTGTACCTAGTTAAAATAAATACCAAGTTACCTGTAAAATAAATATAAACCCTAAAATAGCTACAATGTAATTATTAATTATATTGTAGCTATTTTAGGGTTTATTTTATAGGTAAGTATTTAGATTTAAATAGGGATATTTTAATTAATAATATTAATATTAATTAGATTTATTTTAATAAGAATTTAGTTAGGGATGTTAGAGTTAGATAGGGTTATTATACTTAATATATATATAATATAATAACGATATTAACTATATTAACCCTAATATAATTAGGGTTAATATAGTTAATATATATAATATAATAACTATATTAACTATATTAACCCTAATATAATTAGGGTTAATATAGTTAATATAGCTGGCGGCGGTGTAGGGGGATTAGATTAGGGGTTAATGTATTTAATATAGCTGGCGGCGGTATAGGGGGATTAGATTAGGGGTTAATTAATTTAATATAGCTGGCGGCGGTATAGGGGGATTAAATTAGGGGTTAATGTAATTAATATAGCTGGCGGCGGGGTAGGGGGATTAAATTAGGGGTTAATGTAATTAATATAGCTGGCGGCGGTATAGGGGGATTAAATTAGGGGTTAATGTAATTAATATAGCTGGCGGCGGGATAGGGGGATTAAATTAGGGGTTAATAATTTTAATATAGCTGGCGGCAGGGTAGGAGCTCACATTAGGGGGTAGGTAATATAGATGGTGGCGGTGTAAGGGGCTAACATTAGGGGGTAGGTAATGTAGATGGCGGCGGTGTAAGGGGCTCACATTAGGGGGTAGGTAATGTAGATGGCGGCGGTGTAAGGGGCTCACATTAGGGGGTAGGTAATGTAGATGGCGGCGGTGTAAAGGGCTCAAATTAGGGGGTAGGTAATGTTGATGGCGGCGGTGTAAGGGGCTCACTATATTATATATATTATATATATTATAACTATATTAACCCTAATATAATTAGGGTTAATATAGTTAATATAGCTGGCGGCGGTGTAGGGGGATTAGATTAGGGGTTAATGTATTTAATATAGCTGGCGGCGGTATAGGGGGATTAGATTAGGGGTTAATTAATTTAATATAGCTGGCGGCGGTATAGGGGGATTAAATTAGGGGTTAATGTAATTAATATAGCTGGCGGCGGGGTAGGGGGATTAAATTAGGGGTTAATGTAATTAATATAGCTGGCGGCGGTATAGGGGGATTAAATTAGGGGTTAATGTAATTAATATAGCTGGCGGCGGGATAGGGGGATTAAATTAGGGGTTAATAATTTTAATATAGCTGGCGGCAGGGTAGGAGCTCACATTAGGGGGTAGGTAATATAGATGGTGGCGGTGTAAGGGGCTAACATTAGGGGGTAGGTAATGTAGATGGCGGCGGTGTAAGGGGCTCACATTAGGGGGTAGGTAATGTAGATGGCGGCGGTGTAAGGGGCTCACATTAGGGGGTAGGTAATGTAGATGGCGGCGGTGTAAAGGGCTCAAATTAGGGGGTAGGTAATGTTGATGGCGGCGGTGTAAGGGGCTCACATTAGGGGGTAAGTAATGTAGATGGCGGCGGTGTAAGGGGCTCACATTAGGGGGTAGGTCATATAGATGGCAGCGGTGTAAGGGGCTCACATTAGGGGGTATGTAATGTAGCTAGCAACGGTGTAGGGGGGTGACATTAGGGGGTTATACTTTTAATGTAGGTGGCGGCGGGGTCCAGGAGCGGCGGTTTAGGGGTTAAATACTTTATTAGGGATTGCGGCGGGGGATCGTGGTTGACAGGTAGATAGACATTGCGCATGCGTTAGGTGTTAGGTTTTATTTAGCAGATCGCGGTTGACAGGTAGATAGACATTGCGCATGTGTTAGGTTTTATTTGGCAGGTAGTTAAGGGAGTTACGGGGCTCCAATAGACAGCGTTAGGCTTACTACGGCTGCATTTTGTGGCGAGGTGAAAATGGAGTAAGATTTCTCCCTTTTCGCCATGTAAGTCCTTACGCTGTATATTGGATACCAAACTGCGCAAGTTTGGTATACCTGGCTATGGGCCAAAAAACTACGGCTGAAGGCAGAAATATATGAGCGTAACTTCTAGGTTACGCCGTATATAGGATACCAAACCCGCGCAAAATTCAGCGTCGCCGGCTTTTGCGGGTGATGCTGCATATCGGATCGAGGCCCAGATGAACTAATTAAATGTATTTTTTTTTTATTGTCACACATCTTGGCTTAGGAAGAGTTAATGTACTAAAGGTTTCATGAACTATAAAAGAAAGTGTAAAAAATTACATAGTGAATCAATGATTAAGCGCCACTAGGAGGAGCAAAACGCGTCAGCCTTTGCGCATTGCTGCATGCCTGTATGTTCTATTTTTTATGACGCCATAATAAAGATTTCTGTTTTTAACATCTCCCCACTGATGTGCAGCCGATTATTTCATTTGGATTGAAATACAGCAGTTTGATTCACTGTTTTTTGTGGCAAGCACCCATCCTGTGTTTGCGTTATATCGACAAGTGACATCATCAGTTGGTGCCTGAGGAGCCAAGAGTGTTGCCGGAGGGCTTTAAGTGCCCGTTCTCATCTTTCTTTGATTCAAAACACAAGTAAATGACAGCTATGCAGACCAAGTCTGAGAGATCCCTATGTTTCAATGTTTAAATGATTTTTCATTAGGTAAGTGTATATATTTTTCCTTAACACTTCCCTTTTTTAAAGAACTGATATAAGTCTATTAGGGCCAGAAATTTCCACTAGACTAATGAGGAACTGAAGTGAACAAGTAGGAAATAAATACTAATAGACTAGTAACTTTTTCTTTATTGAAAATTATAGTGATATTTTTCCACCCTATATAAATATATATATAAATATATAGATAGATAAATATATATATATATATATATATATTTATATTGTATATATAAATGCTAACAAATCAAACAGAGAAACCCAACAACAGTACTCAGCCACACCGGGCTGTAATGAATCAATATAAATGGACCAGTGCAGAGTCTCCGGTAATGAGTGACACTTCTTATAGCAGTTATACGGTAGAATAACTCACCCCACTCTGACCTGACCGGTCAACCACTTGACAGTATCGCTGCCCAAAGTACAGCCGCCTCTGTGCCGCTTCCGAAGATCCAAACTTCAATTGAGCGGCTCACAGGGCCTCAGCTGTAGTCCGTGTGCTCGTCGGCTTGATTGTGGGTGTGTAGCTATACGTCACAGTTATTCCTCCAATAGCAGGAGTTCTTTTCCGGAGGTGCTGCAAACTTTGATCCGCTCCAGGCTGTAGCATCAGCTGATGGGCCGGTAAAAACTGGAATGATCATCAAATTCAAAAGGAGACACCGACATCCATCTTATAGGTAAAATCTTGTAAGCTTTATTATGCAATCTTAAAAACGAAGAGACAACACAGCAAATGTACTAGAGTCAGACGTGGGCGCAGCACACAGGCATACGCGTTTCGGAAAGAAATTCCGTAGTCACAGCCTGACATGCTACCCCACGCACCTGTTTAAAAACCCCATGGGCTAGTCTAATAGGTTAAAACAGGAACTACCCCCATAGACTCTATCCAATAGGACACTAGATAGCAAATACAGCAATGATCCTAATTAACACTTCATTATCTCAGTTACCAGCATATCTGCTATACACAAAAAACAGTCCTAGCAATAATAGAAATGCATGTGAACAGACATATTCGTATAATTAAATAGCAGTCATAATCCTAATGCGAAAAAGTTAGTCATATTAGAAATGTAGCACAAGGGAGATGATATAGCTACAACATTACTTGAGAAACATTAAACATGGTGATAAAATATAACAAAATAAGTGGATGATTAAAAGGGAAACTACTGGGCACATTAGTAAGGTGTAAATTGGTCACACCAATATTTACATAAGGATTTCATTTTAGGAGGAACAAGTATTTAAAAGACAAATTCAGGTAAGCAAATAATGTATACTGCCGTATACAAAAAGGATATATATGTATTTATGTATCAGAAAAACTCACTAGGTACAATGTATGGATACTGTCATGAGTGCTAATAGATTTGTAAATATAATCAAGGGTGTACAGAGCAAATGTTGGCAGAATATTATTCCCAGTGATTAATAATATCAAACCTGGAATTCAGACCTTTGGGTAGTCTGCTTTCAAGGGTAAATATCCAATATGCTTCCCTCCTTGCCAATATTGTATCCATATCACCGCCCCTAGGGGGCCTAAGGATCTTTTCTATAGCACACCATGAAAAATATCTTAAATCGTTATTATGAAAAGAGCCAAAGTGTTGTACTATTGGAGTGCTAGCCCTGTTGATTTTAAATGATGACAAATGTTCCCGTATGCGAGTATTTAGGTCCCGTGAGGTGAGACCTACGTACTGTAATTTGCACTGAGAGCATTCAATAAGGTAAATAGCATATTCCGTGGTACAGTTCATACATGTATCAATGTCATATCTCTTGTTGGTGACAGTACTAGAAAAATTCTTAGTCACATCAACATACTCACAAGGTTTACACTTGCGCCGACCACATTTGAACATGCCAGTATGCCTTAGCCAAGATGATTGACTCTCAGTTTTGCTCTTCAGTAACGTGGGGGCCAGCAGATTACCCAATGTTGGGCTTCTCCTATAGGAGCATCTGAGCCCGTTCTTAACAGTATTAACTAGCTTATCGTCAGCTGAAAGAAGAGGGAAGTGTTTACGGACTATCTTGCAAATATCCTGATACTGTATACTATGATTGGTGACAAAAGTCAATCCTTTGAAATCATTATTTTTGGAAGATTTCATATTTAACAGATCCCTTCTTTCTATAGTACTGACAGCAGCTTTAGCCCTTTTCACTACAGCTTTGGGGTACTTCCTTTCTAGGAGTCTCCTTTCCAGATCAACTGATTCTTGTTTAAACTGTTGAAAACTCGTACAATTCCTCCTCAACCTAGTGTATTCCCCTTTGGCAACAGCATATGGAACATGCTTGGGGTGGCAACTCGTGCCTTGAAGGAGTGAATTGCCTGAAATGGGCTTCCTATAAACGGTAGATTCTATCTTACCATCAGGATTACCCCTCAGTGTAATATCAAGATAATTTATAGTATGTGGATTAAATTCACAGGTAAATCTCAGGTTAAGATCATTGCAATGAAGGTATTCCAAAAACAGGGGAATACTGTACCTCTGGTATAGAGAAATATGAGATCTATAAATATTATTATCTCCAAAGATGTGGTAAAATTCCCACCATCCTAGGTATTTTTGGAATACCTTCATTGCAATGATCTTAACCTGAGATTTACCTGTGAATTTAATCCACATACTATAAATTATCTTGATATTACACTGAGGGGTAATCCTGATGGTAAGATAGAATCTACCGTTTATAGGAAGCCCATTTCAGGCAATTCACTCCTTCAAGGCACGAGTTGCCACCCCAAGCATGTTCCATATGCTATTGCCAAAGGGGAATACACTAGGTTGAGGAGGAATTGTACGAGTTTTCAACAGTTTAAACAAGAATCAGTTGATCTGGAAAGGAGACTCCTAGAAAGGAAGTACCCCAAAGCTGTGGTGAAAAGGGCTAAAGCTGCTGTCAGTACTATAGAAAGAAGGGATCTGTTACATATGAAATCTTCCAAAAATAATGATTTCAAAGGATTGACTTTTGTCACCAATCATAGTATACAGTATCAGGATATTTGCAAGATAGTCCGTAAACACTTCCCTCTTCTTTCAGCTGACGATAAGCTAGTTAATACTGTTAAGAACGGGCTCAGATGCTCCTATAGGAGAAGCCCAACATTGGGTAATCTGCTGGCCCCCACGTTACTGAAGAGCAAAACTGAGAGTCAATCATCTTGGCTAAGGCATACTGGCATGTTCAAATGTGGTCGGCGCAAGTGTAAACCTTGTGAGTATGTTGATGTGACTAAGAATTTTTCTAGTACTGTCACCAACAAGAGATATGACATTGATACATGTATGAACTGTACCACGGAATATGCCATTTACCTTATTGAATGCTCTCAGTGCAAATTACAGTACGTAGGTCTCACCTCACGGGACCTAAATACTCGCATACGGGAACATTTGTCATCATTTAAAATCAACAGGGCTAGCACTCCAATAGTACAACACTTTGGCTCTTTTCATAATAACGATTTAAGATATTTTTCATGGTGTGCTATAGAAAAGATCCTTAGGCCCCCTAGGGGCGGTGATATGGATACAATATTGGCAAGGAGGGAAGCATATTGGATATTTACCCTTGAAAGCAGACTACCCAAAGGTCTGAATTCCAGGTTTGATATTATTAATCACTGGGAATAATATTCTGCCAACATTTGCTCTGTACACCCTTGATTATATTTACAAATCTATTAGCACTCATGACAGTATCCATACATTGTACCTAGTGAGTTTTTCTGATACATAAATACATATATATCCTTTTTGTATACGGCAGTATACATTATTTGCTTACCTGAATTTGTCTTTTAAATACTTGTTCCTCCTAAAATGAAATCCTTATGTAAATATTGGTGTGACCAATTTACACCTTACTAATGTGCCCAGTAGTTTCCCTTTTAATCATCCACTTATTTTGTTATATTTTATCACCATGTTTAATGTTTCTCAAGTAATGTTGTAGCTATATCATCTCCCTTGTGCTACATTTCTAATATGACTAACTTTTTCGCATTAGGATTATGACTGCTATTTAATTATACGAATATGTCTGTTCACATGCATTTCTATTATTGCTAGGACTGTTTTTTGTGTATAGCAGATATGCTGGTAACTGAGATAATGAAGTGTTAATTAGGATCATTGCTGTATTTGCTATCTAGTGTCCTATTGGATAGAGTCTATGGGGGTAGTTCCTGTTTTAACCTATTAGACTAGCCCATGGGGTTTTTAAACAGGTGTGTGGGGTAGCATGTCAGGCTGTGACTACGGAATTTCTTTCCGAAACGCGTATGCCTGTGTGCTGCGCCCACGTCTGACTCTAGTACATTTGCTGTGTTGTCTCTTCGTTTTTAAGATTGCATAATAAAGCTTACAAGATGTTACGGTTACCCTTAGTCTCGCTGAGAGATGGACCGCTTAGTAGCCTGGATCCCTATTGCTAAAGAGGGGAGAAGCTGCTTTCCATAGTATTCTATATGAGTCTCGCAAATATAGAATAATCTCCCTTAGCTGCAGTACCGCTAGGATACCCTTCTGCCCACAAAAACGAGTCAACGCTGCGATTGAGGGTCAAACAATAACTCAGGACTGGGATGCCCAGCCTGCTTTTTATTAAGGTTACATGCACACAGGGCACTCCCAGGGGGAGAGGGGGGGAAGCACAAAATCCCCCATCACACATTTAGATAGAGAGCACTGTCCTTTGACAGGCCACAATAGGATTACAGTACTTAAGATAACAAGTTTACAAGTTCATCTTATCAATTAGCAGTCTGGCTCCAGAGGTGATTAGACAATAGTTTCTAAAAGCTGAAAAAAAAGAGTTAACTCTTTATGAAATGATACTTGTTACGGTTTTCTTGGAGCCCTTCTTAGGCGCTGGCTTGCTGGTTCAGGCATTGCTGCTGGGAAATAAGCTCTTCACAACAAAATAACTAATGCTTCTGTAACAGTGCTCCCTTTCTGTGGAACACTCTGGCAGACACGGTCTGACCCCTTTTCGGGGCAGACTAAGGCTGTCCAGACCGCTGATTATGCGGGGCTGAGGTCGGTTTGTCTGGACAACCCGTCGGCGTTGCCATTCTGTTTCCCAGGTCTGTAAGTAATGGTGAAATTGAAGGGTTGCAACGATAAGCTCCAACGTAATAGCCTGCCGTTATCTCCAGAGACCCGGTTCAGCCACACCAACGGGTTATGGTCGGTGACCAGAGTGAACTCCTGACCATATAAATAGGGAGTCAATTTCTTTAATGCCCACACCAAAGCCAAACACTCCTTTTCGACCGCTGCATAGCTGACTTCGCGGGGCAGGAGCTTCCGGCTGATGTAGGCAACTGGATGCTCCCCTCCATCTTCGCCTACTTGGCTGAGGACGGCTCCCAGCCCGAACATGGAAGCATCTGTATGGACGATAAAACGTTTGTTAAGGGCTGGGGCCGCCAAGACAGGAGCGTTAATTAGAGCATTTTTGAGAGCCTGGAAAGCCGTTTCACAGTGGGGAGACCACAGGACCTGTCGAGGTAAGTTCTTCTTGGTCAAGTCAGTCAGGGGTTTGGCAAGTGTGCTGTAGTCTGGTACGAACCGTCTATAGTACCCTGCCGTGCCCAGGAAGGCTAGGACCTGAGTCTTAGTGATGGGGGTGGGCCAATTGGCGACAGCTTCTATTTTGGCCGGCTCTGGTCGCTGCTTTCCACACCCCACCCGGTGACCCAGGTACTGTACCTCGGCCATCCCAAAGTGGCATTTTTCTGGCTTCAGAGTCAGGCCAGCAGCCCGGATCTGATCCAGAACCATTCCCACATGAGCTAAGTGGTCCTCCCAGGACTCACTGTGGATCGCTATGTCGTCCAGGTAGGCGCAAGCAAAACTCTGGAAGCCATCCAGGAGCCCATCCACCAAGCGCTGGAATGTAGCTGGGGCATTCTTCATCCCAAACGGCATTACCCTAAACTGATATAAGCCGAATGGGGTGACGAATGCCGACTTGGGGATAGCCTCCGGGGCCAGGGGAATCTGCCAGTAACCTTTGCAGAGGTCAATAGTGGTCAGGTAATTTCCCCTGGCTATACGATCGAGTAGCTCGTCTACCCTGGGCATAGGGTAAGCGTCCGTCACGGTATTTTCATTGAGCCTCCGATAGTCTACGCAGAACCGGGTGGTCCCATCTTTCTTGGGCACCAAGACAACTGGGGAGGCCCAGGGACTATCGGAGGGCTCAATTACCCTGAGCTGGAGCATCTCATCGATCTCCTTCTTCATTCCTGTCCTAACTGCTTCGGGGATTCGGTACGGAGCCTGGCGCAAGGGAGCTTGTCCCGGAGTATCTACCTGGTGGGTGGTTAAAGTAGTGTACCCTGGCTTCGGGGAGAAGGTGAGGTGTTTAGACTGGAGGAGTTGGTTGAGCTGCTCCCTTTCAGTGGGGCTAAGTCGGTCCCCTATCTGAACCTGCGCCACTATACCTGTGGGGAGGCTCTTTTCTAATAGGTCTGGAATGGGTAAACTGTCGGGGTCTTCCTGAGGGGAACAACATACGGCCGTCACGTTCTCTGGCCGCTCAAAATATTCCTTGAGCATGTTTACATGGAATGTCTTTCTAAGATTGTTGTCGTGGCAGCTAGCTATCACATAAGTGGTGTCTCCCCTTTTCTCTACGATCTGGTAGGGACCCTGCCAGGACGCCTGCAATTTGTCTGTCTTCACCGGCTTAAGTACTAACACCTTTTGTCCTATGGTGAAGATTCTCTTTCTGGCCCCCCGATCGTACCATACTTTCTGTCTTCTCTGGGCCAACTGGAGATTAGCCCGCACGGATTTGGCTAATTGCTCCATTCGGTCCCTGAGTTCCAGCACGTATGGCACAATGGGGACACCGTCAGCCTCCATCTCTCCCTCCCAGTGCTCCCGGATCAGGTTTAGGGGTCCCCGTACCTTTCTTCCGTAGAGCAACTCGAAGGGAGAGAACCCTGTCGTTTCCTGGGGCACCTCCCGATAAGCAAATAGGAGGTGCGGCAGGAAGCGTTCCCAGTCTCGGTATTCCTGAGTGAACGTCTTGAGCATTTGCTTGAGGGTCCCATTGAACCTCTCACACAGCCCGTTCGTCTGGGGGTGGTATGGGGAGCTCAGGAGGGACTTAATTTTGCAAACCTGCCAGAGTTGTTGGGTCAATTCAGCCGTAAATTGGGTGCCTCGGTCGGATAGGATTTCTTTTGGAAATCCTACCCGGGAGAACACCTGTACTAGTGCATTCGCTACCGTATCCGCTTGTATGTTGGATAGGGCGACAGCCTCTGGGTACCTGGTAGCGTAGTCCACTACGGTAAGAATGTATCGCTTACCGGAGGGACTAGGGGTAGCCAGTGGTCCCACTAGGTCAATAGCAACCCGGCTGAAGGGTTCCTCTACAATGGGCATATTTACTAGCTGGGCTTTAGGGTGATCGCCTCGCCTTCCTACTCGTTGACACACATCGCAGGTGTTACAGTAAGTTCTAACGTCAGCGTGCACCCCTGGCCAAAAGAACGTGTGAGTAATGCGGTGTAGGGTACGGGTAACGGCTAGGTGGCCTGCTAAGGGGATGTCGTGGCCTATTTTGAGGATTTCTTGACGGTATTTGTGGGGCACTACCAGCTGTCGCCTACGCTGTCCCCTTTTCTCTGTCCAGCGGTATAGTTTCCCTTTTTCCCATAAGAATGTTTCGTTATCTGCCCCGCCCCCTCCGGTCTCTGCTCGTTCCCGGTACTTTTGTAAGGTCGGGTCAGTCTTAGACTCTGCCTCGAAAGCATCTGGGGTGTCCCAGGGTATGGGGCCTAACCTGTCAGGCAAGGTCGGGGTAGGTCTTACCTGTGTCTCCCGCACTGGTGAGAGCTCTCGCTCCGTCCGGGCTTGGGCCCGTGTAGTCACTGGGTCCGCCTCGTTGTTGCATACTGGAGCATAGGCAGAAGTCATGGGGCCCAAATCGTTGCCCAGTAGTACTTCGGCAGGTAAATTATCCATTAGGCCCACGTTCACAGCCCCCTTTCCCGCTCCCCAATCAAGATGCACTTTAGCTGTTTGAATTTTGTACACATCCCCCCCCGCCACTCTAACGGCCACAGTCTGTCCGGATCGCTTGTGCTCTGGCACCAAATGACTCTGTACCAGCGTGATAGTAGCCCCTGTGTCTCGCAATCCCTCGGTAGATCGCCCCTCGAGCCATACCCTCTGCCGATGGTGCTGGCGGTTATCTGAGGCAGCATATACAGGGTCTGCCTCGTGAAGCGGCCCCACATATCCCTCCATAGGGGCCTCTTGGTTAACACAGAGGGCCCGGGCCGGACGATAGGACCCAGAGGGGTAATTGTAATTCCTGGGTGTCTGGTGCGTATTAAGGGGGCAGCTAGCCATGAAATGCCCTGGTTGCTTGCATCGGTGGCAAGTCGGTCTGGGACGCTCAGAGCTGTTATTGGGTGGTCCTGAGTGTCGGACGGGCCTTGTGGGCACCGGGGCTCGGAATTCAGTACGAGGGGGTGCACGGTAAACCTCTCTGGGTTCGACCCGTGCTGGAGCTCGGTAGTTCATGGGTTCGTGAAGACGGGAGTCATAATGTTCATCGGCCAATTTGGCTGCTTCTTCTAAGGTAGAAGGCCGCCTGTCTCGCAGCCATTCCTTCCCTTGCTGTTCCATGCCATTATAAAAATGTTCTAAGAGAAACAATTGTAAAATTTCCTCCCCAGTCACCGCTTTACTTCCGCTCAGCCAGTGATTTGCCGCTCTCCGCATTCGGTGCGCCCATTCCATATGGGTATCGTTAGGCTTCTTTTCCGTGCCCCGAAACTGTCGGCGATACGTGTCCGGAGTTACAGCGTACCGTCGCAACAGTGTCTCCTTAACTAGCTCATACTGTGTCACTTCCTCAGCACCCAGAGTACGAAAGGCTTCCAGGGCTCGCCCGGATAGTTTCCCAGACAATATCGTGGGCCACTCTCTGTTGGGAATCTGGTGCAGGGCACATTGCCTTTCGAAGTCCGCCAAATATTCATCAATCCCTGTCTCGCTCTCTAGGAAGGGTCGAAATGCCGCATAGGGTATCTTGGGCCTCCCAGCATTTTCGACAGGGATGATTACCTGCGGGGCTTCAGCATTGCGGTGTGCATTCGCTAGGTTGAGTTCGTGGGCTCGAGTCTCTCGTATATCCTCGTCCGCCTCTGCCATCAACTGCTGTACCAATTCCATGGAGGGGTTCGGCCCGTATAATGAGAGCCTTTCCCGAACAATCCTGGTTTTTTCGTCACTAATCGTGGTCGGTGTTTCCGCCATTGTGAAGCTCTGATCCAGTTCGGTCAATTCTGCGATCAGCTCTCTCCTCGGCCGGTTGCTGGCGTACCCCCCTCTGCTTTCAAGTAAATCCTTTTGGGTTGTACGCTTCAATTTTTCGTAAGCGCTCTCCATCCGTTCTGTACCTCTCCTAGGAAATCCAGGAAAATCCCGCCGCTGCCGCCAAATGTTACGGTTACCCTTAGTCTCGCTGAGAGATGGACCGCTTAGTAGCCTGGATCCCTATTGCTAAAGAGGGGAGAAGCTGCTTTCCATAGTATTCTATATGAGTCTCGCAAATATAGAATAATCTCCCTTAGCTGCAGTACCGCTAGGATACCCTTCTGCCCACAAAAACGAGTCAACGCTGCGATTGAGGGTCAAACAATAACTCAGGACTGGGATGCCCAGCCTGCTTTTTATTAAGGTTACATGCACACAGGGCACTCCCAGGGGGAGAGGGGGGGAAGCACAAAATCCCCCATCACACATTTAGATAGAGAGCACTGTCCTTTGACAGGCCACAATAGGATTACAGTACTTAAGATAACAAGTTTACAAGTTCATCTTATCAATTAGCAGTCTGGCTCCAGAGGTGATTAGACAATAGTTTCTAAAAGCTGAAAAAAAAGAGTTAACTCTTTATGAAATGATACTTGTTACGGTTTTCTTGGAGCCCTTCTTAGGCGCTGGCTTGCTGGTTCAGGCATTGCTGCTGGGAAATAAGCTCTTCACAACAAAATAACTAATGCTTCTGTAACACAAGATTTTACCTATAAGATGGATGTCGGTGTCTCCTTTTGAATTTGATATATAAATGCTATCCATATGCTATGGTCATATATACAGTGTATTTAATGCCAAAATTAGGTTATAAAAAAATAGAATAAAACCTCTTAGTTTTAATTTCAACTGACATAGGATGTATTTCTCTGTAAAACTACTTAAATTGTTACCATATACTTAATATTAAACAAATCTGTATACTTTTTAAAAATATCTCAGTTTCTATTACACCCTAGCTGAAAATTACTATTCTAAATTATATCAATATTCTAAAATATTTTAATTAATTTTTTGGATCAGTGAACAAATTCTGTAAAATCGGAAAATTTAGAGTATTCCATAGCTATCAAAATAAATGGGGGGGGTTCAATGTGTTTTTATAAAAAAAAGATTTCAATAATTCCATACTTATAGGAATATTTTGCTGCATGTCAGTAGAATACTGTTTTAAAAGATTTATATCACACAATCAATAAATCATAATTTGCCTGTTCTAACAAGAAGTACAAAGCCCAAGTTTCGAATTATTTATTAATCCCAGACTTGTTACAAAATAAAAAAATAAAAACACACACACACATATATATATATATATATATATATATATATATATATATACCGTATATATATATATACATATATATATATATATATATATATATATATATATATATATATATATATATATATATATATATATATATATATATGTATGTATGTACTGTATATAAAATGCAGTTTATGTTTGTGAAAATGAAATGCAGTAACACAAACAGGAAAATTAGTACTTCCTAAAAAAAAACTACTTCAAACTAATGCCATTATCTGGGTGTAGTATACTATCTATATATGTTTTGTAACAGTCCTTGCTATGCAGATAAGATTGGTCAGTTTTATGTCTGCTATAGCTGCATTGTAGTGTTGCTAGGATTCAGTTGTGATGAGTCTCTCCATAGTATAATAAATATAAATATAACCTATTTTTTTAACTGAATAGGATTAACAAAACTGGCTGAACTTTGTTCTGTGTTTGGTTTGCTTATCACTAAAAAACTAGTAAGGTAAAATGCTGTTTTTGTTATTTTATATGGTGCTATGATGATTTTTGCAATTGTCCACATAAAAATGATGAAGTACTCTGGAACACATTTGACAAGGAGAGAGGTCTAAGAACATATATTGCCAGATTACAAGTGGTGTGCTAAATAATTTTTTCACGCACGCACAAACACAACTGAAAGTACACTTTTAACGTGGGTGTGTTAGCGCTCGTATTACAAGTTTTTTTTATATTTTTATATTTCTTTTTATTGACATATTATGAATGACAAAAATGACATTGCTATAATGATACAGAAATAGTAATATGAATACACTATTGTCAATTCAAATACAGCGCCTTGAGCGAACATATAACCAATTCTACAGTTAAAAACTAGGTCAAGCAATTGTAATTTAAGTACTATGGACCTCCACCTCCAAACCCCAACTCCCAAGTCAAGGAACCATCAACAGTGGTAGATGAGTAAAATAAAAATACAACTACTTGCAGCAAAGCATAGAACACTATTACATTGTTGGGAGCACAAATACAATCCGGACAAACAGCCTGAAGGAAGGCCCCCATAATTAGATTGTGTAAGTCCAGTACTCTAACTATCCACTCTTATAGAGTTCCAGCCCCCCTTTGTTAATGATACTTTTGATATTAGGTAATGCTACATCCCTTGCAGAGAAGACGCTGGCGCATTTCCCCATTCCTTCCTGCTACAGTCCCAGATAAATAAAAGACTATGGTAAAATTCAAGGTTATTTAGTCTAAAATACCCATACTCCTCCAATGCAAGAGTGTGGTCAATATGTGTTATCCACTCCTCTAATTTAGGGGTGATTTGCGATTTCCACAGCCTGGCTATAAGGGATCTGACAGAGTTCAAACCTATTTGCGTAAGTTTAGTTCTAAGTTTACATTTGTGTTTAGGCAACAAGTTCAGCAACGCCAGTGTTGGCTCCAGTTTAAAGTCAGTACCCAACCCCAGTGTTCTCCTGACAAAGATCTCAACCTCACTCCAAAAGGGTCTCAATTTATGGCAACTCCACCACATGTGAAGGAGGGTTCCCCTTGAACCGCAACCCCTCCAGCAAACATCCGACGACCCAGGGAACATGCTTTTTAACCTGAGCGGTGTCAGGTACCAGCGTGTTAAAATTTTGTAATTCATTTTTAAATGTTTGGTGGACATGGAAGATCTTTTTGTGTTCTTTAATATAAGTTTCCAATCCAAGTCCTGCAGCTCTCTACCCAACTCCCCCTGCCATCTGCCTGCGTAATCTGGACGGCTGGGCATCTGTGCATCCGTTTAAAGTGTATGATGTTCAGGTATCTCTAAAGAGCAGAATCTTTCAAAGGGGGTTAGGGGTCTTATTAAGTTGTCTTTATGTGGGTAAGTGGAAATGAAATGCCGAAGCTGTCTATATTTTAACCATGTGGCAAAAATTCCACCCAGAATTCCCTTCAGCTCCCGTCTATCCCTAAGATCCCCTTCTTTAAGCAGTTTGTGGATTGGGATTGTAAAGCCTATCTCCCATCTAGTCAAATTGTGAAGATTGAGGTCCAAACCTCCCTGCAGCTCTGAATTTGGACATATGGGGGTAAGGGGAGATCTCAACGAGGACAGTCTGGGTAGTTTACTTAATAATGTGTCCCATTGATTGAAAACTTGTTGATATAGTGGGTATTCACTTAACAAAGGGGGGCGATTTTGCTTGGCCACCTAACATAAAGCTCCCGGGGAGGGCGTTCTTAATATCTGTGAGTCTAAGGGAATCCAAGCCTTCAGGGGACCATTTCTGTGCCAATCAATGATGCGTTGTAGGCATATTGAAGCATAGTAGGTTTCAATTTTTGGGAGGCCCAGCCCCCATGCTCCAGTGGCCTATACATGGTGTGCTTGTTAAATCTGGAATTGATAAGCCCCCAAACAAATAAATTAAGCGTTTTTTAATACTAACAAGGAAAGTGCGTGGGAGGTGGACAGGCGCTGCCTGCATCACATACAATATTCTAGGTAGAATATTAATTTTTAAGATCTGCAACCTACCCCACCAAGAGAATGGTTGGTCCTTCCAGTTTTGTAGGTCTGTCTGGGTTGCCGTGGTGAGCTTAGTAAAATTTAATTGGACTAGCAATTTGGGTTTAGGGGTTAAACTTATTCCCAGATATTTCATGGCCCTCCCCTGGTGCCTAAAGGGACAGGACTGCAACAGCGACTGAAAATCTCGTTTTGGCAAATTAATATTCAGTATTTCGGATTTATGAACATTGATTTAAAAGTTTGAAAATGAGCCAAACCTCCCGAACTCATTGAGCACCTCTGGAACTGATGTGGAAGGCGAGGTCAATGTAAGAAGGACGTCATCAGCATAGAGAGATATCTTGTATTCATTGGTACCCACTGAGAGACCCGAAATGCGAGGATTCAATCTAATTCTCTGTGCTAATACCTCCATGCTGATTATGAATAGGAGGGGGGAAAAAGGACAGCCCTGATGAGTGCCATTATTAATAATGAATCAATCTGACAACCCACCACTAGCCTGAACCCTCGCTAAAGGAGACTGATACAAGCTCTCAATCCGAGTGATCATGCGTTCCCCAACCCCTAAGTTGGCTAAAGTCAATTAAAGAAAGTCCCAGTCTAGTCGGTCAAAGGCCTTTTCAGCGTCAGAGGATACGAGGATCATATTGGTCTTGGTATATTTTGCGTGGTCAATTAATTGAAGGATTCTTATGGTGTTGTCCCTTGCCTCTCAGCAAGGAACAAACCCAGCTTGATCAGTATGGATAATCTCCGGCATGATCCGACTCAGTCTGTTTGCTAATATTTTGGCGAAGATTTTTATGTCTGTGTTCAGTAGGGATATTGGCCTTTAATTGCTTGTCAGGTTAGTAGGTTTGTCTGGTTTGGGTATCACTGTTATAAAGGCTTCAAGGGATTCTGTCGGGAACTGTCCGGTCATATCAATGTGCTGGTATAATTTTAGAAGCTGCGGCTCCAAGGTGTACTGGTATATCTTATAATATTTGTTAGAGAACCCATCCGGGCCTGGGCTCTTATATGCCGGTAAGCCATCTATCGCATCTAGTACCTCTTGAAGGGAAATGGGTGTATCTAGTGTGCCTATATTTTCTTTACTCAGCAACGGTAGATCAGTCTCCTCCAGGTATTGGCTCATGGCCTCTATATGCGACAGCTCTGTGTTTTTGGGGAGATTATAAAGAGTACCATAGTAGTCCCTTAATGCATTAGCAATAGCTTTAGGGTCCGATAAATCCCCTTCAGAGGATCAGATATGCTGAGAATATGCGATTGAGTCTCTCTACATTTGAGGGCCCTTGCCAGCAGTGTTCTTGCCCTATTCCCCCCTTGATAGTAAATCTTATTGAGATATAAAGCTTTTTTGTGTGCTTCTTTATTGAGGTAATTTTTTAAATTCATCCTGGACTTAGTTAGTATGCCTGTTATAATCAGATCACTTGGGGAAGCCTTATGTGAAGCCTCCATCTTATTCAGTTCCAGTAAGTGACCTTTGTACTCGGCTGATTTTATCCTTTTCAGTAGGGCCTTCTGCTTTAGAAATTTCCCTCTAAGGACCGCCTTGTGGGCTAGCCAGTTAGTCATATGGGAGGTCTGGCTCTCCTCATGGATATGAAAATAATCTATTATGGATTTATGAATATATGACTTGAAAATAGGGTCATGTAATATAGCCTCATCCAACCTCCAAATGAATGGTCTCAGTGGTATGGAGGACCAGGTCAAATTTAAGGAGACCGCCGAATGGTTCGACCACGAGATCGGTGATATATTTGCATCTCTTGCCAATGATAAACTGAGTTGATCTACAAACCAATAATCGATATGAGAATAATTCTGATTAGGATTTGAAAAGAAGTTATAATTACGCGCCCCAGGATGGTGCAATCACCATACGTCCATGAGAGTCAGCGTTCTTAAAATGCTTTGTATGGAGTTCCTAGTTTTTGCAGATGTAGAGCTATGATCGAATGAGCAATCAGACCGAGGGAACAGAGCCACATTGAGATCTCCCCCCATTATCAAAGCCCCCTTTTTAACCTCTAGAATTGTATTGCTAATTCTGGTAAAGAATGCCACCTGGCCAGTGTTAGGGGAATAAATGTTAACCAAAGTTACAGGACGGCTAAACAGGAGCCCCACTAGGATCATATATCTACCATCATTGTCAAGGTGCTTTTCAAATAAATGGAAGTTAACCTGTTTCTGAAACAAGATTGCCACCCCGTTACGTTTTTTAATATTTGAGTGAGTGTAGCTCAGGGGAAACTCTTTAGAACATAATTTAGGTTTGTGGTTCCTGGGGAAATGAGTTTCCTGCAGAAATATAATATGCCCCCTCTCTTTTTTAAAACAATTTAGTGCCACCAAGCGCTTCGTTGGGGAGTTAAGCCCTTTACAATTTCGTGAAATCAGTACTAAATCAGTGTGTGCCATATCTGTATTATGTAGACAGCAAGTGCACCCTTACCTTGTGAGTTGGTGCTTGCGTCATGTGTAATATACACTGTTGCTGAACTCTACCTGATTCATTCCCGTCTGTAGGAGTTACATGTATTGGATGGGCCGGGGAAAAGGGCTGGGTGACATAAGTCATCCTAATTGGAAGCCAGGCTGTGGAAGTTTTTATCCTCAAGAAATTACTATGACCTGTAGAAAAATAAGAACATATATAACAAAAATAAACAATACAATTAACAAACCAACATCGAAAAAATTCGCACATTCTCTCTGCAAATTAGAGAGTAACCATTGTAGGTTAACTTGCACTCAAAGAGTAACTAACATATTGAGATAGTGCATGTAGTATTATGAATAAACCATGACTGAAAATATAGAATAAACCTTGTAAATAAATCTGACTTTAGGCAAACGAGAATGTCCACTGAACAAAAGTCCAAGTTTCCATATGTGAGCATCTGCCCACTGGCCAATCTGTATCTTCTCCTTCATCGGAGGTAAAAAGCTAAGTTCCTTGGTCATCCCACGTCCGGTTCTGGGTCTGCTGCATCCGGGTGTGTTTTGTTAGCTTTAAGTTTCTTTCTGGCCACATGAGTCCAATGTTCCCTCTGAGGTCTAGGATGCATTGACTCCCCCTTTGCTGTGCTGCCCTTCTCATTACTCAGGGAAGGTCATTTTGGTAGTGGAATATCTAATTAATGGCAGAAAGTCTCAAGATCTTCTTGGGTGTGGTAAGTGTGAACTTTATTATTTTTTAACACCCTCAGGCAGAAGGGGAAACCCCACGTGTAAGCTATGCCCAAATCTCGAAGATGGAGAGTCAGGAACCTGGTTTTGATTCCTTTCTATTTTGCAGCGTCATAGGGCTCAAGTCAGCATACACTTGGAGCAAATCTTCTCCCACTCTAATTTCTTTTTGTTTTCATGCCGCTGTTAAAACCTTCTCCTTATCTGTGAACTTATGAAACCTCATAATAACGTCTCGTGGAGTTTCATTACCCCTTGGGCTGGTCTAAGGGCCCTATGGGCTCTGTCAAGTGGGAAATCAGGCAACTGGGAGTCGGACATGAGCTTACTAAACAGACTTTGTAGGTATGCATTGAGATTGTCCGCCAAAATCTTTTCGGGTATACCACTAATTACCCCTAATCTCAATCTTTAAATTTTAAACAAATTCTCTCCCTTCTATATCAACTATGGTCTTCACCCCAAGTTTCACATGCATTCGGATACAGACAGTGTTTTCCCAATTGTAAACGATTTGATTAACACGATTTCCGATACCTTTTCAATAGTTCGTCACAACATCAACTATGCCAAAACTCATCAAAAGATACAATATGTTAAGTGGAGAACTTCATCCCCTAACTACTGCATTGGAGATTATGTTTTGCTTTCAACTCGCAATCTCAAACTACCTTACCCTTCCAGAAAATTGTCATCTCAATTCATTGGACCGTTCCCAATCAAAGCCATTGTCAACGACAATTCCGTTATGCTCACTTTAATAGTAATTAAAGCCTGATGAAACAGTTTTTACTGAGAAACGCGTTGCATTGTTTCTCCATATATGCTCAAGACTTTACTTGCACAAGCATGAGTTGTTTTTAAACTGGTTTTAGAATAAATTGTTCTTATGTTTTTAAACTCTTAGTGTTAAGTATTTCTCTTTGAGCCTACGCTACCTATAGTGTGATTAATCCCTATTCCTGGTCACCTTCATGCACTCCTGATTTGCTGGTTTCCTGCATCCTGGATATTCACCTGGAAAGTGATCAGCTAGCTGGACTGCTGCAGAAATCCAGCCTGCCTCTATGGGCATGAATGAATGCCTTTGCTACAAGTGAATACCCTGTGCACGTCTCCTGTACTGACATCTTAAAATGCATCATTGATGTGCACCATTGGCGCCTCTTTCTGTGCTTTTTATATTGTAGATCTTCTTTCCTTGAATGAAGTAAGAGAGCTGCCTAACTATCCTACGCTCACTTTACCTTCTTCAAAAGAAGGGTAAGAAATTACAAGTTACCAATTGCTTCCATGTCCATTCTAAGATGCATACTTACAGTTCCCTTAAAATATTGTTACAGTGGGAGGAGCTACGTCTCAATACAAAGACGATGATTGATTCCGGAGCCAGTATGAATTATATTGATAATGACTTTGCCGTTATTAATAAAATTCCACTTCTAAAAATATCTTGTCCTGTCTCCTTACGGGTGATTGATGGAAAGGAAATATCCTCAGGACCCATTCTATATCAAACAATCCTCCTGCAAGTCACCACTACTGAACATCACACAGAACTTGTTTTATTTTATGTAATACCTTCACCAATGTATCCTATAATCTTAGGTTTAAATTGGCTTAAATTACACAACCCTTCTATAAACTGATCCACCTTTGATATACATTTTAACTCAGATTACTGCACAACCACTTGTTACTCTCCATATCACATCCTACTTTCCACAGACAATATTATACCTCACGAATACTCCGACTTTTCAGATGTCTTTGACAAAAAAGAATCCGAAAATCTACCTCCCCACAGGAAGTACGATTGTCCTACTTTAGGGTGTAGACATTCCATACGGATATGTGTTCACTTTGTCACAACCTGAACTAGAACACCTAAAGGTTTACATTGAAAAAAATTTAATAAAAGGGTTCATAAGGCCTTCCTCTTCCCCAGCCGGTGCAGGAATTTTTTTTCGTTAGAAATAAAGACGGTAGTTTAAGACCCATAGTAGACTATTGTGAACTCAATAAACACACAATAAAAGATAAATATCCACTCCCATTGATTCCACAGTTAATAGAAAGACTCCAAGGTGCTGTCTATTTCACAAAATTAGACTTATGGGGGGCCTACAATTTAATTTGTATAAAGTCTGGACATGAATGGCTCCTGCGTTTCGTACCAGGTACGGACTCTACGAGTACACAGTGATGCCATTTGGTTTATGTAACGCCCCTGCCACATTCCAGTACTTTAAAAAATGACATCTTCATTTAGATGTAACCCTAGTTATCTATCTTGATGACATTTTAATCTACTCTAAAACCTTACTATAAATATTAAGCATGTAAGAACTGTTCTGTCCAGACTTAGGGAGAACTCTTTATATTCAAAACCTGAAAAGTGCATCTTCAACTCAAAGAAAATAACTTTCCTTGGGTACCTAATAACACCACATGGAATAAATATGGGAGACACTAAATTACAAACCATACAGAATTGGCCAAGACCCACATCAAAGAAACAAGTCCAAAGATTCATGGTTTTGCCAATTTTTACAGAAAATGTATAAAAAATTTTGCTCAATTAAGTAAACCACTCACCAACCTTACTAAATCCACAGTTACCTTCCGTTGGACCGACTAAAACCAAAAAGAATTTGATAAGCTTAAGACCAAATTCACCACTGCACCTATACTTTGTTTTCCAAACCCTGCATTACAATATATACTGGAGGTTGATGCCACTGATTTTGCAATTGGAGCAATAATCTCACAAAGAGAATCCTTAAAACATCCAATACACCCGGTTGCATACTACTCACGTGTCATGACCTCGGCAGAACAAAACTATGCCATTGGAAAGAAAGAACTCTTGGTGATTAAAAGCTCTCTGGAACACTGGAAATGCCTTTTAGAGGGAACTTCCATTCCCATTTTGATTTTCACGGACCATAGGAATTTACAATATCTAAAAACGAATCGTACTTTGACCTCAAGACAGGTTAGATGGAATCTCTATTTTTCCAGGTTCAATTACCTCATAACTGCCTCTAAAAATGGCAAAGCTTATGCGCTTTCTTGAATTCATGACAAACCACATTCACAGTCCAATGACACCTCAGTCATACCCTTAGATCACATTATCGGTCTTACTATGTAAAATACTGAATTATTTAGACGTAATCAACAATCTGACCATACTACCCCTCTCCAAAATCTTCAACTAAAAGATGATGGTTTATACTACCCCCAAAATCAACTGTATGTACCCCAAAGTTTAAGGACTTTGGTTCTACAAATCATGCATGACAGCTCTCTTGCAGGACATCCTGGGATTCAAAAGTCAACTGAATTACGTTCAAGGTCATTCTGGTGGCCAACTGTCGGTACTGACACCACTAAGTTCGTCTCATCCTGTAAAATCTGCATAACTTCAAAAAGAGATAGAAAAAGTCCATACGGTCAGTTGATATTGTTACCAATCCCCGAAAAAAACCTTGGACTGACATCGCGTTAGGTTTTATAGTGGATCTACCTGTGTCATCGAATCATAACACAATTATGGTTGTTGTTGACCTCTTCAGTAAAATGGTCCATTTCTTGCCTTACAAAAAACTTCCAACTGCCTATGAAACCATTCAGCTCCTCTTCATGCATGTATTTAAACTCCATGGTATCCCTACATCTATAACTTCAGATTGTGGATCACAATTTACTAGCAAATCCTGGTCAGAAATGTGTAAAATACAAGGCATCCGTCGTAGACTCAGCACATCTTTCCATCCTCAGACAAATGGCCAGATGGAGAAAATCAATCAATGGTTGGAACAATATCTCAGCTGTTTCACTAATGCAAAACAAGATAACTGGTCTGCTGTCTTACCAATTGCCGAATTTGCTTTCAACAATGCTCGCAATACCTCTACGAAAATCTCTCCCTTCTATATCAACTATGGTCTTCACCCCAAGTATCACATGTATTCGGATACAGACAGTGTTTGCCCAATTGTAAACAATTTGATTAACATGATTTCCGATACCTTTTCAATAGTTTGTGACAACAACAACTATGCCAAAACTCATCAATAGATGCAATATGATAAGAGGAGAGCGCCATCCCCTAACTACTGCATTGGAGATTATGTTTTGCTTCCAACTCGCAATCTCAAACTACTTTATCCTTCCAGAAAATTGTCATCTCAATTCATTGGACCGTTCCCAATCAAAGCTATTGTCAACGACAATGCCGTTATGCTCACTTTACCTCCTGCTATGAAAACACACCTGTTACAGTTGCCTCCAGGCTGGCTGGAAGTTGGACCGTAGAAAAGGATGCTCCTAGCGCTCACCAAAGGATCATCAGCACCGTAGACACCATAACTACTGCGTAGCCACCATAAGTAATGCAGACTCTACGAACCACCGCTGCTGGGCTGGTATCTCTCCGTCTGCTCTGCGCCCTGGACCTACGACCAGGCTCCAGTAGGTGAACCTCTTCCTTCTGTAGAGCGAAGCAGGATCAGGAACAAGAGCTCTTACAAGAGCTCAGTAGCTAAGGGAGTATGAAGAGCATAGCAATCCCTGTAGTGATTATAGCTGTCCCCTACAAACATGAGTCAAGGCTGCAAGTTAGAGGGTCAGAAGAGGTCTCAGGTGCTGGAACACCCAGCCTGGTTTTTATTGAGGTTACATGCACACAGGACACTCCCAGGGGGAAAACATAAAATCCCCCATCACACATTTGGTACCTTTAGATAGAGAGACAACGCCCTTTGACAGGCCACAATAGAATTACATTACTTCAGCAGATAACAAGTTACACACAAGAAAACAATGCAGGCCATCTTATCAGCTAGCAGTCTGACTCCAGAGTTGATTAGACAATGGGAATGTTTATCACTAAACTTAATTAGAACTGATGCCAGCAAACTTGTATTTAGAAAATAGCTTCTTAAAGCTGAACAAAGTTAACTCTTTCAGTTCTGACCGAAGGGTCTGTCACATAGCACTTAACGGTACACAAGGAAAACTAATGCTTCTGTAACAGACATTGTTCACCAAAGTCACAATATGTCCCCAGACGGTTCTTAAAGGGCCATACACACCCAATAAAAGTTAATACGTTTTCAGGGGCACAATCTTCCAGGGGCCATAGTCATGAGGAAGGAGGCTGGCAAATAGGCTTCTCCACAATCCAGGGAAGCAGGGCAATTTTCCATTTAAAGGGCCAGTTACAAATAGCAGTTTGTAACAACACCTGACCTTCCATGTGTCCCTACTGAAACCCCATACCAAGGTTCGTGACTTGGACATCCGTTCACCCATTATACCGAACCTTCCCGACTCCAACCTGGAATTTGAGGTTAAATCTATACTTGACTCCAGGCGCAGGAACCCTACTAGGCCTAAACCATGATCCTCAGAGTGGATCTTTGAGGAGGGAGTTCTGTGATAATTTCCATCTACTATTCCTTTAAGAGGAGGAACATTATTGTGAAGCACCATATAAATTACCAGCACTTCCTTTCTTCTGTGCTTGGTAATTCTTCTCTCAGAAGTATCCAGTCTCACTGATGTGAATTTCTCTGCGAAGCAGCTTGAAACAAATTTATTTTGTTCGTGTTCCACGTTGTTACAATTATTCTCTCCTGCATTCATATTGTCAGCAACTTATTTCTACGGCTCTCTGTTTTTCCTCCCTAGCTGTAACGTCACACGCCAACGGGCCGCCACGGAGACCGCCAGTTTTCTACTTTTTCTGACCAGGACTTAGAACCAGGAACATCTATTTCTCATATCCTCTAATATTCAACTCATTACGTGAGTACAGAACTTTATTGTTACCTGATTGTTTCCACCATGCCAAGCACAAGTAGATTTTCTAAATATTTGCAAATGCTACTTATCCAGTCTTCATCTACCAACGGCTTATGAACAGCATGCCATCTCCTCTGTGCAGTGTAAAAGTGTTATTTCATACTCTTTAATTTAAGTTAACGCTTGCTCTTTTTCAGTCATATTTTGCTAACGTTAGCTTAACCAGTTTTGTACTAGGATTGCTAGCAATTATTGCATTAGTAAAGGTTCTGAATTACATTCACTCTGCTGTGCTTGCCATACCACCTATCAGACAGCTATAGAGTGATATTACATTCACTTACCCAAGATTGTTTTGCAGATTCCCTGCAGCTCTGTGTATTTTGCAGGTGTTAGGTTAACACTCCGCAACTTGATATTCACATGTTACAAGGAATTTACTACACTCCATACCTTATTATAGGTTTATATGTTAAACAAACTACTTAATCTGCAGTTGTGGTTCAACCTACCTTACATCTCTTATAGGGAGATTTATTCCTCACAACAACAATTGGATTCTGCCCAGGAAAGAATTTGATATGTCTCCTTCATGGCTAGGGAACTACGAGTTCCCCCCTGATGATTGATGTAAGCCACTGTTGTGACATTGTCTGTCGGGAAATGGAGATAAGACTCCCTTTTCAACATAGGCCAAATCTGAAGGGCTCTGAAAACAGCACAGAGTTCTAAAACATTTATTGGTAACCTCCGCTCCCAAGGAAACCAAACCCTGTGTGCCCTCTGAGACCCTAGATGGTCCCCCAATATGAAAGACTTGCATCTGTAGTTACCACAGTCCAAATAGGACAAGCAAAATAAGCCCCCTGCATAATAAGCTGATGATTCAGCCACCAAGACAGGGGCTGACTTGTTCTGTGATCTAAATAGATATTTGGAGAAAGCTGAGTATGATGATTGCACCATTGCTGAAGCATACAAAGCTGAAGAAGCCTCATGTGAAAATGAGCAAATGGAATAGCATCTGAGGCATCAATCATAAGAACTAACATCTCCATGCAAAGAGTGATTGAGGGGGAAAAAAGAGAATAAAGGTTTTGACAAGCTGATACCAGCTTCAACCTTCTTTGATCAAGGAAACTGAATATAATTGAACTCCCAGAAAAACAACTTTCATCCGAGGAACTAAATAAATATTTTGGAAAATTGATTCTCTAACCATGTATTTGAAGAAACAACAGTTTGCTGGTATGAGATTCTGCTAAATGTAAAGATGGAGCTTGAAGCAATATATCATCCAGGTAAGGAAACACTGTAATGCCCTGAGTTTTAATTACAGACAAAAGTATACACAGAACCTTTGGGAATATTGTGGGAGCTGTAGCCAGACCAAATGGTCGAGCAACAAACTGAAAAAATGCTTGTCTAGAAAGGCAAACTTTAGAAACTGATAATGTTCCGCGTGAATTTAAATATAAAGGCAAGCATCCTTTAGATCTATTGTGGACATAAACTGACCTTGCTGAACAAAAGGCAAAATAGTCTGAATAGTTTCCATTTTGAAAGTGGGAACCCTGATAAAAAAAATTCAGAGCTATTAGATCAAGTTCCTTCCTTCTTTGGCACAAAGAAGAGATTTGAATAAAATCCCATCCCCTGTTCCAATAGTGGAACAGGAACAATCACTCCCAAAGATTCTAGCAGGTCTATTTATCAAGCTCCGAATGGAGCTGAGCCTTCACTGAATTCTTTGGAACATTGGACAGAATAGATCTTCCTCTGGGAGACCTTGTTCTGAAACCTATACGGTAACCCTGAGAGACTATATTTAGAACCCAGGGATCCTGAGCAGTCTGAAACCAAGCCTCCTAAAAAAGGAGCCTATAGATTGGGGGTTGCACCTTCATGCAGACTTGGACTTAGATTTTTTGGACGTTAGGTTTCGTTAGTTTAAACTAGGTTTCCAGAGGAGCTTTGTTTCTGAGAGGAGGAATCGGATTTTTAATCCCTGTTCTGATGAAAAGAACAAAAACGTTAGAAGCTTTGGATTTATCTTTGGACTTCTTGTCCTGAGGAAGAAAATCTTTCAGTAAGAGTAGGTATAATAGAATCCAAACCAGAGTCAAACAACATCTTTCCCTGAAAAGAGATAAAAGCCTGGAATTAGAAACAATATCAGAAGACCAAGACTAGGATTACCTGTTTTACCCCAATCCCTAGCAACTATCTCAGAGATCACATCAGGATTAAGAAACACCTCAGCAGGTTAAACTATAGATTTATAAAAGACATCTTAAGATACTTGAAAGCTGAAAACCCAACGCAGGCAATGGACTATTTACATTCTTCACCTTCCTCCAGCAGAGACAAAGACAAGACTAGTTTTACAGTAAGCTGGGAGGGGTTTTATAGAGCTCTTGGGGTTTAGGAATCTTTGCCTCCTGGCAGGGAGGGAAGAGTAATTCCCAGGAGTAATGAATCGTGGACTCTCACCACATGTATGAAAAAATAAAATAGATATCCTGTGTAGATGAATGAGAATACATAGTCACCCATATGGGGACTCCATAAACTCCTTATTACGTACTAGAGGATTATCCAAACCACATACACATTAGTACGCCTGAAAGTAAACCCTTACTAGCACTTTCTCATAATTAGCTGCACAGGTACCTGGAAATTAGAACCACACATGCAACCGACATTCCTCCCATTAATCTCTGAATGCATTTTTATTGTCATTAATTTGCCTATGCTGTTTTAGGAGTGATTGTATCTCTCCTCACCCTCATAAGTAACAACAATTAAGCAGCAATATCTATATTTCCAGAAATTCTCTTCTCCTTTAATTCAAGCATTAGGATTTCATTTAGCATTGTGTTAAAGAGATATTCTGCTAGAAAACATGCGGAGGCTCTATAGCTTGTGTATAAAGGGACATGGAAGTCAATAGCATGCTACTAAAAGGCACTTTGAAATGTAAACAACAATATAAACAAAAAGGTGCTACTTAAAGGACCAGTCAACACATTAGATTTGTATAATCAACAAATGCAAGATAACAAGATAATGCAATAGCACTTAGTCTGAACTTCAAATGAGTAGTATATTTTTTAATAACACATTTCAAAGTTATGTATATTTCCACTCCCCTTGTACCATGTGATGGCAATCAGCCAATCACAAATGCATATACGTATAGTCTGTGAATTCTTGCACATGCTCAGTAGGATCTGGTAACTCAAAAATTGTAAATATAAAAGACTGTGCACATTTTTTTTAATTGAAGTAAATTGGAAAGTTGTTTAAAATTACATGCTGTATCTGAATCATGAAAATTAAATTTAACCTGAGCGTCCCTTTAAGCTTTTTATTCAAAGCTACATCAGCACCTCAAGCACAAGCTCAGCATATGTGTATGATTAACATTCTGCTTCTGTGTTAGCACTGCTCAGACGTTAGTGATGCCGTTTTCAGTGGCATTAAATAAAATTATCATGATATGATTACTTTATATAAATATATTCAAGGTCCATATAAAGAGTTGGTGGAAGCTCTGTTTTTTTTACCAAGGCAACTGTTTGTGACACGAGGTCAGAATCTAAGGATAGAGGAAAGGAGATATAATTGGTCTTTAGACCGCTGCTTCATAACTTCTGTTTCCAGGTCGCCGGAAACAAGGGGCATCGAGCTCCATTCGGAGCTTGATAATTCGGCCCCTATGTATCAAATATATTTGGAGCTGCAATCTGCAAAAAACAGCTCCTGCAGTCTACTGCAATCCTTAGATGGGGAGGTGGACTTGGGGATTGAACAAACAAAAGAAGAATGGGACATTTTCTATAAAATGTATAAAGGACTGTTGAGTGCTAACTTTAGGAAAAACTGTATAAAAACATCTTTTAGGTGGTACTTAACGCCTTTAATTACTTCCCACTCAGCTACAAGTGGTAGTAGGTTATGCTATAGGGGACGCGCAGAGGAAGGTTCTTATCTCCATATGTGGTGGAATTGTCCTGAAGTGAGAGCTCTCTGGGATACACTTTCTAGATTTTTGGGAATGCTTTAGATCAGCGGTCGCCAACCAGTGGTCCACAAGAAGATGTTGGTGGTCCTTGACACCATCAAGCAGGAATTAATCTCCTCTGGTTGTGTCACCCCTGTCGTGCCTCAACTCCCTGCAGTGCCTGACTGGACATCAGTGAAAACCAATGGAGGAGTTAAATTACAATCTCCCTACATACGTTGCGTAGTACTGCGCAACTTGCGTAGCTAGATTGTATTTTTAACTCCTCCCACCCGGTGCGCTGCTCAGAGGAAGATGATTCCATTCTAAAGCCAGCAGAGGTTGGTATAGTCTTGGCTTAAAATAGTATAATTCAAGTATATAAAAAAAGAAAATCTTAAAAAAAATATTTTCTCTGATTTAATTTATTTTCTTCCCTTTACCTGTCTGTTTGTAGTTTTCCTAATTCCTTCAGATGGACGACTTACATCACTGTTTGTCTTCCTCCCCTCCATCTTTTTGGTTTTTAATAAAATATTAATTATTTTTAATTCTAATAATTTTCCCGCGCACAAATCCATTCCACCTGAATTCCAGTAATTGCCATTTAGTAGATCAGCCATATCCTACCAGTATTATAGTAATTGACAGTAACATCAGTCGTGGTTAGTTCACATCCATATTGAGAGCTTTCTGAAATAAAATTAATTTATGATTCCAAAGTCTGTCCATGATCATAAGTAGTTTTGAATATTTCCTAACCTATGAGGTGACTTGGAAGTCTTGTGGTCCTTTTAAACAATTCTTTTTTTCCCACTTTCTGCCTCTCTGTTTAAAGCTTAAAAGTTGGCACTCACCCTTCATCTGTCGTTTGGAAGTATTCTCTCAGTTCTGTCATTCAGTTTGTTAATTCCAAAAAAACATAATTTATGCTTACCTGATAAATTCCTTTCTTCTGTTGTGTGATCAGTCCACGGGTCATCATTACTTCTGGGATATAACTCCTCCCCAACAGGAAATGCAAGAGGATTCACCAGCAGAGCTGCATATAGCTCCTCCCCTCTACGTCAGTCCCAGTCATTCGACCAAGAATCAACGAGAAAGGAGTAACCAAGGGTGAAGTGGTGACTGGAGTATAATTTTAAAAAATATTTACCTGCCTTAAAAACAGGGCGGGCCGTGGACTGATCACACAACAGAAGAAAGGAATTTATCAGGTAAGCATAAATTATGTTTTCTTCTGTTATGTGTGATCAGTCCACGGGTCATCATTACTTCTGGGATACCAATACCAAAGCAAAAGTACACGGATGACGGGAGGGATAGGCAGGCTCATTATACAGAAGGAACCACTGCCTGAAGAACCTTTCTCCCAAAAATAGCCTCCGAAGAAGCAAAAGTATCAAATTTGTAAAATTTGGAAAAAGTATGAAGCGAAGACCAAGTTGCAGCCTTGCAAATCTGCTCAACAGAGGCCTCATTCTTAAAGGCCCAAGTGGAAGCCACAGCTCTAGTGGAGTGGGCTGTAATTCTTTCAGGAGGCTGCTGTCCAGCAGTCTCATAGGCTAAACGTATTATGCTACGAAGCCAAAAAGAGAGAGAGGTAGCAGAAGCTTTTTGACCTCTCCTCTGTCCAGAATAAACGACAAACAGGGAAGAAGTTTGACGAAACTCTTTAGTTGCCTGCAAGTAGAACTTGAGGGCACGAACTACATCCAGATTGTGTAGAAGACGTTCCTTCTTTGAAGAAGGATTTGGACACAAGGATGGAACAACAATCTCTTGATTGATATTCCTGTTAGTAACTACCTTAGGTAAGAACCCAGGTTTAGTACGCAGAACTACCTTGTCTGAGTGAAAAATCAGATAAGGAGAATCACAATGTAATGCTGATAACTCAGAGACTCTTCGAGTCGAGGAAATAGCCATTAAAAACAGAACTTTCCAAGATAACAATTTTATATCAATGGAATGAAGGGGTTCAAACGGAACACCCTGTAAAACGTTAAGAACTAAGTTTAAACTCCATGGTGGAGCAACAGCTTTAAACACAGGCTTGATCCTAGCTAAAGCCTGACAAAAGGCCTGGACGTCTGGATTTTCTGACAGACGCCTGTGTAACAAGATGGACAGAGCTGAAATCTGTCCCTTTAATGAACTAGCCGATAAACCCTTTTCTAAGCCTTCTTGTAGAAAGGACAAGATCCTAGAGATCCTAACCTTACTCCAGGAGTAACGTTTGGATTCACACCAGTATAGGTATTTACGCCATACTTTATGGTAAATCTTTCTGGTAACAGGCTTCCTAGCCTGTATCAGGGTATCAATAACCGACTCAGAAAAACCACGTTTTGATAAAATCAAGCGTTCAATTTCCAAGCAGTCAGCTTCAGAGAAGTTAGATTTTGATGTTTGAACGGACCCTGTATCAGAAGGTCCTGTCTTAGAGGTAGAGACCAAGGCGGACAGGATGACATGTCCACTAGATCTGCATACCAAGTCCTGCGTGGCCATGCAGGTGCTATTAGAATCACTGATGCTCTCTCCTGTTTGATTTTGGCAATCAATCGAGGAAGCAGCGGGAAGGGTGGAAACACATAAGCCATCCCGAAGTTCCAAGGTGCTGTCAAAGCATCTATCAGAACCGCTCCCGGATCCCTGGATCTGGACCCGTAGTGAGGAAGTTTGGCGTTCTGGCGAGACGCCATGAGATCTATCTCTGGTTTGCCCCAACGTCGAAGTATTTGGGCAAAGACCTCCGGATGAAGTTCCCACTCCCCCGGATGAAAAGTCTGGCGACTCAAGAAATCCGCCTCCCAGTTCTCCACTCCCGGGATGTGGATTGCTGACAGGTGGCAAGAGTGAGACTCTGCCCATCGAATTATCTTTGATACTTCCATCATTGCTAGGGAGCTTTTTGTCCCTCCCTGATGGTTGATGTAAGCTACAGTCGTGATATTGTCCGACTGAAACCTGATGAACCCCCGAGTTGTTAATTGGGGCCAAGCCAGAAGGGCATTGAGAACTGCTCTCAATTCCAGAATGTTTATTGGAAGGAGACTCTCCTCCTGATTCCATAATCCCTGAGCCTTCAGAGAATTCCAGACAGCGCCCCAACCTAGCAGGCTGGCGTCTGTTGTTACAATTGTCCAGTCTGGCCTGCTGAATGGCATCCCCCTGGACAGGTGTGGCCGATGAAGCCACCATAGAAGAGAATTTCTGGTCTCTTGATTCAGATTCAGAGTAGGGGACAAATCTGAGTAATCCCCATTCCACTGACTTAGCATGCATAATTGCAGCGGTCTGAGGTGTAGGCGTGCAAAAGGTACTATGTCCATTGCCGCTACCATTAAGCCGATCACCTCCATGCATTGAGCTACTGACGGGTGTTGAATGGAATGAAGGACACGGCATGCATCTTGAAGTTTTGTTAACCTGTCCTCTGTCAGGTAAATCTTCATTTCTACAGAATCTATAAGAGTCCCCAAGAATGGAACTCTTGTGAGAGGAAAAAGAGAACTCTTCTTTTCGTTCACTTTCCATCCATGCGACCTTAGAAATGCCAGAACTAACTCTGTATGAGACTTGGCAGTTTGAAAGCTTGAAGCCTGTATTAGAATGTCGTCTAGATACGGAGCTACCGAAATCCCTCGCGGTCTTAGTACCGCCAGGAGGGCACCTAGAATCTTTGTGAAGATTCTTGGGGCCGTAGCCAATCCGAATGGAAGAGCTACAAACTGGTAGTGCCTGTCTAGGAAGGCAAACCGTAGATACCGGTGATGATCTTTGAGGATCGGTATGTGAAGGTAAGCATCTTTTAAATCCACTGTGGTCATGTACTGACCCTTTTGGATCATGGGCAAGATTGTCCGAATAGTTTCCATTTTGAACGATGGAACTCTTAGGAATTTGTTTAGAATCTTTAAATCTAAGATTGGTCTGAAGGTTCCCTCTTTTTTGGGAACCACAAACAGGTTTGAGTAGAACCCTTGTCCTTGTTCCGACCGCGGAACCGGATGGATCACTCCCATTAATAACAGATCTTGTACACAGCGTAGAAACGCTTCTTTCTTTATCTGGTTTGTTGACAATCTTGACAGATGAAATCTCCCTCTTGGGGGAGATAATTTGAAGTCTAGAAGGTATCCCTGAGATATGATCTCTAGCGCCCAGGGATCCTGAACATCTCTTGCCCAGGCCTGGGCGAAGAGAGAAAGTCTGCCCCCCACTAGATCCGGTCCCGGATCGGGGGCTCTCGGTTCATGCTGTCTTTGGGGCAGCAGCAGGTTTCCTGGCCTGTTTGCCCTTGTTCCAGGACTGGTTGGGCTTCCAGCCTTGCCTGTAACGAGCAACAGCTCCTTCCTGTTTTGGTGCAGTGGAGGCTGATGCTGCTCCTGTTTTGAAATTCCGAAAGGGACGAAAATTAGACTGTCTAGCCTTAGCTTTGGCTTTGTCTTGAGGTAGGGCGTGGCCCTTACCTCCTGTAATGTCAGCGATAATTTCTTTCAAACCGGGCCCAAATAAGGACTGCCCCTTGAAAGGTATACTAAGTAATTTGGACTTAGAAGTAACATCAGCTGACCAGGATTTTAGCCACAGTGCCCTACGTGCCTGTATGGCGAATCCTGAGTTCTTAGCCGTAAGTTTGGTTAAATGTACTACGGCCTCCGAAATGAATGAATTAGCTAGTTTAAGGACTCTAAGCCTGTCCATAATGTCGTCTAGCGTAGATGAACTAAGGTTCTCTTCCAGAGACTCAATCCAAAATGCTGCCGCAGCCGTAATCGGCGCGATACATGCAAGGGGTTGCAAAATAAAACCTTGTTGAACAAACATTTTCTTAAGGTAACCCTCCAATTTTTTATCCATTGGATCTGAAAAGGCACAGCTATCCTCCACCGGGATAGTGGTACGCTTAGCTAGAGTAGAAACTGCTCCCTCCACCTTAGGGACCGTTTGCCATAAGTCCCGAGTGGTGGCGTCTATTGGAAACATCTTTCTAAATATTGGAGGGGGTGAGAACGGCACACCGGGTCTATCCCACTCCTTAGTAACAATTTCAGTTAATCTCTTAGGTATAGGAAAAACGTCAGTACTCGCCGGTACCGCAAAGTATTTATCCAACCTACATAGTTTCTCTGGTATTGCAACGGTGTTACAATCATTGAGAGCTGCTAAGACCTCCCCTAGTAATACACGGAGGTTCTCCAATTTAAATTTAAAATTTGAAATATCTGAATCCAATCTGTTTGGATCAGAACCGTCACTCACAGAATGAAGCTCTCCGTCCTCATGCTCTGCAAGCTGTGACGCAGTATCAGACATGGCCCTAGTATTGTCAGCGCACTCTGTTCTCACCCCAGAGTGATCACGCTTGCCTCTTAGTTCTGGTAATTTAGACAAAACTTCAGTCATAACAGTAGCCATATCTTGTAATGTTATCTGTAATGGCCGCCCAGATGTACTAGGCGCCATAATATCACGCACCTCCCGGGCGGGAGATGCAGGTACTGCTGCGTGAGGCGAGTTAGTCGGCATAACTCTCCCCTCGCAGATTGGTGAAATTTGTTCACATTGTACAGATTGACTTTTATTTAAAGTAGCATCAATACAGTTAGTACATAAATTTCTATTGGGCTCCACCTTGGCATTGGAACAAATGACACAGATATCCTCTGAGTCAGACATGTTTAACACACTAGCAATAACTTGCAACCTGGTTATAATCTTTTTTAGCAAAAACGTACTGTGCCTCAAAGGGGTACTTAAACGATTAAATGACAGTTGAGATAATGAACTGAGAACAGTTATAGCATCAACTTTAAAACAACACAACTTTTAGCAAAGGTTTTGTTCCCATTAGTAAGATAACATAACTAAATTTGACATAAAAATTATTGAGTAACGTCTTTATCCACAGTCAATATAAAAAATTCTCACAGCTCTGCTGAGAGAATGTACCTCCCTTCAAGAAGTTTGAAGACCCCTGAGATCTGTCAGAGATGAACCGGATCATGCAGGAAAAATAATAATAGCTGACTGGAAATTGTTGATGCGTAGCAAAGAGCGCCAAAAACGGCCCCTCCCTCTCACACACAGCAGTGAAGAGAAACGAAACTGTCACAATTCAAAATAAACTACTGCCAAGTGGAAAATAAAGCCCAAACATTTATTTACTCAGTACCTCAGCAATGTAAACGATTCTACATTCCAGCAAAAACGTTTAACATGATATAATACTTATTAAAAAGATTAGTGACCTTTAACAGAGTAGTTCCGGTGAAGTACCATTCCCAGAATACTGAAGTGTATACATACATGTCATTATAACGGTATAGCAGGATTTTCTCATCAATTCCATTCAGAAAATAAAAACTGCTACATACCTCAATGCAGATTCATCTGCCCCTGTCCCCTGATCTGAAGCTTTTACCTCCCTCAGATGGCCGAGAACAGCAATATGATCTTAACTACTCCGGTTAAAATCATAGTAAAAACTCTGGTAGATTCTTCCTCAAAGTCTGCCAGAGAAATAATAACACGCTCCGGTGCTATTATAAAATAACAAACTTTTGATTGAAGTCATAAAAACTAAGTATAATCACCATAGTCCTCTCACACATCCTATCTAGTCGTTGGGTGCAAGAGAATGACTGGGACTGACGTAGAGGGGAGGAGCTATATGCAGCTCTGCTGGTGAATCCTCTTGCATTTCCTGTTGGGGAGGAGTTATATCCCAGAAGTAATGATGACCCGTGGACTGATCACACATAACAGAAGAAATAATTCTTAAAAATGTGTAAATATATAGCTATAGATATACTAGTTATGTACAGTATATGTGTGTGTGTGTATATATATATATATATATATATATATATATATATATATATATATATATATAAATACACACGTGTGTGTGTATATATATGTTACAGTTAAAGTGCAGAATCAGTTAATGTGCACATTACCTAGCTAATCTGCAGATTAACTGATTTGCTCAGTTAAAGTGCAGAATCTGCACTTTACCTAGGTAATGTGCACATTAACTGCTTCCGTGTAATTAAAGTTGGAAAAGTTTGTTTCTCTCATGTAAACTGTTTATTGAAAAAGAAGCCGAAGAATGTTCCAATTTCGGCCAAGGGCAGACACGCTCCAGAGTGCTCTGTTCTAATCAGAGCCTCGGGCGCCGCAACTGCCTCTGGGAACCTTACCATGGGTCCCAGACCGCACGTCTTGAAATTCTATGTCTGGGAAATTATCTATCGAATCTATTTATGTAATTCAAAGTGTCACCAATTTTTAGACTGCACAAATAAGTAAGCAATTGCAAATTCATTTCCTATATCAAATCTAAAAACTGCAATAAAACAATTTGTGACTGCAAATTCATTTCCTAGATCTAATATTTTAAACCGTTTGATTGTTTGTATTATATTTTTTTAATTGTTATAGTTGAGTTTAACTAAATAAAAAAAGAACATGATGTTAAATAATAGTTGAGTTTAACGAAATAAATTAACAGAATGTTCCGATTTCGGCCGAGGGCAGATACGCTCCAGAGTGCTCTGTTCTAATCAGAGCCTCGGGCGCCGCAACTGCCTCTGGGAACCTTACCATGGGTCACAGCCTGCACGTCTTGAAATTATCTTTCTGGGAAATGATCTATCGAATCTATCTATTTATTATAGATTTGATAATTTCCCAGACAGAGAATTTCAAGACGTGCGGGCTGCGACCCATGGTAAGGTTCCCAGAGGCAGTTGCAGCGCCCAAGGCTCTGATTAGAACAGAGCACTCTGGAGCGTATCTGCCCTCGGACGAAATCGGAACATTCTGTTCTTTATTTCGTTAAACTCAAATATTATTTAACATCATGTTCTTTATTTATTTCGTTAAACTCAACTATAACAATTAAAAAAATATAATACAAACAATCAAACTGTTTAAAATATTAGATCTAGGAAATGAATTTGCAGTCACAAATTGTGCCTGGAGCGTATCTGCTCTCGGCCGAAATCGGAACATTCTGTTCTTTATTTATTACATTCTTCGGCTTCTTTTTCAATAAACTGTTTACATGAGAGAAACAAACTTTTGCACTTTAACTAGTGCCTAGTAGGTAATGTGCAGATTACCTAAGTAATGTGAGAAATGAAACAATTTTTCTGCACTTTAACTGATCACCCTAGTTAATCTGCAGATTAGCTAGGTAATGTGCACATTAACTGATTTCTGCATATATATATATCTATCTATCTATATGTATAGTGGGGCAAAAAAGTATTTAGTCAGCCACCAATTGTGCAAGTTCTCCCCCTTAAGAAGATGAGAGAGACCTGTAATTTTCATCATAGGTATACCTCAACTATGAGAGACAAAATGTGGAAACAAATCCAGACAATCACATTGTCTGATTTGGAAAGACTTTATTTGCATATTATGGTGGAAAATAAGTATTTGGTCACCTACAAACAAGCAAGATTTCTGGCTCTCACAGACCTGTATCTTCTTCTTTAAGAGGCTCCTCTGTCCTCCACTCATTACCTGTATTAAAGGACCAGTAAACACAGTAGATTTGCATAATCAACAAATGCAAGATAACAAGACAATGCAATAGCATTTACTCTGAATTTCAAATGAGTAGTAGATTCTTTTCTAACACATTTCAAAGTTATGTATATTTCCACTCCCCCTGTACCATGTGATAGCAATCAGCCAATCACAAATGCATATACGTATAGTCTGTGAATTCTTGCACATGCTCAGTAGGAGCTGGTGACTCAAAAAAGTGTAAATATAAAAGACTGTGCACATTTTTTTTTAATGGAAGTAAATTGGAAAATTGTTTAAAAATACAAGTTGTATCTGAATCATGAAAATTTAATAAAACCTGAGTGTCCCTTTAATGGCACGTGTTTGAACTTGTTATCAGTATAAAAGACACCTGTCCACAACCTCAAACAGTCACACTCCAAACTCCACTATGATGAAGACCAAAGAGCTGTCGAAGGACACCAGAAACAAAATTGTAGACCTGCACCAGGCTGGGAAGACTGAATCTGCTATAGGCAAGCAGCTTGGTGTGAAGAAATCAACTGTGGGAGCAATAATTAGAAAATGGAAGACATACAAGACCACTGATAATCTCCCTCGATCTGGGGCTCCACGCAAGATCTCACCCCGTGGGGTCAAAATGATCACAAGAACGGTGAGCAAACATGCCAGAACCACACGGGGGGACCTAGTGAATGACCTGCAGAGAGCTGGGACCAATGTAACAAAGGCTACCATCAGTAACACATTACACCGCCAGGGACTCAGATCCTGCAGTGCCAGACGAGTCCCCCTGCTTAAGCCAGTACATGTCCGGGCCCGTCTGAAGTATGCTAGAGAGCATTTGGATGATCCAGAAGCGGATTGGGAGAATGTCATATGGTCAGATGAAACCAAAGTAGAACTGTTTGGTAGAAACACAACTCTTCATTTTTGGAGGAGAAAGAATGCCGAGTTGCAACCAAAGAACACCATACCTACTGTGAAGCATGGCGGTGGCAACATCATGCTTTGGGGCTGTTTCTCTGAAAAGGGAACAGGACGACTGATCCGTGTACATGAAAGAATGAATGGGGCCATGTATTGTGAGATTTTGAGTGCAAACCTCCTTCCATCAGCAAGGGCATTGAAGATGAAACGTGGCTGGGTCTTTCAGCATGACAATGATCCCAAACACACCGCCCGGGCAACGAAGGAGTGGCTTTGTAAGAAGCATTTCAAGGTCCTGGAGTGGCCTAGCCAGTTTCCAGATCTCAACCCCATAGAAAACCTTTGGAGGGAGTTGAAAGTCTGTGTTGCCCAGCAACAGCCCCAAAACATCACTGCTCTAGAGGAGATCTGCATGCAGGAATGGGCCAACATACCAGCAACAGTGTGTGACAACCCTTGTGAAGACTTACAGAAAACGTTTGACCTCTGTCATTGCCAACAAAGGATATATAACAAAGTATTGAGATGAACTTTTGATATTGACCAAATACTTATTTTCCACCATAATTTGCAAATAAATTATTTCCAAATCAGACAATGTGATTGTCTGGATTTGTTTCCACATTTTGTCTCTCATAGTTGAGGTATACCTATGATGAAAATTACAGGCCTGACTAAATACTTTTTTGCCCGTGTGTGAGTGTGTGTATATATATATATATATATATATATATATATACACACACACACACATATATACATTATACAGGTTTGTACCTTTAAAAAAAAAAAAATGTTAGTGGTCCACGGGATTCAAAATTGTGAGTTTAGTGGTCCCTGAGGTCCGAAAGGTTGGCAACCCCTGGTGTAAACCATACTAACGTTTGCGATATACGTACATATGTGTTCTCCACAGACAATTTTGCCAGGCAGGTGCAGTATAATATTTTCTAATACTGAATATTTTTTTATTATCCAAAGCACAAGATAATTGTATAAAATATATTTAATAATAATTTGTGCAAAAAAAATTAAAAAATTAACATTTTTAGTATTAGTTCATTTTAGCTTAACATTGGCTAAAATTTTAGCTAGGTGGTCAGTAAAATCAGCCGGGTGGTGCACCCGCTAAAAAGGTCCTGAGGAGAATATGAAATATTGAATAAAAATGCTAGATATATGAAGCGCTAGCATCTCTTGCACACAATCCATAATGCTTGCATTTTTGTGCTCAATTTGTAATCTGGTCCATTGTGTTTAAATTATTTGTTTTTAATATGCAGATATGATTTATCTATAATGATATTTTAACAAAAATGTGCTTTATACACGTTTTTGCTAGACTTGTGCGTAGCAAAATTTTTTCGTTTCGGTTAGTTTCGGACAGATTCAGATTTTTTTTAATTTCAGATCGATTCGGATATATTTGAATGCATTTGTTTCGGATTCGAATAAATTCAGATGTATTTGTTTCGGACTCGATTCATAAATTCGGAAGTTCAATACTATTTTGAATTGGAATGTGACATTCAAATTCGAATGTAGCATTCAATTACATTTATTAAACACAGTTGTAGACTAGAAATACTATTTTAAATTTGAATGTTGCATTCGAATTCGATCACATTTATTAAACACAATTGTAGACTAGAAATACTATTTCGAATGTGACATTCAAATTCGAATATTATATTTCAAATGTAACGAATAAATCCGAACTAATTCGGATTTATTTGGTACAAATGCATTTAAATTATCGTTGCTAGGGTAATTTGGAAATTCGAATCGATCCGAATCTCTGAATTCCGATTCGGAACGAAACAAAAAACACACGTCTAGTTTTTGCTATTGCTAGTGTTAAAGAGACATTAAACCCAACATTTTTCCTTTCATGATTCAGATAGCGAATACGATTTTAAACAACTTTTCAATTTACTTCTATTATTTAATTTGCTTCATTATTTTGTTATTCTTTGCTAAAAGGTTTATCTATGAAAGCTCAGGAGCAGCAGAGAATCTAGGTTCTAGCTACCGATTGGTCGCTGCAAATTATAGATATATATACACATACATACATACATAAACCGATTGTCATTGGCTCACTCGTGATTTGTTAGAGACAAGTAGTGTATTGCTGCTCCTTCAACAAATGATACCAAGAGAATAAAACAAATTAAATAATAGAAGTAAATTAGAAAGTTGTTTAAAATTATATTCTCTATCTGAATCATGAAAGAAAATGTTTGGGTTTCATGTCCCTTTAAGCTCTGAAATAAAGATCTTCACAGAAAGAACAATTAGCATCATAAACACATTAACCCCTTAGTGACCAGAGCACTTTTCCATTTTCTGTCCGTTTGGGACCAAGGCTATTTTTACATTTTTGCGGTGTTTGTGTTTAGCTGTACCCACACATATTATATACCGTTTTTCTCGCCATTAAATGGACTTTCTAAAGATACCATTATTTTCATCATATCTTATAATTTACTATAAAAAAAATGATAAAATATGAGGAAAAATGGAAAAAAACACACTTTTTCTAACTTTGACCCCCAAAATCTGTTACATATCTAAAACCACCAAAAAACACCCATGCTAAATAGTTTCTAAATTTTGTCCTGAGTTTAGAAATACCCAATGTTTACATGTTCTTTGCTTTTTTTGCAAGTTATAGGGCCATAAATACAAGTAGCACTTTGCTATTTCCAAACCATTTTTTTCCAAAATTAGCGCTAGTTACATTAGAACACTGATATCTTTCAGGAATCCCTGAATATCCCTTGACATGTATATATTTTTTTTTAGTAGACATCCCAAAGTATTGATCTAGGCCAATTTTGGTATATTTCATACCACCATTTCACCGCCAAATGCGATCAAATACAAAAAATTGTTCACTTTTTCACAAATTTTTTCACAAACTTTAGGTTTCTCACTGAAATCATTTACAAACAGCTTGTGCAATTATGGCATAAATGGTTGTAAATTCTTCTCTGGGATCCCCTTTGTTCAGAAATAGCACACATATATGGCTTTGGCGTTGCTTTTTGGTAATTAGAAGGCCGCTAAATGCCACTGCGCACCACAAGTGTATCATGCCCAGCAGTTAAGGGGTTAATTAGGGAGCTTTTAGGGAGCTTGTAGGGTTAATTTTAGCTTTAGTGTAGTGTAGTAGACAACCCCAAGTATTGATCTAGGCACATTTTGGTATATTTCATGCCACCATTTCACCGCCAAATGCGATCAAATTAAAAAAAACGTAAAATTTTTCACAATTTTAGGTTTCTCACTGAAATCATTTACAAACAGCTTGTGCAATTATGGCACAAATGGTTGTAAATGCTTGTCTGGGATCCCCTTTGTTCAGAAATAGCAGACATATATGACTTTGGCGTTGCTTTCTGGTAATTAGAAGGCCACTAAATCCTGTTGCGCCTCACACGTGTATTATGGCTAGCAGTGAAAGGGTTAATTAGGGAGTTTGTAGTGAGCTTGCAGGGTTAATTTTAGCTTTAGTGTAGAGATCAGCCTCCCATCTGACACATCCCACCCCCTGATCCCTCCCAAACAGCTCCCTTCCCTCCCCCACCCCACAATTGTCCCCGCCATCTTAAGTACTGGCAGAAAGTCTGCCAGTACTAAAATAAAAGGGTTTTAAAAAAAAAATGAATTTTTTTTTAGCATATTTACATATGCTACTGTGTAGGATCCCCCCCTTAGCCCCCAACCTCCCTGATCCCCCCCAAAACCGCTCTCTAACCCTCCCCTCTGCCTTATTGGGGGCCATCTTGGGTACTGGCAGCTGTCTGCCAGTACCCAGTTTACAATAAAAAGTGCTTTTTTTTTTGTTTTTTTCTGTAGTGTAGCTTCCCCCCCCCCACCCCCCACAGACAAACCCCCACCACCTTGCTGATTGTTTTAATTTTAAATGTTTTTTATATTTTTTATTTCCCCATTTTCTGCAGTGTAGCGGTTCCCACCCGCTCCCTCCCCGTGCACGCGCCCGCCCCCACCCTCCCGTGCACGCGCGCGCGCGCCCCCAGCCACCCCCGCCCACGATCCCGCCCCCCTTCACATCCACAGGGCCATCGATGGCCGCCACCCGCCTCCCGGTCCGGCTCCCACCCACCAACACAGGGAGCAACCGATCTCCGGTGCAGAGAGGGCCACAGAGTGGCTCTCTCTGCACCGGATGACTTAAAAAGGTTATTGCAGGATGCCTCCATATCGAGGCATCACTGCAATAACCGGAAAGCAGCTGGAAGCGAGCAGGATCGCTTCCAGCTGCTTTCCACACTGAGGACGTGCAGGGTACGTTCTCAGGTATTAACTGCCTTTTTTCTGAGGACGTACCCTGCACGTCCTCAGTCGTTAAGGGGTTAAAGTAATACCAAGAAGAAATTTTCAGTTATAAATAAAAAATATAATTGTAATTTGTACATAAACCAATTAGGTAGAAGCTCATTTCTATTCATTCAACACAAAACACTAAAAATCAAGGTTTATTTTTATACTGTTTTTTGTTTTTTTAAAGAAGAGAATTTTTGGTTTATAGACAATTTAACGACATCAAGAAAAATAAAAAACAAGTCTAATTAATCTGTGGTCTTTTGACATTTTCCTTGCAATTCATTTGCACTGCGTTTATCTAGATATGTGACTATAAAGTTTATCTGAAAAGGCTTCAAAGGAAAACGTTTCACAAACTCTGGTGTGACCAGATTTTCCCATATTACTTCTAAGACTATGATTTTTCACAAATTTTTCCATCGCTTCAGAAAAATCATTGGGACACGGCGGACATAAAAATCCAGTAACATTGTTTACAATAGATTCTAAAGGACCACCAGAATTAACAGCGATCACTGGACAATACATATACATAGCTTCAACAGGAACGATTCCAAAATGCTCATTGCTGGGGGTATATAGAACACATGTACAGTTATGAAGAAGTGATAGCTTTTGAACATCGGAAAATGACCTTAGGAATGTGACATGAGTATCAATGTTATATTTGTTTGCAATATTTGTTAACTCTTGATAATGCTCCACGTTCTCCAAAACTCTCTTGTCATACCCCCCAGCTACTATGAGATGCACTTTTTCCCAGTCAGATATATTAAGTCTGTCCCGTAAAGCACACAAGGCTTCAAGAGCTAAATTAAGATTTTTCTTCCGTTCATATCTGTTGATGGAAAGAAAAACGTGTTTCCTCTGAGATGGTACGATATCACTCAGATCTTCAAATACGTCAGTTTCAAAGTTTCTGACATTGAGTGATGGGTATAAAATGTCGGGTTCTATGTGAGCAAGTGAAGAAAATGTTTGCTTGAATACATTAGCAGTGAAACAGCTGTTAACAAGTATGCAGTCTGCCATGCCTGTCGTTTTCTCTTCCAGCCAATCAATTGGAGCTCTATAGATCCTTTTGATTATAGATTTCCTGTGAGTAAGAAGTTGATCGGGGAAATGGCAATAAAACAACACCTTCTTTCGATGCCTGGTTAGTCTCAAAAATGGAATACATATGGATACCTAAGACAAAAAAAATACAAAATTATGTCAACAAAAATAATACAGAGCACAGTTGTCCTGCCTAAGGCCAAGTGGGCTCAAAAATGTTCTAATGTCGATAATGAAAGAACAGCATTTAAACATGAGCGTTAGCAGGAAGTACCGATTAGCCATTAAAAATGTTTCATGATTTAGGTAGAACATAGAATTTTAAACAACTTTCTAATTTACTTTTATTATCTAATTTGTTTAATTCTCTTGGTATCATTTGTTGAAGGAGCAGCAATGCACTACTGGTTTATAACTTAACAGATGGTTTGGGTGAGCCAATGACAATCAGTATATACAGCCACCAATCAGCAGGTTCTTTGTTGCTCCTGAGCTTATCTAGATAAACATTTCAGCAAGGGATATCAAGAGAAGGAAGCAAATTAATTAATAGAAGTAAAATTGGAAAGTTGTTTAAAATGATATTCTCTATCTGAATCATGAAAGAAAATGTTTGGGTGTAATTTTCCCTTTAAGTACTTATTTGCAGGTAGCACCTATCACCCCCAATGAACATTAGTAGGAAATACACAACTGATATTGCTGTATTAGTTTCCATTGTAAGTGATAGTAAACCTAATGCTACTACTGCAATGCAATCTATTCAGTGCACACACACATGACATCTAAACCTAACATTCTAAAAATGATTGATACTCAAATGTTGACTTACTTGAAAGTGATGCAGCATGTTTATAAAAAAGGGAGTAAAATAGTTCACATGAACATCTCATTATAAAAAAAGAGATCTTTTACCTCAAAACTTCCTCATTAGCAATATCCCATGGTGAAGAGACTTTAAGCTTCCATTAGGCCTTGCAAGAGAGCATGCATTTGACACCAATTTCTCACCAGTTTAAGGAAGTGTACAATGAAATCTCATGAGATTTCAATTAATTTCCATGAGATCACAGTAAATCAAATTTTGAACTAATCAATGATGATGCTAATTGGTTGTTGTTGTTACAGTTATACTGCACCACTTTCAAGTTATTTAACATATTGGTAACATGGACTTGTTAACCCTCCATATAAGCACTGAAAGGGACATTAAACATATTTATGTTCTCTTGCTATAGAATAACATATCAGCTAAGATTGATTCTGAGTGTAGAGGTTAAGCCTAGCCTCGGTCATTGTGTGAGTATAAATTGCATTGCTTTGCAGTTGTTATCTGCTAAAGCAAATTAAAGGGCCACTGTAAGTAAATATTTTCTATGCCTGTTACTAACTAACTACCCCAAATACGCTTTTTATCAATAGCATTTCATTAACATATCTCTACCGTACATCAGAAATCTTGTCTGCAAATTTAATTGTTTTCCAAACCCACTCCGTGGGTATCCTTTGCTCTGTACCAATCCGTTTACAATACCTAGGTTTCAAAATGGCGCTTTAAACACAAAGTTATTGGTTTAAGTATTTTGAACATGCAGTGCTGAAAATAGTGGGCAGGATAATGTGACATCATCAGCGAATAAAAGATATAACTTTTAGAACGTTATGAAACTTTGTTTTGGAGAAAATATAGGTCAGTAGGTTTTAATTAATGTTTATTAACTTTAATATGTTAGTTGTTTAGCTTAAAAAGTATAACAGAAAGTAATCCTTTAAGGAAATATTTGCAGCAGTGTTAGCCTTGAAAAGTCTACAATACGGATTTCCAGCTATCTGGAGAAACGTACACTCTCAAGCAGACTTTCTCCACTACAAATTTAAGTTCAGGGGAGAACTGAGACCAATCAGGGCCCTGGGAAAAAATTAGGGAAGGGTCCCCATTGTCTCACACTGAACCAAATGTATTAAAATGTATGCAAATGAACATAGTAGTCTCCCTGTTCTGCACCCACCAGGTCCCCCAACCTCCAGGGCCAGAACCCCCAATGTCAAGGGCCAAAAACAGAGCCCCCAACCTCCAGGGCCAGACCACACACTGCATGGTTCTCACAGCAACAGACCCCCAATAGGGCCCCCCGAGCAACAAACCATACATCTAGGCACAAGGGCCCCCACTAAACCCACACTTAACTGCTTAGTTACTGATAGGGAAGCTGTCAGCCCCAGCTTAAGCAGCCCCCTACATGCTGGGCCCTCGGTCCAGGTCCTATTTGCCTGGCTGATCAGTCCGCCATGCATGTTTAGGTTACTGTTATACTGCACTGCCTAATCCTATCCATCTTCAGATGCACCTATACTCTGAAACACTCCTTTATCTGTCAAGATTCTCCACCAGTAGACACGGTTTTAAATCCTTTACCAAAACCTGCCTTTTTAGGGAAGCATACTAGTTAGCCTCATAAAGTAAATTGCACATCTAAGGCTAAGTATCTAAAATAGAAACCTTCATCTTCATTAAACCATAATTTACAATCAACAATCACCTCCAGCTACACACCTATTTAACCCAAGTACCACTTGTATTGTAAGCTCTCAATAGAGCAGGGCTCTCCATAACTTTTAGTCTTGGTTGATTTTGTATTCTGCAGCAACTATAAATTAGTGCTCACATATATATGTGGCCACCCAAAAAAATATTTTATATATATTATGTAGGTGCTTCAATAACAAAAAAAAAAGAAATTTTGCTGCATTGAAATTTGAATTTCATCTCTCATTTCATTCTTAGCCATACAAAAATGGGTGGTGGGTCCGATTTCACCCCAGGCTATAGTTTGCCTACTCCTTTCCTGGATTTTGAAACAAATCTGCTAAGCACTGCTTTAAAAATTTAGGACATTGTATTATTACATTTTTATGTCACTTTACATTAAAGAGAGAAAGATGTGATGTGTCACTAGATTATGTTGATTACTTGCTAAGGACAGCTATTGTTACCCTGTTGGAAGATAGTGGCATAGCTCTTCTTGCACAAGACATTAAATTGTTTTTGTAAGCAGTTTTTTTTTTGTGTTAAAGGGACATGAAACCCAAATTTCTTCTTTCGTGATTTAGAAAGAGCATGTCATTTTAAACAACTTTCTAATTTACTTCTATTATCTCATTTTCTTCATTCTCTTGATATCACTTGCTGAAAAGCATATCTAGATATGCTCAGTAGCTGCTGATTGGTTGCTGCACATAGAGGCCTTGTGTGATTGGCTTACACATGTGCATTGCTATTTCTTCAACAAAGGGTATCTAAAGAATTGAGCAAATTAGATAATAGAAGTAAATTGGAAAGTTGTTTAAAATTACATGCACTATCTGAATCATGAAAGTTTAATTTTGGCTAGAGTGCCCCTTTAACTCTGATGCAATTAAACATAGTTGAGACCAGGAATAGTGTCAATAATAAACTATTTTGGAATTAGTTAGTTTATTATTAAAGGGATAGGAAAGTCAAAATTAAACTTGCATGATTCAGATAGAACATGTAATTTTAAGACACTTTTCAATTCACTTGTTTTCAAATGTGCTTCGTTCTCTTGGTATCCATTGTTGAAAAAGAATATGCACATATCCTACACTAGTGGGAGCTACTTGCTGATTGGTGACCGCAGACATTTGTCTCTTGTGATTGGCTAAGATGTGTTTAGCTAGCTGCCAGTAGTGCAGTGTTGTTCCTTCAAAGGATAACAAGAGAATGAAGCAAATTTTACAATAAAAGTAAATTGGAAAGTTGTTTTAAAATTGTATGGTCTATCCAAATCATGAAAGAATTTTGAACCATACTAAGGTAGCGCATTTTTGCATGAGGGTTGTGTTCGTTTTATACTCACCTGGTCACAAAATATGACATCAAACTGCTCCCCACTGAGAAAGACAACATACAAGGCCAGGTAGATCATACGGACATAGGCGCACACTGCCTGGCAGCGGCCTAGCAGGCTACGGGGCAACCAGTCCCCGCAGCACCAAATAGGAAGATCCCGCGTCTCCTCAAAGCAATGCCCGGGGTCGTAATGAGCTGTCCACACCTGAACCCTGCAACCATGCGACTTCAGCGCCAGAGCGGCATCTACCACTAATCTCTCAGCTCCTCCAATGCCCAGATCAGGGTGCAGGAACAGCACGGACGGGGCCATATTAGATTACTCAGTGGGCTATGAGGATAATAATGCAATAAGTATCTGGTATCCCATGCGTGTCATTCTAATGACCGAAAGTAAATGTGCAGTGGCAGAACTTGTCTACCGGCTTTTTTATTACAGGCGGTGCTGTGGGATCATTATACTTCCTGTTCTGTCACTACAGTTCCTGTGAGCCCCATGTATTAACATCTGAGGGAAACTATTAACTTGTTCTAATGTTTAAAATGCTCCGAGGTCCCTGGGAGGCAGCTGAGAGGTTAAAACGCTAAAGTACTATACATGAATATATGTGATACGTATGGAAAATAAAAATGCACCTCATGGGTTTATTGAAGTGTTAGCAAGTGCCATACGTAATACATTGTCTATATACACTTAGCAGCTTTATTATGCAGTGTTTTCATGTGAAACAGTATTTTCTATTATAACATTTTTGTCTTTATAATGCAGCAGTAGCATCATGACAGGCATAGCCAGTGCTTTATGAACACATCAGCGCTTGGCGTATATAGCTGTTGTCGTCCAATGCCGGAATTTTTCACCCATTTTTTATGCAACCGGAGGAACAAAGCACATCTCTTAAAATTATTAGAACACACTTTATCTAGAAAGACACGTTGAACTAATAAACTGGAGTCAGGAATGCGTTAGCTTGGGAACTATAAGGTCAGGCACTTGTGTAGTTTAGCGCTGACGTGTTACACCAGGGGGCGTGGTTTCACAGGACCCCAGAAAAAAAAAAAAAAAAAAGCTGAAGAGTTAAGCTCGTCTGTGATTTGTCAGGAAGACTGGACTTGGTTACGTGGCTTTCACTGTGGGGTGTATGGGACTCTAACTGAGACGTTGTATTTCGCGATCTATCACAGTGAGGCAGCAGCACAGAGAGGAACTTTATACTGAACACCATGGTAAGGAAGCGGCAGGCTTGGGCCTTGTCCTCTCATTCACCATAAACACCAAGTTATTAGCACTAACACGTTTTAGTAGTCTTGCGTTGCTATCTTTTTAGCTTCTTTTTTATAGCTAGGTTTGACATGATTGAAAATCCTTAGGGATTTTTCTAACCTTTTTAGTAGTATTTTAGTGTTTAGGTACGGGTTGGTAAACGCAGGAGCCTTTTATATGAGGAGCTAACAAATCTAATAATAATAACAAAAAAAAAAATCAACACTTATTTAATGGGACAGTAAAGAAGATTCAGTGAGTATGCAATTTGTAGCAACTTTTAAATTTACTTCTATTATCAAATCTAATTTGTTGTCTTGGGATCCTTTGAAGGGTATTCCTAGGGAGGTTCTGGAGCAGCAATGCACTACTGAGAATTAGCTAGCTGGTGATTGGTGGCTGCCTCTTATAACTGGTTGTAGCAGATGTCTGTTTATTCACCAGTATATCATTGCTGCTCCTTCAACAAAGAATACCAAGATAATGAAGAAAATGAGATAATAGAATTATATTAGAAAACTTTTTAAAATTGAATGCTCTGGGTGAATATTTGTTTAATTTTGACTCTACTGCCCCTTTAATTACTAGCTCAAGGCCACATATTTATGGAAAGTCATTAATACAAGTTTTTCAGTAATTAACTTTCTAATACATTTTGGGTCTATTGCCTGGTACAAAAATAAAGTAAGCTAGACTGGGATTCCCCCCCCCCCCCCATGTGTTACTCTTACATTAAAATAGAATCACAGTCCTCCTAATGGGCCACTGTAGTAGAAATATTACATGGTCTTATTTTTACAGCATGTCATTTTAACGCTAGCGACCCTGTAATTCTATGTGTTTATATTTCACAAAAATTGGTTAAACACACAGTACTGCTGGACCCAAGCTTAAAATGCAGTTCACCCAATTGGCAGCGGTAGTTGCAGTGCTCGGTCTTTATTTTCTCTTCTTATGTTTATTTTTATAAAGGTTTTTCATTTCCTTCATTTTCCAATAATTGACGTCACATTAGAAAATAAATCCAGGGAGCTGTAGCTTAAACAAAAACAACAAAAAATTAAAAATTTTTAAGTGTGTGATATTTTTTTTTCTTTTAGCCCGGGCCTGCTGCAAGTGCAACTAATGTTGGCGCATCTAGTCGATCACCAAGTAAAGCTGTTGCACCCAGAGCTGCAGGATCAACAGTGAGACAGAGGTATGCAAATTTCAATATTTTGTAACAAAAAATATTCTTTCGAAATAAATGAGAATATAAGTGCAGTTTGAATACCTTTCTAATTTTATTTTTTTTCCTAATTATTATTATTTTATTTTTTTTTCAAAGAAAAAATGCAAGCAGTAGCACAAGGAGCGCAGGCCGTACCACTTCAGCTGGCACAGGCGGCATGTGGAGGTTCTACACTGAGGATTCACCAGGTCTAAAAGTGTAAGAAAAAGTGTTGTTTTGTTAATAATTATAGGTTAGAATGGATTTAGTTTTGATGATTTATAAAAGATTTAAATGTAAGACTTACAACTTTAAAAACATATATAAAAAAATAATTAATACATTATTTAGTCCAGGGGTTAACAATCCCAAGAGCCAGTAAAAGCCACTGGCACCTTTAAAAATTAGCCCTGGCACCTTGGTCTAGATTCCCAAAGACACTCTTGGGTGCCCCCAATTCCTCCTAACAGCCATCACTAGCTACTCCTAAAACTCAGCTTGGATCCAATGGATCCTTTCTAGGCCTTGCAAATTTGAAAAACAAATCCAACTTTTATTGAGTTATTATATGTATAGTATGTTTGTGTGTATAAAAAAATAGAGATGGCTTAAAGGGACACTGAACCCACATTTTTTCTTTTGTGATTCAGAGCATGCACTTTTAAGCAACTTTCTAATTTACTCCTGTTAGCAAATGTTCTTCATTCTCTTGGTATCTTCATTTGAAAATCAAGAATGTAAGTTTAAATGCCTGCCCATTTTGGTGAACAACCTGGGTTGTTCTTGCTGATTGGTGGATACATTCATCCACCAATAAACAAGTGCTGTCCAAGGTTCTGGACTTTCTTTTTTAACCTCTTAAGGACATATGACGGAATTTTTCCGTCATAAAACAATTGAGCAAACAGAAAGCTTTGTCCTTAAAGGGTTAAATAAGGATAGCAAGAGAACAAAGAAAAATTGATAATAGGAGTAAATTAGAAAGTTGCTTAAAATTGCCTGCTGTATCTGAATCACAAAAGAAAAAAATTTGGGTTAAGTGTCCCTTTAAAGTTTCTGGATCCTAGATTTTCGAACCCTGATGCAGTCTTATACAAAGCTGATTGTGACGTGATGTTGGACCTCAATTTGTAGGGTTTTTTTTTTTTTTTTTTTTTTTTTTTCAAATAGACATTCCAACCAAAATCCACATGGATGCATTTCAGTTTTGAATATAATCATTTTTGTAATAATGCATGTATTGGCAAAAATGGTTCTAATAAAAGTTATAGCCGTTTCAAAAGTGTATTTAAGTATGCACCATGCACCAGCATTTTAAACACAACACTTGCTAGAGAGCCTAAGGTGCTTGTACCATCTGGTAATGACTCCATTTGTTAATTGCTGACATAATACAAGCCCTACTAGCAATCTGAGCAGCTGCTGTTTTTAAAATGCTGGTGCACTGAGAATATCTAGCTATGCTTCACATGCACGTGCAGAGAAAAATGTTAACTAAAACAGTGATAACATTTACTAGAAGCATTTTTGCCAATACATGTAAGTTTGTAAATATGTTTCTATTCGAAGATGTAATTTATTAATGTGCATTTAAATTTTGACTGGAATGTCCCTTTTTTAAATAATTTATACCACCTCAATTGACTTAAAAACGTTAACGTTGCCACCACGCTTCACAAGACAGGTACAAACTAAGGGTTTGTCCAGTATAAATGTAAAACACATATGTTTACTTTTGGTAATTTTTTTTTTTTTAATTGCAAAAATTGCAATTGTGTAATGACATCACAAGAATTGCAGAACCCTTTGTGGGATTTTTATAGTCTTAAATTGGCAGTACATCTTGTTTGTGTGTAAATGACATTTTATTTTTGTAGTGTAATTGTTAGCATTTCTGAGAGGAAAAACTATAAATTCAGTTAACCTAAATCTTTTTTTTTTTTTTTTTTTTTTTTTTTTTTTTCTTTCTATTTTCAGTGGGCCAGTTCCAGTGTTGGTGATGAGCCTTCTTTTCATTGCATCTGTCTTCATGTTACATATCTGGGGAAAATACACACGGTCTTAAACTTACCCTCCTGATGACAACTTTTTTTTTTTTTTTTTTCCTGAAAACTGCAGACATTGATATCGGACCAAACATTTGGACTTTTTATTTAAAAAAACCCCCCATCAATTTCAAAAGTTGAATGGATTAAATAATGCTAATATATCTCACAGCGTTGACAGATTTCTTGCATCTGATATCTTTTTATACATCAATAAATAAGAAAATACCATCATACAGGTTATTTTTAAACACAAGATCTAGGATAAAGTGTGTGTGATATTGCAGATAAGTTGTACTATTTGTACGCAACATTTTCTTACTACCCAAGATAATTTTAATTTTACAAGGAAGTTGTATCTTAATCCCTTTCCCTTTAATATATTAACCATGTGCTACTTTGTTGTTGAGGCAGTTTAATGTTCTTGTAGGACCCACAATTATACAGTAAATATATTAAACGTCTTTTGCATTGGGCGCTCGTGCTCGTCCAACAATCCCTAAAAGGCAATAGAGCAAATTATGCAAAATAAATTAAGACAATTTTAAAAACCTATGTTAGATTATTTTTTTTTTTTTGAGACTAAAGCAAGAGGTGTTTAATGACCATTTTAAAGGGATATGAAACCCTCCACAAAATATTTTGTGATTTAGTGCATTAAATTTTTTAAAAAGTTTCCAATTTACATTGATTATATTTGCTTTTTTTCCAAGGTATTCTTTGTTTAATCAATAACTGGGCAGGTGTTTGGAGCACTACATGACAGGAAATAATGTTGCCATCTATTGCTCTTTCAAAACTGCTGTCAAATAGTGTTTGTGACAAGTGCATGCTCCTAAGCTTACGTTCTTGCTGTTCAACAAATAATACCAAGAAGACGAAGACAATTTGATAATATAAGTAAATTAGTTGTTTACATTTGCATGCTCTTTCTGAACCATAAAAGAAAAATGTTGGGCTTCATGTCCCTTTAAGGGTATATATTGTGCCTAAATGCACAATGATATACAAGTACATAACAATATATATATTTTTTTCTCTTGTTTTGGATTTTATAAAGTAAATGAAAACACTAAAATTTGCTTTGGTGATAATTGTTTTTCTTGTAACTGAAAGTGCACACTCCTATGGGGTAGACTAACATTATTATTTAGATTTGAAAACATTGTTTTGCATAAAAGACAACATCAAGGCCTACATTTCTATAGAAGAGAGCTAATACAACTCTAAAGCAAATGTCATTTTTGAACACTGGATGGGGTTTACTAGAGAGACTAAAATAATTCACTGCTTTTAATGTTCCCAATAATCATTTTTTTCCTGCTGGAATGTTTAAATTGTTAACCATTAGTTTGTCATTTGAACTAGATTTTTGCTAGTTGAAACCACCACCTATATCAATACTGGTTATAGAAACACTATGTACGCAAGAAGCAGCAAAAATCAATTTTCCAGTAGATGTTTGAAAGTGAAAAAAATAGTGCAGCCTATTTGAAAGGGTGTTCCTAAGGAAGCTTTTAATGTTTCAATCATGAAAACTGTTATTAAATATTCATATTCGTTTTGCTTGAAAAATATGAATGGGCTGTTAACTTTTTAACCTGTTTTTTGCAGAAAATGCATACTGCAGTATACATGTTCTGTTAGCCACATCTGACATTGACCATTTAAAGAGACAGTCAACACACATGAATTTTTGTTGTTTAAAAAGATAGATAATACCATCATTACCCAGTTTTGCATTACCAACATTGTTATAATACAAGTCTTGCCTCTGTAATTACCTTCTATCTATGCCTCTGCTCCCTTATTTCAGTTCTTTTGACAGACTTGCATTTTAGCCAATCAGTGCTAACTCCAAGGTAATTTTACGTGCATGAGCTCAATGTTATCTATATGACACACATGAACTAACGTCCTCTAGTGGTCAAAATGCATTTAGATTATTGGCAGCCTTCAAGGTCTAAGAAATTAGCATATGCGCCTCCTAGTTTTAGCTTTCAACTAAGAATACCATGAGAGCAAAACAAAATTGGTGATAAAAGTAAATTGGAAAGTTGTTTAAAATTACATGCCCTATTTGAATCATGAAAGCTTATTTTTGGACTTGACTGTCCCTTTAACAATATTGCACCCTGTACGACATTAGGGGTTTAAAGCAGCTGGAAGTGATCCTGCTCGCTTCCAGCCGCTTTCCGGTTATTGCAGTGATGCCTCGATATCGAGGCATCCTGCAATAATACCCCTTGGCCATCCGATGCAGAGAGAGCCACTCTGTGGCCCTCTCTGCACCGGACATCGATGGCCGGTATCGTTGGTGGGTGGGATCTTACGTGGGAGGCGGGTGGGTGGCCATCGATGGGCCCTATGATGTCGAGGGGGCAGGATCATGGGCGTGAACGGAGGGATCTGGGGGGTTGCTCTTTGGCTGGGGGGAAGCTACACTACAGGAAAAATTAATAAAATATAAAAAAAAAAGCAGTTTTTTTTTTTTTTTTAAGTAAACTGGGTACTGGCAGACAGCTGCCAGTACCCAAGATGGCTACCAATGAGGTAGAGGGGGAGGGTTAGAGAGCTGTTTGGGGGGGGATCCTACACATCAGCATATGAAAATATGCTAAAAATTTTTTTTAAAATACCTTTTATTTTAGTACTGGCAGACTTTCTGCCAGTACTTAAGATGGCGGGGACAATTGTGGGGGAGGGAAGAGAGCTGTTTGGGAGGGATCAGGGGGTGTGATGTGTCAGGTGGGAGGCTGATCTCTACATTAAAGCTAAAATTAACCCTGCAAGCTCCCTACAAGATACCTAATTAACCCCTTCACTGCTAGACATAATTCACGTGTGATGCGCAGCGATATTTAGCGGCCTTTCAATTACCAAAAAGCAACGCCAAAGCCATATATGTCCTGCTATTTCTGAACAAAGGGATCCCAGAGAAGCATTTACAACCGTTTGTGCTATAATTGCACAAGCTGTTTGAAAATAATTTCAGTGAGAAACCTAAAATTGTGAAAAATTTAACATTTTTTTCATTTGATCGCATTTGGCGTTGAAATGGTGGCATGAAATATACCAAGATGGGCCTGGATCAATACTTGGGGTTGTCTACTACACTAAAGCTAAAATTAACCCTAGAAGTTCCCTACATACTCCCTAATTAACCCCTTAACTGCTGGGCACAATACACGTGTCGTGCGCAGTGGCATTTAGCGGCCTTCTAATTACCAAAAAGCAACGCCAAAGCCATATATTTCTGCTATTTCTGAACAAAGGGGATCCCAGAGAAGCATTTATGCCATAATTGCACAAGTTGTTTGCAAATAATTTCAGTGAAAAACCTAAAGTTTGTGAAAAAGTCAAAAAAAATTTTTATTTGATCTCATTTGGCGGTGAAATGGTGGCATGAAATATACCAAAATGGGCCTAGATAAATACTTTGGGATGTCTTCTAAAAAAATATATATACATGTCAAGGGATATTCAGGGTTTCCTGAAAGATATCAGTGTCCCAATGTAACTAGTGCTAATTTTGGAAAAAAAAGTGGTTTGGAAATAGCAAAGTGCTACTTGTACTTATTGCCCTATAACTTGCAAAAAAGCAAAGAACATGTAAACATTGTATATTTCTAAACTCAGGACAAAATTTAGAAACTATTAAGCATGGGTGTTTTTTGGTGGTTGTAGATGTGTAACATATTTTGGGGGTCAAAGTTAGAAAAAGTGTGTGTTTTTTCCTCATATTTTATAAAAATTTTTTATAGTAAGTTATAAGATATGATGAAAATAATGGTATCTTTAGAAAGTCCATTTAATGGCGAGAACAACGGTATATAATATGTGTGGGTACAGTAAATGAGTAAGAGGAAAATTACAGCTAAACACAAACACAGCAGAAATGTAAAAATAGCCCTGGTCCAGGGAAAGAAATTGAAAAATGGCCTTGTCCTTAAAGGGACACTGAACCCAAATTTTTTCTTTCGTGATTCATATAGAGCAAGCAATTTTAAGCAACTTTCTAATTTACTCCTATTAGCAATTTTTCTTCATTCTCTTGCTTTCTTTATTTGAAAAAGAAGACATCTAAGCTAAGGAGCCAACCAATTTGTGGTTCAGACCCATGGACAGCACTTGTTTATTGGTGCTGTACAATCAGCAAGGACAACCCAGGTTGTTCACCAAAATTGGGCCGGCATCTAAACTTAAATTCTTGCTTTTCAAATATAGATACCAAGAGAATAAAGAAAATTTGACAATAGGAGTAAATTAGAAAGATGATTAAAATTGCATGCTCTATCTGAATCATGAAAGAAAAAAATTGGGTACAGTGTCCCTTTAAGGGGTTAAAGTGCATGCTTTTAGTAACAATTTTTTTTTTTATTTATTTTACTTGGAGATTCAAATGTACTTAAAGGGATAGTAAATGTTCAGAATAATGTTATATAATTCTGCACACAGTGCGGAATTATTTAACATTATTTTAGCGGTAACTTCAAAAATGAAAAGTATTTGCATATCTTGTAGTCTAAAGTTGGACTTGGATATCCAAAGCGCTTTGCGGGCTTGCGCTCTGGTCTAGTAGCATTTAGTCCAATAGCGCGACGGGCGTGCTGTGACTAGCCAGCAAGCCCGCAAAGCGCTTTGGATATCCAAGACCCGCTCAGTAGATCCTGGAGCAGAGTCCAACTTTAGACTACAAAATCTGAAAATACTTTTTAATTTTTGAAGTTACCGCTAAAATAATGTTATATAAATCTGCACTGTGTGCAGAATTATATAACATTTGTCTGAATGTTTACTGTTCCTTTAACAAATTCTTTAGAACTGGGGAAACTATGAGTAGGGACAAAGCAAATGTTTTCTCTTTTAATAATAGAAAATTCTCAGAAGTCTTATTAAACTGAGCTTGATCAGTTTATCATGTTAGTTGAGCCATTTGTTACCACTGAGTGAAGCTGTTTAATAGTCTAGTCAAAATTAAACTTTAATGATTCAGATCGAGCATGCAATTTTAAGCAACTTTCTAATTTACTCCTATTTTAATTTTTCTTCGATCTCTTGGTATCTTTATTTGAAAAAGCAAGACGGTAAGCTTAGGAGCCGGTCCATTTTTGGTTCAGAACCTGGGTAGCCCTTGCTGATTGGTGGATACATCTGAATCATGAAAGTTTTTAATTTTGACTAGACTATCCCTTTAACCCCTTCACTACTGGGACTTTCAGAGAAAAATGCGAGAGAATTTTTAGCATTTTTGCTATCACTTCATTTTAACAGAAATAGAGCCTTTTTTTTTTTTATCATCTGTATATATACATACAACCCAAGGCATTTATCTAGGCCCAATTTGGACATTTCATTCCACCATTTCACAGCCAAATGCAATCAAATAAAAAAAAAAAAAACTTTTTCACAAACTGGATTTCTCACTGAAATTATTTACATACCGCTTGTGCAATCGTGGCACAAATGGTTGTAAAAGCTTCCCTGGGCTCCCCTTTGTTCAGAAATAGCAGACATATGCTATATGTAAGTACTACAATTATTCCTGGCAGTAAAGGGGTTAATTAGCTTGTAAGGGCCAGTAAACCTAGGAAATAATGTTATATAATTCTGCACATAGTGTAGAATTATATAACATTAGCTTAGCGCCAGGTTTCGAAAACAAATTGTTAGATATTTAGCAAAGAAAACAGAACACCGCTCCTGGCTCTACTGAGCGGGTCTGTTTTCTTCTGCTAAGCGCATCACGGGCACGCTTTCTAGTCACAGCGCTCGATCGCACTATTAACATTAATGTAGCTCGCTCTGGTCTGGTAGCGGGAGCAAGCTACCTTGATTTTAATAGCGTGATCGGGCCGGCTGTGGTTAGACAAGCGTGCCCAGATTATTATTATTTGCTAGGTTTACTGGCCCTTTAAGTTTAGCTTTAGTGTAGAGATTACCCTCCCACCTGACACTTTCCACCCCCCCACTGGTAACCCCCATCTTAGGTACTGGCAGACAGTCTGCCAATATGAAAATTTAAGGCATATTTTTTTAAAAATTTAAATATATATATATATTATATTTACTGCTGTGTAGGATCCTCCAACCTCTGTGATCCCTCCCAAACAGCTCTCTAACTATTGCCTGCCAGTAACTACAGAACGATGGTTACTAACTTACCATGGTGTTGTTTCCCACACTGTACCTGTAGTTTTCTTTAAAGTCGTTTTCTTATTTGAATTCTTTATACAATCAAACTGGTAAAGCTCTGCATTTTATAGTGGGCGCCACCATCTTATAGCTCGTATATTGTTGCATCCTGTGCACTTTCAAAGATCTGTGATATTACGGGCTTGTTGACAGCTGTACCTTGTACTTCTGTTTAGCTCACATAATATAGAGCGGAATATGGCACAATTTAAAGGTTACATAATAGGGATGCACCGAAATTTCGGCCGCAGAAAATTTCGGCCGAAAATAGCATTTTTTGTTATTTCGGTTTTTGGGTTTTTTGCCTTTTATTTTCGGCAAAATTATTGTGTAGCATATTTTAAATTTGATGCCAGCCTAGAGCTGCTGTTTGAGTTCATTACTTGACTTACTGTTCTGCATATAATAATAGTTTTCTAGGACTATACTTTATTTTGATAATTGGTAACAAAACAAAAACGGTTAAATCTTATTCTGTTACACAGAACTAAATAAAGAATAATACTAGCGATGCACCAAAATTTGGGCCGCCGAAAATGTGCAATTCCAATTTCGGCCCAAAGAGGACCAAAATGGCTAAAAATGTACAGCCCTCCCCTGTTCTATTGAGTTACATGTCTATCCTTAGCATAAGGTGAGCAGCACAGCACTGGCATGGTACACAGAGCACACGCATAAGTACCATGACATGATGATATTTGAAACCAGCAGAGAAGGAAACCAAAGTTCTGAATAGTGAATACAAATATCAAAGGAGGATAAGTAACATGTTTATAAACACTTGATATTATCAGACATAGCCCTAAGCACACAAAGTGAATATCTTTAAGCCTTATATACAGTGCTCATACATCAACCTCTTGTGCGTAGACATTCTATTCACCTGAGGCAAATATGCGTGCACACTTTATAAGCATAAGCCCCAAGCTCGCACACAGTTGGTACAAATTAGCACCCACCAGACAGTGTATACAAAAAAGCACAGTAACTTTCTATAACCACCTTGCACGTAAGGTTGTAGCTAAGTCCAGTGGTCCTGGTGATAGGTGACAGGCAGACTCCATTTGGGGCTCCGGACATATAATCTGACGGGTCAGTGTGAGACCCGCACCAGGAACTAGGCGGAGATATGATGAGAGACGATAAGGTGCAGCCACGCTCATCGCACGGATAACTACACCCAAAAACAAAACACATGTCCACCTCTTATTGTTGTCTGGCTATAACCACGCTCTCTCTTATAGAGCTATAGTTTCACTGCAGATCGCGCCCTACTGTACAAGTGACCATGTCCATTTGTTGGAGCTTTCCCGCCTACAAGCTCTCTCAGCTACACACACACACTGTAGTTAAAAAAGAAAAAAACTATTTCGGTTTCGTTTCGGTTTTCGGCCAGGATCATCCTGAATTTTCGGTATCGGTTTCGGTCCAGAATTTTCATTTCGGTGCATCCCTATTACATAACACATATAAGCTCCAAGATGCCGGCGCCTGGTGTTATGCAGAGCTTCTTTAAAAAATACCAGAACAACTTTAAAGACAGCTGCAGTCACAGAAAAGGAAGAACAATAGTAGGGTGAGTAGTAACAATGCTACCTCTGTAGTTCTATCCGGTAGTTTGTCTCTTTAAACAACCATTTTTTTTGCAATAGAATTGCATAATCAACAGGTCCATAATAAAAAGACAATGCAATTGCACTTAGTCTACATTTTAAATGAGCAGATTTTTTTTTTTTCCTGACAAATTTCAAAATTAACTTAAATTTGTCTGCCATCTGTATCATGTCACAGCTATCAACCAATAACAGACATATATATATATATACACTGTGAACTCTTGCACATGCGCATTAGTAACAGGTGCCTCTGAAAGTGTGCGTATAAAAAGACTGCACAATTTGATATTGAAAGTAAACTGGAAAGTCTCTTAAAACTGAATTCTCTATCTGAATCATGAAAGTTTAATTTTAACTAGTGCCCATTAAAGAGCATATTTACCATTACTTAGAGTATTCCAACGTTCATTTTTTTCATTGGTTATTAGGGCATTACAAACTGGAATGTGCATGGACAATACATTTGTTTTACATGAATCGTTCAATGAGAAAAAATTGTTTTATTTGCTGTTTGTTCACCTTACCATTCAGTTCTGCTGAATTTCAGTAAACATTTTCAGTTATCTTTGGACAGACCAGACGGGCACCAGCACAGGAGCCCTTTTACATTGGTGGTACAAATAGTAAGGATATAGTTTACTGTTTGACATTACTTTTTATTCCAGGTGTCTCCCCCCCCCCCATCTTTTAATTTTAATGAAATACAAACAAGTTTCAAACAAGCATAATAATAAAAACAAGAAAACAATAACAATGAGTTGTTATTACTACAGCATAATAATTCATACATACTGCAACTATCCACTCTAATCATATGTATTTATTTATAATATATCTCCCCCCAAAAAACTCAACTCCTTTCCTTCCCTCCTCTATTCACTACTATTACTGGGACAGAGTACAAAACCAACAATTTGCTTTATACACTCTCATTTTACTGCCCATAAAGTATGTAAACCTATCCCAAGTTTTTAAGAAAGCATTCCTCTTCTTCAGACCAGAAACTTTACAATTATAGGCTTCTATAAGCAATTAAATAAAAAGAGAGAAGCGCTCAACCTGGGAACGAATAATAGCGTGTTCTATGGCTAGTTACCACCCAAGAAGCAGCCTCTTTTTGCTCAACATGTACTTTTCACAGAGAAGAACTTTCCTGAAGCATATCAGTCTGATCCTGACTTCATAATACAGTCTAGCCCCGAAATACCAGGCAATCCCTCTCTGAATGAGAGAAACAGCAAAACCCCAGACGTACGTTTCGGCCTATTGTGGGCCTCGTCAGTGAGGTGCAGCCATATCCCTCTAGGCACACTGAGCAACGGGTCCACGTCTGGTTTCCCGCATCACACTTAGGGAGACTTCCCTAAGTATCATAATTTGCATAAATAAAAAGAGAGAAGCGCTCAACCTGGGAACGAACAATAGCATAATAGGGTGTTCTATGGCTAGTTACCACCCAAGAAGCAGCCTCTTTTTCCTCAACATGTGCCTTTCACAGAGAAGAACTTTCCTGAAGCATATCAGTCTGATCCTGACTTCACAGTACAGTCAAGCCCCGAAATACCAGGCAATCCCTCGCTGAACGAGAGAAACAGCAAAAGCTCAGACGTACGCTTCGGCCTATTATGGGCCTCGTAAGTGAGGTGCAGCCATATCCCTCTAGGCACACTGAGCAACGGGTCCACGTCTGGTTTCCCGCATCACACTTAGGGAGACTTCCCTAAGTGTCATAATTTGTGTAAATAAAAAGAGAGAAGGGCTCAACCTGGGAACGAACAATAGCATAATAGCGTGTTCTATGGCTAGTTACCACACAAGAAGCAGCCTCTTTTTGCTCAACATGTGCCTTTCACAGAGAAGAACTTTCCTGAAGCATATCAGTTTGATCCTGACTTCACAGTACAGTCCAGCCCCGAAATACCAGGCAATACCTCTCTGAACGAGAGAAACAGCAAAACCCCAGACGTACGTTTCGGCCTATTGTGGGCCTTGTAAGTGAGGTGCAGCCATATTCCTCTAGGCACACTGAGCAACGGGTCCACGTCTGGATTCCCGCATCACACTTAAGGGAGACTTCCCTAAGTGTCATAATTTGCATAAATAAAAAGAGAGAAGTGCTCAACCTGGGAACGAACAATAGCATAATAGCGTATTCTATGGCTAGTTACCACACAAGAAGCAGCCTCTTTTTGCTCAACATGTGCCTTTCACAGAGAAGAACTTTCCTGAAGCATATCAGTTTGATCCTGACTTCACAGTACAGTCCAGCCCCGAAATACCAGGCAATCCCTCTCTGAACGAGAGAAACAGCAAAACCCCAGACGTATGTTTTGACCTATTGTGGGCCTCGTCAGTGAGGTGCAGCCATATCCCTCTAGGCACACTGGGCAATGGATCCACGCCTGGATTCCCACATCACACTTAGGGAGACTTCCCTAAGTGTCATAATTTGCATAAATAAAAAGAGAGAAGTGCTCAACCTGGGAACGAACAATAGCATAATAGCTTGTTCTATGGCTAGTTACCACCCAAGAAGCAGCCACCTTTTGCTCAACATGTGCCTTTCACAGAGACGAACGTTCCTGAAGCATATCAGTCTGATCCTGACTTCACAGTACAGTCCAGCCCCGAAATACCAGGCAATCCCTCTCTGAACGAGAGAAACAGCAAAACCCCAGACGTACGTTTCGGCCTATTGTGGGCCTCGTCTATAAGCAATTGTTTACCTAAACTGTTTTTTAAATATTTAACATAGGAGATTTACTAGTTATCCAATTCTTAAAATGCAATTGTCTTGTAATATAATTGATATAAAAATAAAGTTACTGTTGCTCTTCCAGCCTGTGTACTTAGAAAGAAAAATAATATATTTGTTTGTAAAACATATTTTTAAATAGGCCACTTGAAGCCAAAATGTATTTAATCTTGGACATTCTCAGACCATATAACAAAATCAGGATTCAACAAAAAAACATTTCTTACACATATTGATAACATCCTTATTGCACTTGCAAACTCTGCTAGGGAGCACAGTGGGCTCCATGTATTAAACAGCGGATGCTGCTTCTGAGCCCCATCGTTTTAGGTCCGCCTGAAACGGAAGTTAAGAAGTAGCAGTCGTAATACAACAGTACAATACTAGTGTAATTGTCTTTAGTCCATGGCCATCCGAATGTTACTGTAATATCTCTCAGATACTCTCTTAGAGTAAAGAATGTGTGTAATTGGTTTTGAAGCTCAACTGCAGAATGTTTATGCAGAATATATATATATTTATGAAGTGAGTTTGTATCAGCTCCACGCAAAGATGCACTACTGAGGAAGCGCAATCTGTAGCAAGGAAGTGAATTTAGTCTAGTATGAAACCTTAAGTTATCATAAGGTAGTATGGAGCTGGACTTATAGGAATAAGTTCACAGAAAAACTGAGGAAATAATTCAGCAGGGAAGTGTGTAATGACTTGTTGTTTAGTTGGTATACACACAGTAACAACAATATAAACTGTGAAGTTAGATCAGCACTTGCACCAGATAAATGGCTGATACTATTCTCAGAACCCTTAACAGTAACCTTCTTGTAAAGGAATATTATGGAAACAATTTACTCTTACTTGATATCCGGTTTCAGTTAAGGTGGTCTCAGTCCAGAGATACAGTGGCGAATTACCAAGTATACCTGTGAGTAATCGCTTCCCAGAGCGGCTGAGTGCTGCTGCCACAATGCAGATCTAAACGGAATGACCGGAGAGTGGGAGGAGTTCTGACCGTGATCGTTGTTATACACAGTTGCGGTTGTAGTTCCGTAGTGAGAAACTCCTAGTTAGATGATCCTGTCTTGTGCTGCGCAGCAAGTTGTTAGAGGAGCTGAGCTTGTTCAGCTCTGGTGTAAGGTAGGTTAAATCAATGTGCAATATGCAGCGTATACTGCGGCCGGACTCGTAGATTCACATAGACAGGAACTGACACTCAATAAACACTGTTCAGGAACAGAACCGGACAGTCTGATAGTGGAGTAATGGAAAGGAAATTATCTCTTGCTTGAAGTAGAATTATTTTAAGAAATCCATGTAATCCAATTTGTATGGAGAGCTCAGTGAAACAGCAGCTAGTAGGCTGCTTTAACAAAATACTAAACACAGAGCGCTGTAGACTCAGGTGCTTTATTAGTTTGGTAGGCAGGTCTAGGTGATACCTGCTGGGTCTTAAAAGGTACAGGCTCTGACAGTTACGAATAAATTCAAACTAATTCGGATTTATTCGTTAGATTCGGTGCTACGGTAATTCAGAAATTCGAATCGATCCGAATCTCCGAATTTGAAAAATTCGTCCGAATTTAAATTCGGAAAGAAACGCACATGTCTGATTCCAACACTGCAGTACTATGCCTCAAATCATGACTGCACAGAATAAATATTTGTTAATAATATTGCGAGACAATGATCCCAATTTTATTTTAACAATTTTAAGAATATTTAACAAGCAAAAATAGTTTTTTGCAGCATATATAAATATGTTATAAATATGTGGACTTAAGTGCTTGGATGTGCGCCAATACTTGTTGTTGTTTAGCAGTCGTAATACCGCTGCTCCTAAATGGTGGCGGACTGAAATCATCCCGATCCGATCTGGATGATTGACGGCCCTTGTCAGCAGAAATGCTTGTGCAATGATAAATGCAGACAGCATATGCTGTCGGCATTTATTGAGGTCGAGCGAACATGATCCGCTACAGTGAATCATGTCCGCTCACCCTTTAATAAATCTACCCCATAGTCTCTATGTAAAATTCTCATCTGAGCTTCTCTAGAGAGAATGTGGAATCACGGCATATATATGTTTAAGACTATTTTCCAACAGTTTCCACATTCTCTATTTTAAAGGTAGAAGCTTTCTGTTAATTATATACATTGTCCAAACTTTCACACCCTGACCCTCCAAATGCCCTTAGAGAGGGTGATCTAACTATGCCAAAGACAGGTACTTATAAGATGATTCAACTTCAGTTCTTTGAAGAACTACTAAGGATAGTATTAGATTGTAATTATTTTCTCTTTGAGGACCAATGGTATTTGCAGTTAAAGGGTACTGCAATGGGACCCAATGTGGCCCCTTCATACGCCAATATTTATATGAGTTGTTTTGAAGACAAATTTGTCTATGAAAATCATCTATTTTTGCAGTTTGGGGCAGCCTGGTGGCACTTCATCCTATATAATAAAAGGCCAAGTGTGTTTGTCCAAAGCTGTCATGCGCAGTAGAGACAGCACGAGGAGAGGGGGGGAGAGAGACAGCAAAAGAGAGGGGGGGGGGGAGAGACAGCAAAAGAGAGGGGGGGGGAGAGACAGCAAAAGAGAGAGGGGGAGAGAGACAGCAAAAGAGAGGGGGGGAGAGACAGCAAAAGAGAGGGGGAGAGACAGCAAAAGAGAGGGGGGAGAGAGACAGCAAAAGAGAGAGGGGGAGAGAGACAGCAAAAGAGAGAGGGGGAGAGAGACAGCAAAAGAGAGAGGGGGAGAGAGACAGCAAAAGAGAGAGGGGGAGAGAGACAGCAAAAGAGAGGGGGGAGAGACAGCAAAAGAGAGGGGGAGAGACAGCAAAAGAGAGGGGGAGAGAGACAGCAAAAGAGAGAGGGGGAGAGAGACAGCAAAAGAGAGAGGGGAGAGAGACAGCAAAAGAGAGAGGGGGAGAGAGACAGCAAAAGAGAGAGGGGGAGAGAGACTGCAAAAGAGAGGGGGGGGAGAGCGCAAAAGAGAGGGGGGGAAGAGCGCAAAAGAGAGGGGGAGAGAGAGCGCAAAAGAGAGGGGGAGAGAGAGAGCGCAAAAGAAAGGGTGGAAGAGAGAGAGCAAAAGAGAGGGGAGAGAGAGAGGGGGGGGTGAGAGCGCAAAAGAGATGGGGGAGAGAGAAAGCGCAAAAGAGATGGGGGAGAGAGAGAGCAAAAGAGAGGGGGAGAAAGCGCAAAAGAGAGGGGGAGAGAGAGAGAGCGCAAAAGAGAGGGGGAGAGAGAGAGAGCGCAAAAGAGAGGGGGAGAGAGAGCGCAAAAGAGAGGGGGAGAGAGCACAAAAGAGAGGGGGAGAGAGCACAAAAGAGAGGGGGAGAGAGCGCAAAAGAGAGGAGGGAGAGAGCGCAAAAGAGAGGGGGGGAGAGAGAGCGCAAAAGAGAGGGGGAGAGAGAGCGCAAAAGAGAGGGGGGAGAGAGAGAGTGCAAAAGAGAGGGGGGAGAGAGAGAGCTCAAAAGAGATGGGGAGAGAGCTCAAAAGAGAGGGGGGAGTGAGAACGCAAAAGAGAGGGGGGAGAGAGAGAGCGCAAAAGAGAGAGGGAGAGAGAGAGTGCAAAAGAGAGGGGGAGAGAGCTCAAAAGAGAGGGGGGAGAGAGAAAGCTCAAAAGAGAGGGGGAGAGGGAGAGCAAAAGAGAGGGGGAGGGAGAGAGCGCAAGAGGTGGGACCGCTGTGCTGCAAAAAATGGCCTGTGTGAACGGGCTTTAGGACTAGTAGATTATATATTTGACGTGTGGGGGGGGGGGGGCTTTTGTAGATCAACTGAATAGAGCAGTTCAAGGTCTAAAATTCACATTGAATTTTAGTGAAGAAAGAATAGTATTCCTGGACACCGAATTGTATAAGGATAGGGTAACGGGTGCTTTAAATATTGATTTATATGGAAAGACTGCAGACTCTAAGTTATGAAAGTTACTCTTTCCCTCAAAGCCAAATGATGAGGGTTAAGAGAATCGTAAGTGAGAGTTCTTTAGTGGCTCATAGATTGAAAGAAATGGCTGATAGATTTACAAAGCATGGATATCCAAATAGACTTATCGAAGCTGAAATGATGAAGGCCATAAAAGAACAGAAAGAGGTGGTCCAAAAAAAAAAGCTAACGATAAGCAAGATAAATTGGAATGTGTCACACAATTTAATCTTTATAGCACAACTAATTAAAAGGTATTGGCATGTATTGAAGAATTGCAACAAAGATGTTGAATCTTTTCAGAAACCTCCAATGATGGCTTATAGACATGTCCCTAACCTGAAGGTTCAAAATGATATTGGAACAGTCAAAAAAAACTTTCAGAGCCACATTACCTCTAAGAACATTGATACTTACTCATGTTTTGGGTGTGCTAGTTGTAGCTCAGTAAAAAGGGGTACTGAATTTTTACATCCTCAGACAGGAAAGAAGTTTAGGATAAAGGATTTTTATACCTGTGAATCCTCTTATGTTGTATATTTAATAAAATGCCCATGTTCTAGGATCAGGGACAAACTTAGCCAACACAGGTCTGATATTAGGTGTGGTGACAAAAAAGCGCCAGTTGCTTGTCACTTTTTAGAAGCATGATATATCACAACTAAGATGGCAAATAATTGACAGTGTGGGCCTGTTAAGGAGAGGGGGCAACAGGGAGCTGTTGCTCAAATAAAAGGAAGCTTTTTGGATCCACAGGTTGGAGGCATTGGTCCCTAAGGGACTTAAAGGGACAGTCAAGTCCAAAAAAAAACTTTCATGTTTCAAATAGGGCATGTAATTTTAAACAACTTTCCAATCTACTTTTATCACTAATTTTGCTTTGTTCTCTTGGTATTCTTAGTTGAAAGCTAAAGCTAGGCGGTTCATATGCTAATTTCTTAGACATTGAAGGCCGCCTCTAATCTAAATGCATTTTGATAGTTTTTCACCACTAGAGGGCATTAGTTCACGTGTTTCATATAGATAACATTGAGCTCATGCACGTGAATTTACCATGGAGACAGCTCTGATTGGCTAAAATGCAAGTCTGTCAAAAGAACTGAAATAAGGGGGCAGTCTGCTGAGGCTTAGATACAAGGTAATTACAGAGGTAAAACGTGTATAATTATAACTGTGTTGGTTATGCAAAACTGGGGAATGGGTAATTAAGGGATTATCTATCTTTTAAAACATCAACATTTCTGGTGTTGACTGTCCCTTTAATAGAGAAATTGATATATCTGTATTTCTATAAAAAATGTTATGTAGACAAATAACAAAAAATTAGGCAATATTTACTGATGTTATATATATATATATATATATATATATATATATATATACACAAATGTTTTGAAAGTAAGGTCTGACCACTAGGTGGCAGCATTATATATATTTAAAATGTTACAAGAGACAAAGAGTTAATGGAAGAAGTATATAAGGAGCAGTACACATGTACTCTGGATTAGCATGATTAAGGGGGAATAACCCTAAATGTTGCTTGTTTTCTTTTTGGGTGTCTTGCTGTAAGATGCTTCAATAAAGACAAGTTTTCTTTAAACGAATCAGGTGCTGTGGACATTGCAAGTTTTAAATGGTTTATACAAATTCCAGTTGGGAAATGTATATTGTCAACAATTGGTAAGAATCTTGAGTCTTGTTCACCTTTCTCCAGACTATTAAAATATCTTTATATAAATGAGGTTTATCTAAATCCCTATCTGTTGCATGAATAAGAAAATTAATAGAATTTGGTGCACAAATATATTCCTCCAGTTCCTACAAGATATATGAAAATGGATAGAAAGTCAATCCAATGGATATCTAATTAGGGCAGCATAATTATATAGTTTTAAATTTGGAATTGCTCTTCCTCCTTTAAAAACAGGTACATACAACTTTTCAAGTTGAATTTTCTGTCTTCTTCGCCTCCACAAAAAGTGTCTTAAAACTTGTTTAAATTTATCTAAATCTTGATCTAAAATTAATTTAGGAAAAATCTGTTAAACATACAAAATTTATGGAAGCATAACAATTTTAAAGGAAATATGTAATCCCATCCAATTTTTCATCATATTCATCATAACTAATAAGAGAACTGGGAAAATGTATCCTTGTACAATTTCTCTGGATTAGAAGAGATGCTGAGCCCCAAATATTGCAAACAATTTGTTTCTTCAAATGGTTAAGACGTTTCTAGATCGTCTCTTTTTAACCATTATCGATTTAAAAAAACTTAATCTTCTAACCTGAAACCTTACCATAATTATTCAAGAGGTCTAAATCAGAACAAAGTGAGATGGATAAGTTATACATAGTAATAAATTGTCGGTAAAGAGCAAAAAAAATTGCTCAAAATTACACCTGGAATAATCTCTCTAAATTTGACAGAGATATTAGATTGAAACGTAATGGGGAGATTGGGAATCCCTGTCTGGTGATCCTTGATTAGTCAAACCATTGAGAGATATAATTATTAATAACCAAAGTAGCTATAGAATTAGAATAGATTTTATTTTTATCAAATTTATAAAATTACCATTAAAGCCATATAAATTCAATGTCTCCAACATAAACTCTTATTCCACTCTGTCGAAGGAATTCTCCTCATCCAAAAACAGCAAGAAGGCCCTTGGCAGAGCGTAGCTCCTAGATGCTCTCATATTTCCATGATACATAGAAATAACCTGTAAAATTCACCTTACATTTGATTCAGATGATCTGCTCCCTACAAACCCCAATTGATCAATATGAACCAATTTAAGGAGTATCAGTTTTAATCTATCCGCCATTTTTTTCATGAAGATCTTTTAGTCAAGATTTAACAATAATATTGGTCTCTAAGACAATATATCTAATGGTCAGTAAACCAACCAAAAGTACAATGTGGGGAGAGAAATCAATAACAAAAAAAAAAAAACAAAAAAAAAAATGGTCCTCAGCTCCAAAGGTCAATATCTATTCAGTTAGAAAGTCCACCGGTGAAAGGGGAATAAACCTCATACACATTAACTCTGTTGCAATTAGTACACATACGAGATGATCAAAGGGTGTCTCACCACCAATTCTAGAGTCCGTATGACTTACGGTTATATCTCGTAGCAGAAGTTGAGTCCACTATCGTCCGTGGGATCCTGATGCTTTCCCGCAGAACCAGGCTGCGGTCGTGGAGCAAAGTGGAAGACACTGAGTTCCCAACAACCAGGCGTGGGGGCGTGTCACACGCACGCTAACGTCCTATGCGCTACTAGCCGGATCCAATCCGTAATACCTGGAGGTGTGTCGCCTTTGTATCACCACCGCATCCACCAATGAGAGATGCCGAGGAGTTCCGTGTAGCTCACAGATGATAGGTAGGAGAGTGAGGTAAATCCCACAACCGGGATCTCAAAGAGAAAGAGGACTCTTAGGCAGGGTGCCGTATCGCTCAAGCAGGCTATAATCACTTCACCATAAAGAAAACTGTGAGAGAGAACGGCAGGATAAATTTAAAACAAGTAGTTTATTTTCAAAAAAGTTAAAATCTGATGGTCCAAAACAGCAAAAGAAAGTTGCACACAAGCACCTAGGGTAGGCAAGCTTACGCGTTTCGGCTGTTAAGCCGTAATCATAGCATGAGGTAGCCTATTCCAGGTGATGCTTATATACACATATAATTAATTAACATCACTAGTTCAAAGGTTAAAACAACTCCCCTAGGTGTATTAACAGTTAGTGTGCCAGAAACAGGCCCTAGTACAAATATTATACAACAAGATTATGCTACATACTTGAAAAATACGATAAATAACAATGAATGAAAGCATCAGTGTGTAGATATTTATAAAACACTTTGTATAGTGAAACACAATGTGTAAACAACCCTAGAATGGGTATGGTAAATGTGGTGTTGGTCCCGCATAAAAAGAAGAAATGCAATGATATATATCAATATAAATCCCAAATGAGTGTGCACTGAATGGGTAATATGCTGGATATACAAAATACAATGATTCAAAGCTAGAAAATATAGCCACGGTACTATGAAACTATAAATATATATAATAATGTACCGGATGTATATACAGCATTATACCTATATGAAAATATATAAAGAGGCATATATCATATGCAGAATTGTGCAAGAGTGGCTGGGATTAAATATATATAGATGTTCTATAGTATTACTGTGTATGAACAATAGACGTAAACCCTAGATGAACACATAGGGAGTGTAACTGACCTAAACACATATGGGATCCTTACTAGAGATTAAATAGCCCTTTCTATACTGACACATCCTGGGGATATTTTTAGAGTCATGTCCAATAGCTACCTAATACGTTTATATATATATGTGGGCCTTTCCACCTAAGCCCCATTGATATTGATGGTAAAAATATATATATATATAACTAGTAAAAATGATAATACTAGTTAGAGTCAGGAATTGTTGTGGAAATATACTCGATTAACCTAAAGGGTAATAGAAGTGAAATAGGCTAATGAGATGGAATATTACTCCCAATAGTTGATAAGGTCGAATTCGGAGTTAAGTCCATAAGGGATCTTAGTCTCAAGCTTAAATATCCACAACATCTCCCGCTTCCCTAAGATAGTATCCCTATCTCCTCCTCTTTTGGGGTAAGGGACCATATCAATGAGTTGCCAAGAGAAGCAGGATAGTTCCTTGTTATGAACCACTGAAAAGTGGTGCACCAGTGGGGTAGAGGCTTTACCCACTCGTATGGTAGAGAGATGTTCTCTCACTCTAGATCTAACGTCCCTTGTCGTGAGTCCAATATATTGTTTCCCACATACTGTGCACGTTATGCAGTATATGACATATGTGGAAGTGCAGTTGAGGCAAAAGTTAATCTCGTATGTTTTGCCAGTTTTGGAGGATCTGAAAGAATCAGATACTATCAGGTACTCGCATGCCCCATCTGGAACTGCCGCACCTGTATGACCCTTTGTGAGTAAGCCAATAACTGGTTTGAAGTAATGGCTTCTTAAGGACCGTGGGTGACAAAATGTTTCCCAATGTCCGATTCCTACGGTAGGAACATCTGACACCCTCTTGTACACAATCTATCAGTCTTTCGTCCGCAACGAGCATCTTAAAATGATGTTTAACTATCCTGCATACATCTTCATACTGGGAACTAAAGTCAGTGACAAAGGTGACACCTTTGTATGTTTTCCAATCTTTCTGTTTGTCCTCAATTAAATCAGACCTATGCAGTTTAGAAACATCATTAAAAGCCCTTGTGACAGTCTTACGTGAGTAGCCCTTTGTAGCAGGCGTTTGTTAACTTCCTTCATCTGATACTGGCAATCCATTGCATCGGTACAGTTACGTTTGACCCTAATCAATTGTCCCTTAGCAATCGCATAGGGTACGTGTTTAGGATGGCAACTCCTTGCATGTAGCAGTGAGTTGCCAGATATAGGTTTTCTGTAAAGACTGGTAGTGATTTTTCCATCATAACTACCTTTAAGTGTTATATCAAGAAAATTAATCTTGATTTTATCTGTCTCATATGTGAAATTCAAACCAATATGATTCATGTTGATGTATTTGGTAAACAATTCCAAATCTATTTCGCTTCCTCCCCAAACCATAATCACATCGTCAATGAACCGATGAAAGAAAGCTATCTCTGACCTATGAGGGTTTCCATCTCCAAAGATGTGGGACAGCTCCCACCAACCCATGAATAAGTTGGCATAGGAGGGGGCAAACTTTGCCCCCATAGCTGTCCCACATCTCTGGAGATAGAAGGTACCCTCAAATTAAAAAAAAATTGTGTGTTAGAATGAATAAGGCCACCCTTAGGATGTACTTTTGAAAATCCTCAGAAAGTCTGACCACTCTTGGAGAAAAAACGAAATAGCCTCCATGCCTTTGTCATGGGGAGTGGACGTGTATAAAGCCGTGACATCAACAGTCACCCAACTATGGAGATCATTGTTCCAAACAGAATTATCAACTAAGCTCACCAGATGTTTAGTGTCTCTTAGGAAGCTCGGTAGAGCTACCACAAATGGTTGCAGTATCATGTCAAGCCACTGGAAGAGGTGCTCAAAAAGAGACCCAATCCCACTGACTATGGGGCGACCTCTTATGTTCTGAAGGGACTTATGCACCTTCGGCAGATGATGGAAGACTGGGGTTACTGGACACTCTACATAGATATAGGTGGCTGTGTCAGAATCTAAAAAGCCCTGTTCAATTCCATCATCTACAAGGTGCTTTAGTTCCCTTTGGAACCTTCTAGTAGGATTACTAGAGAGGACTATGTATGACTCAGGATCTTCCAATTGTCTTAGTGCCTCCTTTATGTAGTCACTTTTGTTTAAGACAACCACAGAGCCCCCCTTGTCTGCATTGCGCACGACAATATCATGATTATTGGTGAGTTGTTCAAGGGCTGTTTTTTCGGTCCTACTTAGGTTTTGTGGTGTATTCCTAGTGGTCATAGCTAAGGCTCTTAGATCTTTTTCTATTCTTCCATAGAAGCCTTCAATGATACTCCCCCTGCTGGGAATAGGGTAAAACCTAGAAGGACATTTCATACTTCTAGTACGTGTAGTTTTATCCACAGTAGCCATACTAATGCCTTCTTTCATTAGATGACTAAGTGAAATCAAATCACATGTTTCAGGGAAGGAAAGGTCAGTGTTGAAATTATTATTGACCCAATCTTTAATATCTGACTGCTCTGATGTCTCATTGCTAGCACCAGAGAAATGGCCTTTGAGAGTAATATTACGAATTAATCTATTCACATCAATGATTGTTTTGAATAGATTAAAGTTTGTTGAAGGAACAAATCCTAGGCCAAGTCCAAGTACTCGCAATTGGGCATCAGAGAGGTAGATGTTAGAGAGGTTGATCACATTATTTATTTGTACTTTGTCTGTTCTCTCTCAATTGATAACCTTGTTTGATAGGTTTCAGATTCCCTCCCCTGTCCGGTTTGCACTGGGGCAAGGAAAAAACCTGTTCAAGTTGGGAGTTGTCATTCTCAGAATGAACATTTGTTGCACCTGCCTCAGCGCCAGTACAAATAATAATATTACTCTCAGGCAGTATAGTTGGCTGATGTCTTGTTTCAGGTAAAACTGTGGTGCAGTATCTACTCACAGTGTTTTTATGGATTACATTAGAGTATGTGTTTTTAGATCTAACCGCAGCCTCTTGGGGATTTCCCTTATGTATTTGGGAATCAGGCTGAACTACTGGAGTATTTTTAAGTATACTTTTTACCCCAGTCATAGATACCATTTCATCCCCACTGGTGCCAGATCCATCATCACCTGACTCAGCTTCTGTGTCTGAGAACCTAACCTGAGACTGCCTGCCACCACCCCTTCTATTCCTACGACCTCTGTTCCCTCCCCTGTTCCTATTTTGTTGTCGTCTAGTGTATGAACGCTTACTCCTGTTCCATATGTATACTGTATTTGTGTTGTAATCAGTTTGATCGCGTATGTATTTGACATGTTTAATATCAATAACTTGTTTTTTGATATCAGTCATCACATTTCTCAATACTAAATCAAATTTACCATAATCTACATAACTTTGCCTAGAATTTAACTCAAGTTGTAACAAACAAATTTCTTCTCTGACTAAGACAAGAAGTCTAGTTTTAAAATCACATAGCAAGGACATTAGTCTTAACGAGCAATCTGATAAGATATCATTCCAGGCCTCCATAAAGTCCTTATCTTCAGTGTCAAAGGTGGGAAACTTGTTTATCCTCAGGCCTCTGGGTATAATACTTAGCTCAATGTATTTGTTCATAGACCAAATGTCCCATTGCAATTTAATCTCTTTAATTTTAAGTTTTTCAATATCATCAAAAAGTTCACTAAGAGTGAAGAATGATTTGTCAGTAGAAAAAAATTGTGATAAGTCAGGATCAGGATCTGTTTCAGTCTCTGAAGGCAGTAATGAATAATACTGCTGCACTGTTTGTCCATCTTGTAAACCCTGCATCATGAAATCTCACCCCTTGGTGCTGCCTGTAGCACCTAATAAGCAGTAAACCAACCAAAAGTACAATGTGGGGAGAGAAATCAATAACAAAAAATGGTCCTCAGCTCCAAAGGTCAATATCTATTCAGTTAGACAGTCCACCGGTAAAAGGGGAATAAACCTCATAGACATTAACTCTGTTGCAATTAGTACACATACGAGATGATCAAAGGGTGTCTCACCACCAATTCTAGAGTCCGTATGACTTACTGTTATATCTCGTAGCAGAAGTTGAGTCCACTATTGTCCGTGGGATCCTGAAGTGCTTTCCCGCAGAACCAGGCTGCGGTCGTGGAGCAAAGTGGAAGACGCTGAGTTCCCAACATCCAGGCGTGGGGGCGTCTCACACGCACGCTAACGTCCTATGCGTCACTAGCCGGATCCAATCCGTAATACCTGGAGGTGTGTCGCCTTTGTATCACCACCGCATCCACCAATGAGAAATGCCGAGGAGTTCCGTGTAGCTCACAGACGATAGGTAGGAGAGTGAGGTAAATCCCACAACCGGGAGCTCAAAGAGAAAGAGGACTCTTAGGCAGGGTGCCGTATCGCTCAAGCAGGCTATAATCACTTCACCATAAAGAAAACTGTGAGAGCGAATGGCAGGATAAATTTAAAACAAGTAGTTTATTTTAAAAAAAGTTAAAATCTGATGGTCCAAAACAGCAAAAGAAAGTTGCACACAAGCACCTAGGGTAGGAAAACTTACACGTTTCGGCTGTTAAGCCGTAATCATAGCATGAGGTAGCCTATTCCAGGTGATGA